>NW_027186645.1:2196152-2569225 GCF_028583685.1 Petaurus breviceps papuanus | reverse complement strand
GAGAGAGAGAGAGAGAGAGAGAGAGAGAGAGAGACTTTTTGTCTTTCTTTGTATCTGCAGAGCTTAGCACAGTGTGTGGCACATCATAAGTACTCAATAAACGCTTGTTGCTTGCTTTCTTGGATCTTTCTTTGTAGAATTGAGGGCTGTGTATTAACATAGTGAGAATTTTAAAAGTACTTTGGTCATTACTTCAAATTCAGTAGTTAATTGGATATGGTTACCAGCTTGTTTCTAGGACTTCATAGTTACTGCTGTGTTTGTCTAATTTCTATTTTTAAGTTGCTTATTATGTGTTTTTAAGTTCCTGTCACATATGTCTTTTAGGTCTTATACATATTTAAATGTCGAAGACTATTTTTTTTTTAAAGCAATCTGGGTTAAGTAACTTGCTCAAGGTTACATGGCCGGTGTTTCTGGGTGGGTGCTAAGTGTCTGAGCCCGGATTTGATCTCCAGGTCATCCTGACACTGGAGGCGGTGCTCTTACTCGCTGTGCTACCTGGCTGCCCCACGAAGATTAATTTTTAAACAAAGATGTGAAGAGTTTACATACCATATTTACATGTATAATTTTCACAGAACTAATTTTCCACTTTTTTTCGTGTTTGTAAATTCTCTCTTATTGTGCAATGGTAGTGAAAATGTGTATTTGTCTAATAACATCTTTGAAGATTTTTTTCAGCTTTTTTTTAATGTCTTTTTAAAAAATCTGGTTTTAATTTTAATCACATTCTTGAAAGGTAGTTTGGATAGGGAATCCTATTCTTTACTGTTGTAATGTAATGTAATGCCAAGGAAAGGCAACTTCCCAAGGTTCAAAATACCAGCATAGGTGCTCTCCATTTTATTCAGTGACCAACCAAGAACAGAGAAGATCAAAATATGACATCATTCAAAATACAGTATTTACTAAGGGTGATTAAATAATCTCCAAGTACTACCCCACCCCAGGACCTTCCAATCATTCAATCAATTACAAAGTCCCTGTTCTAAATACTACCCCACCCCTAGGCTGTACCTTCATTTAGTCCACCACAAAGCCCCTCTTCTCAAATGGAGATTAGTTTCCAATCTAAGTAAAGTACATTCATTTGTTCAACCATAGAACACAAAAAGGTCAAAAGTTCCCCATCCCTGGATCACAATTGAATCTACCCCAGAGTTACATCAAGTTTAAGCACAGCACTTAATACCCAAATGGAGGTCCTTTCTTCATCTTGACAGGAGGCAAGTTCTCAGCAATCTTAGTTCCTGGGGAGACAAGGCTTAGCAAGGCCATAAGATACATTGCCAGTCCCTTCATTAATTCATCCTCTGTCTGTAGAACAGTCCCAGAACCCCTCAAAACATTAGCAAAACCCTCTCCCAGGATTTCTGTAAACATACAACAAGAAAATCCTTCTTCAGGGCTTCTGAACCAACAGAAAGGTTCCCAGATCCCTGCAGCAACAGCACCGTCCTTCACCGACAGTATTCACTCTGTCTGCAGGACAGTCTCCAGACCCCTGCAACAACAGCACTGTCCTTCACCAGTGGACAGTATTCACTCTCTGTCTGCAGGACAGTCTCAGGGCTTCTTAGCCAACAGCCAGGTTCCAGGACTTCTTCAACAAAAGGACTGTCTTTCACCAGTGGACAAATCTGGCAAAACAATATCAAAACAGACAGACAAAGTACCAGCAAAACAGCCATATCTCCTCAGTCCTTGGCAGCTCAGGGGGCAGGTCTCAAAAGTCCAGGGCGATTCAAAGTGGCCACCAGCAATTCTCTCAGTCTCTCTCTGCCTCCACAAGGTGCTGCTTCCAAAAAGTTCTTCTGCCTCTCTCTTGTCTCTCCAAATCTATGTCACCAGCTCCTCCCAGTTCAGGACTCTCTTTTCACATCAACAAGTCCATCCCACAGGTGGGATTAACAAGCTCTGGGTTTTAACACAATCAGTTTGAAAACCAAACCAATACAGGGGAATCTTTAATTGCCATTACTATCACAACTGTTTAAAAAAACAAGGAACAAAAAACTGATAACAAAGAGAATACATAAATAATAAAAAGATAGTACATTCATTTATCTATTTAGCTATATTACTCACTCCCTTTCTTCTATATGTAGTCTTTAAAAAAATCATATTCACATTGCTGTAAAGTCAGTTATTTTTACTGTTTGCTTAGAACATATCACAAATTGGCTAGTCTTTCTGTAAGGTGGCTTTATTTTCAACTGAACTGTGCAATTATTTTGGACTTTCAGTATTATTGATTGCCTCTCTTGGCCTCATTTTCTTTTTTTTTCTTTTTTCTCCATGATTACTAATGACAAATTATTGGATGATTACGTAATTCAGTAAATAAAAGTGACTAAATAAATATGTAATAGGTCTTAAAATGATGAAATAAGAGTGATAAAATGCTAAAGGACATCCACACACACATGAAAAACAGGCTTCAGGAATAAAACTGGTATTTATCAGCTATAGTTGCAACTTAAACCTTCGCCAGACATAATAGGAAATTAAATTAAAGATCATATTGAGATATTCAAAGAACTGAGGCTCTCTAAATCTGGTTGGTGGAATAGCATAAGAAAAACAGTATATTTAGACTTAATGTAAAAAGACATTGGAAAAGATAATAAAAACATAACTTTTGTTTTAAATCAACTAAGAAAACATTAGAGAAGGAATTATTATGCATTACAAATGTTGCATTATAAAATATAGTGTATTTTGAGTTAAAGTGTTAAAAGAAAGCAAGAATGCCTTAGAATAGTACATCATAATTACTTTATATTTATAATAAGAGAAGTACATGATGAGAATTGCCATTAAGTAGCTTGATTACCTGAGATTTTTCATGGAATGAAGTAAAAACTCAAAAATAGCCTTTTTTTCTTGTTCATGTTTGACACCTCTGTAGACAAAATTTTAATGACTATAGTGTTAGTGTTTTAATGAAAGTGTAGAGAATTCTGTTATTTTTTAAAAGGTTATTTTTACAGTAGTTGATGCTCTTAAAATTTCAATTGTTTTTTGGGAATAATCACTGCTGTGTTGTTTCTTTTGGAAGTTTAACATCCTCGTTGTTTATTTCATTGACTGAAGAACATATAACAAGATGTCAAAATAATTATTGTGGTATTTTTTCCATTCTTTTATAGTGTCTTATTGTAGTTCACTTGTTTCAGTTGTGTTTGACTCTTCGAGATCCCATTTGGAATTTTCTTGGCAGAGATACTGGAGTGGTTTTTCATCCCTTTCCAGCTCATTTTATAAATGAGGAAACTGAGGCAACCAGCATTAAGTGACTTGCCCACGTTCACACAGCTGACAAGTGTCTGATGCCAGATTTGAACTCAGGACAATGAGTCTTCCTGACTTCAGGTCTGACACTGTACCACTTAGCTACCCCGTCTTTATAGTGAGTAGTTTTCAAAAAAAAGGTTATTCATTTGTTTATATTTGCAATAGTTGATGCTCTTAAAATCTTCATGGAACTAGATGGGAATAATCAACTGTGTTGTTCTTTTGGAATTACATTCATGTCATTTATTCCATTGACTGAAGAGCACACAAGGAGGATTCTTAATATAATTATTGTAGTATTTTTTATAGTGTCATTTATAGTCTGTAGTTTTTAATTCAGTTCAGTAAACATTTATTGAGCACCTATGTGCCCGGCACTGGGGATACAGATAATAAAGAAAGACAGTCCCTTCCTTCAAGGATCTTACAACCTAATGGAGAGAGGCAACACCCAGAAGGAAGCTGGAAAAACAGGTTAATGGGGTAGACATATAAAGTATCACCTAGCATCTTGTTCTGTGAAGTTGAAACCAAGTAGATATGTAGATGTTAAATGGAGTGAATTTGTGAGGCAGACAAGAAAGAGTATGTTATGTGTTTTAGATTTTGTGACTGAAGGCTGTCCTTCTAGTTTGCAGTTTAATTTAATATTATCAAATTAAATGTTATCAGCTAAAACAAAGTCCATAGTATTCAAATGAATCAGTTGCTGTTTCATTTTTTTCTGAAGGAAGCAGTATAGTTCAGGTTATTTCCATCATCAGTTTAGCTATTACAATGACTTTGAGTAAGTCACTACCAAATATAAGCCCCTAAATCTAACAGATAAGTGAGATATAATAGATTCAGTAGATAAAGATTATTTTCTAAGCATGATGTTTCTTATTAGAAGGGATAGTATTAGTAAATATGCATGTTGGGAGAAAAATGCAATAAAAATTTTGAGACATTGAAAAATTGCCAAGGTAGGACTTATTCAGCTTTGTAATTTCTCTCTTGGAAATATTTTAATAAAGATTGGTCTTGGAAAAAATTATTTACTACTTCTTGTCTTTGTATCTCCAGTACAGAACTAGAGGATATACACAGTACCTGGCACATCATATACTAGGCACTTAATAAGGGCTTATTGGTTGATTGCTTTCTGTAATCAGTTAGTGGCATAGGTGAGTGTCCAATATAATAGGATCATAAGAACATAGATCTATTATAGAATTGAGTGAGACCTTAGAGATTACTTAATATAACCTCCTCATTTTACAAATGAGAAAAATTAGACCCAATGATGTTGTGATTGCCTGAGGTCCCACAGGAAGTAATCATTAAAGGGAGGATTTGATCTCAGGTCCTCTAAATTTCTTATGAGCCTCCTTTACTTTTTAAAAGTTTGGTTTGGTGGGGCGGCCAGGTAGCACAGCGAGTAAGAGCACCAGCTCCAGTGTCGGGATGACCTGGGGATCAAATCTGGGCTCAGATACTCAGCACCACACCCAGAAATAACCGGCCGTGTAACCTTGAGCAAGTTACTTAACGCCGATTGCTTAAAAAAAAAATCCTTTAATTGTTTAATAATTCATTTATTTAATCATTTAATTAAATTATTTTATTTAATTGTTTAAAGTATCCCATTAAATTGTGAACTCCTTGAGGGCAAGGATTGTCTTTTGCCTCTTTTTGTATACTCAGTAAAGATCTTTTCCCCCTATATTATACTCATTTTTTGATTGTATTCATTTCTTCAGGATAGTGCTCTTGGTTGTAAGCCTATCTCTTTTTGCTTTTTGGAATATTATATTCCAAGACCTCACAGTTTTCACTCAGGAAGCATTTATTAAGCACCTACTATGTGTCAGGTACTGTGCTAAGTACTGGGGATACAAAAAAAGGCAAACAACAGTCCATACCCTCAAGGAGTTCACAATAGAATGGGGAAAACAATAAGCAAATAAATATGTATAAACAGTCTATACAGAGGATAAATAGGAAATAATCAACATAGGGAAGACTTGTAGAATTAAGAGGGATTGGGAAAGGCTTCCTGTAGAAAATGGAATTTTAATTGAGTCTTGAAGGAAGCCAGGAGAGAGATGAAAGAAGGAAAGCTTTCCAGGCATGGCAGAGAACTAGAGAAAATGCCAGGAGTCAAGACATGTCTTGTTTATGGCAAATATGCCAATGTTACTGGATTGAAGAGCATGGGGAGAGGGAGTGGCAAGGAGGGTTGTAATGTGTAAGGTATATGGTAAAAAAATTGGAAAGGGAGATAGGTTCTGAAGGGTTTTGAGAATCAGAAGATTTTGTATTTTGTAAATTTGACATGATCAGATTTGTGTTTTGGGAAAGTTACTTTGGTGGCTGAATGGAAGATGGATCAGTAAGTTATTATAGGAGTCCAAGTGTGGAGGTGATGAGGGCCTACACCAGGGTGATGGTAGTGTCAGGGGACATATTTAAAAGATGTGGCAAAAGTGAAATAGACAGGCCTTGGCAAAAGATGGGATATTGGGGAGGAAGTGAGAGAGGGTGAAGAGTTAAGGATGATAATTCAGAGACTGGGAGAATGGTGGTGTCTTTTATGTTAATAGAGAAGTTTGGAGGAGGGCAGGGCTTGGGGGGAAAATAACAAATTGAGTTTTGGACACATTGAGTTTAAAATATTTATTTCCTGTACATCTACTTCAAGGTGCCTGAAAGGCAGTTGGAGATGGGAGAGAGGAAGTTAGCAGAAAATTTGGCGCAGGACAGGTAGATTTGAGAATCATCAGTATAGAGATGATAATTAAATCCAGGGGAGCTGATGAAATCATCAATGATGATTGAAATAATATTTTAGGTATTGAAATAATAAATTATATATATTAATGCTTTATTAATTTCTGATTTACATCATTCCTTTCTGCCAGATTTTGAGTTACAGATTTTCTCCCTGTTTTTCCCCTGCCCACCGCCCCAAAATAGCAGTCCCACAGGATATCCCCTCCTCCAATCTGCTCTCTCCCATATTTTCTCCCATACCCCTTTCGACTTTTCCAGTGGACCTCTATGCCTCAGTGTCTGTCCATCTTATTTCCCAATTACATGTAAGATGGTATTAATAATAGTACACACACACACACACACACATACACACATATTTGAATATTTGATTTTAAAACTTTCAGTTCCAGATTCATTCCCTTCCTTCCTTGTCACCCACCCTTACTGGGAAGATAAACAATTCAGTATAAGTTGTACATGTGTGGCTAATGCAAAACAATAACATAGTAGATATATTGTAGAAGACTGACTATATTTACGCCCCTCCTATCCCACCTCCCACTTGTTCTATTCTCTACATTGATCCCATCCCTTTTCAAAAGTGGGTGCTTCCAACTTCCCTCTCCCCTAGCCTGCCCACCCTTCCATCATCCCCCCTCTCATCCCCTTCCCCCACTACTCTCCTGGTGGGTGAGATACCCTATTTAGTGTATATTTCACTCCCTCCTCAAGCCAGATTCAATGGGAATAAGGTTGATCCATTCCCTTTTACCTTCCTATTCTTCCCCTCCATTGTAACCGTTTTCCCTTGCCTCTTCTGTATGAGATAGTTTACCCCAATCTGTCTCTCCCCATCTCCTCTCATTATATTCCTCTCACCTCTTAATTTCACCTTTTAAGTATCATCCCTTCCTGTTAAATTGGTCCTGTGCCCTCTATCTATGTATACCTGTAAACATATATACACACATTCACATATGTATTCATATGCCCATATACCCTCATATATAGACATATGTATATATTTATAATCCCTTCAACTACTGAGAAAAGTTTCATAAGTTACAATTATTGTTTTTCCATGTAGGAATGTTAATAGTTCAACTTTGATAAGTTCCTTATGATTTCTTTTCCTGTTTACCTTCTCATGCTTCTCTTGCTTCTTGTATCTGAATGTCAGATTTTCTGTTCAACTCTGGTTTTTCAGCAAGAATGCTTGAAAGTCCTCTATTCCACTGGATGACCATATTTTCCCCTGAAACATGATACTCAGTTTTGCTGGGTAGGTGACTCTTGGTTTTAATCCCAGCTCCTTTGCCTTCCAGAATATTATATTCCAAGCCCTTAATAAATTATATTTTTAGTAATGTCTGCCAGGTCTTACCTAATCCTGACTGTGATTCCTTGGTACTTGAACTACTTGTTTCGGGATGCTTATAGTATTTTTCTTTGATGTGGATCTCTAGATTTTGGCTATGACATTCTTGGGATTTTTAGTATTGAGTGATTTGTGCTTTCTTTCTATTTTTATTTTGCCCTCTAGTCTTAATTGATAGGGACAATTTTCATTTATGATTTCTTGAAAGATAGTGTTCTGGCTTTTTTTTTAAATCATGGATTTCAGGGAGGGCAATGATTCTTAAATGATCTCTTCTTGATCTATATTCTAGATTAATTGTTTTTGGTATCAGATATATATTTACTTCTATTTTTTCAGTCTTTTGATTTTGTTATCATATTTCTTGCTGTGTCATGGAGTCATTGATTTTTAAAGCAATCGGGGTTAAGTAACTTGCTCAAGGTTACACGGCCAGTTATTTCTGGGTGTGGTGCTGAGTATCTGAGCCTGGATTTGATCCCCAGGTCATCCCGACTCTGGAACCAGTGCTTTTACTCTCTGAGCCACCTGGCTGCCCCTAAGCAATTGGGCTTAAGTAACTTGCTCAAGGTTACACGGCCAGGTGTTTCTGGGTGGGTGCCAAGTGTCTGAGCCCAGGATTCGATCTCCAGGTCATCCTGACACTGGAGCCGGTGCTCTCATTCTCTGTGCTCTTACTCGCTGTGCTACCTGGCTGCCCCGAGTCTTATTATTTTAATAAAGTTTTCCACTTTCTCTTTCAAGTTATTCTTTTCTCTAATTCCCTCAAAGCACAAGTTTCAGACTTTTTTGTGTCATAAATTCCCTTTTTCTTTTGGTGGAACCTATTAACCTCTTCTTAGAATAATATTTTTTGATCATGGCTTTCAGATAGTCCAGTGATTTTAAAATTATCTCTCCTGGTGTTCTATATTCTAAAATTATCTTTTCCAGCTCAGTGGCTTTTCCAGTGAGATATTTCACATTGCCTTCTATTCTTTCATTTGTTGGTATCTGTTTTATAGTATCTTGATTTCTCATAAAGTCATTAGCTTTCATTTGCTCTAATCTAATTTTGAAGGAATTATTCTCTTCAGTGAGTTTTTGTAATTCTTTTTGCATCTGGCAAATTTGGCTTTTTAAGGAATTTTTCTCCTCATTGGCTTTTTGGGCCTCTTTTGCCATTTGAGTTAGTCTCTTTTTTTAAGGTGTTATTTTCTTCAGTCAGACTGTTGACTCACATTTCTTGATTTTCTTGCATCATTCTCATTTCTCTTCCCAATTTTTCCTCCACTTCTCTTACTTGGTTTTGAAAATCCTTCTTGAGCTCCTTCATGGCCTGTAACCAATTCTTATTTTTCTTGGGAGCTTTTGATGCAGGAGTTCTGACTTTGTTGTCTTCTTCCTGTTCCATGCTTTGATCCTTTTTGTCCATGAAAAAGGAATCTATGGTAGGATTGCATCTCCTCTGTATGCTCATGTTGCCAGTCAGTTACTTGACTTTTGAACTCTTTGCCATGGTAGACCTCTGCTTTCAGAATGGGGAGAGCTTTGTCTCAAATTGTTCGGGTTTTCACTGATGCCAGAGCTATTAGGAGGTCATCCTCTCTGCAGCCCCCCTAGGCTCTGGCACCTGGCCACACACTCCAGGACCTCCACCCAAGACCATGTTCCAGATCCAAGCAGGTCAAAGCAAGAGCGATTACCCTCTGAATGATTGCTTGGTTGCCCTACAATCTGCAGGCCAGGAGCTTCTGAGGCAGCCCCTCTTCTTCCCCCCCCCCCCCACTGCCTCTCACCCCAGGGGCAGGGACCTAACCGCACTCTTCCATCCACTCCTGTTCCAACAGAGTTCTGCACTGAACTTTTACTTTGTCTGTGGTGTTTATGGGTTAGAAGTCTGGAAACCATCACAGCTGCTGATTCTTCACTCTCCTGAAGTCTGCTTTGGCTGCTGCTGGTTGGGACTGCCCTGGGGCCAAAACTGCTCACATGGGCTGGGCTTGTCTCCCAGCTCAGTGCAATAGACCCTTCCTGCCAGCCTGCTGGGCTGCCTACAGCAGGAGAATTGTTTCTCTCTGTCACTTTGTGGATTCTGTAGCTCTACAATTTGTTTAGAGTCATTTTTTACATGTATTGGAGGAGGTGGAAACTGGAGCTGCAGGGAAATCCTGTTTCTACTCTGCCATCAGAATAATATTTTCAAATGCATAAAACAAAGTATGTAGGATTGCAAAAGTAACAAATTATATTGAAATAGTTATCAAAATAGTTTTTTGAAAAAATTCACATATCCAACATGGATCCCTCTTCCAGAACTTTTGTTTCAGTTTTTTATATCTTGATATTAATTTCTTCCAGGTAGTAAATCTGGTAGAAAATGCAATTTTCCTCCCTTTGAGTCTCTTCTTGCAGTTGTGATGGAGTTATTCTCTCCTTCTTTTGGGAGATCTCTAGATATTCATATTCTGTTGTTTTTGTTTTTTGCTTTATGGAGGGGGGAAGGCAGGGCAATTAGGGCTAAGTGACTTGCCCAAGGTCACACGGCTAGTATGTGTTAAGTGTCTGAGGTCGGATTTGAACTCAGTTCCTCCTGAGTCCAGGGCTGGTGCTCTATTCACCATGCCACCTAGCTGCTCCAATCTCTAGATTTTCAGTAAATTTTTTTTGTAGTAGTTGGTGTTTGATTTATTCATCTCTCCAGCTTTAATTCTTGGACATTATGAACTTTCTCTTAGTTGCCATATTCAGTAGTTTTTTCTTAGTCGTAATCCTTTTTGATACTTTCAAATATCTTTTTGTCTTGGCTTGCTTTTCTCTTTGGATTTTTATGGCAGTTCTCTTTTTTGGTTCTCCTATTTTGGTTGCTTTTTCTTCTCTTTCCTGGCCTTTCCAAGCCCTTGTAGATGTATAGTCCAAGATTCTAACGTAGACTCACTTCTCTTGTCTCTATACACCTTCTCTTGGGGATCCCATAAACTCCATTGGATTAAATTATCTTTGTGGAAGGGCCTGCCAGGCCTTTGTCCATCTCTTTTCTCTCTCAGGAGCTCAGTTCTAGGTCATGGAGATTTCACACAGGAGGCCTCAGAGTCACCTCAAAATTAAAATCTCTGGGACAGTGGAAAGCATACTTTATTTGTACTTGTGGATCTGCTTTCAAATCCTGGCTTTGTTACTTATATCCTATAGATTATTAGGCAAGTCATTTTTATTCTCTAGGTTTAATTTCCTCAGCTCTAAAATGTGGTGCTTTTTAGATTCCTTCTATTGCTGTCTTTGATCTTTGATCCTCTGCCCAAAGCTGAACTCTGTCATTATCCATCTCACACTCCTATTTCTTGTATTTGTCAGCAGTATCATCCATATCGTCATTCATGTTCACAGATAGTTGCTAGCCATGTGACCCTTCCACAAATAACTTTACCTCTTGCAGCCTCAATTTCCTTATCTCTAAAATAGAGGGGTAACTCAGTTACCTCTAAAGTCTCTTTCTGCAAAAAATCTGTAATGCTGTGGTATTATTTCCAATTTATTCACCGCAAAGTTGCCAAAGTGATGTTCCTAAAGCTCTGACCACTCCCAGAAAGCTTCAGTGGTTCCCTTTTGACTCAAAAATAAAATGCAGAATCCTCTCTTTGACTTTTAAAGCATTTCACAGTCCGCCTTCTTCTTACCTTTCCAGACTTACTATCTCTGTGTTGTTTCCATTCTAGCCAAACTGGCCATCTTGCTTTTCCACATAGATCTCATCCCACCTCTCTCTGTGTTTACATAGGCTATCTTTGCCTGGAATTCACTTTTTCTTCACTTCTGCTTCTTAGTATTCCTTCCTTACTTCCATCTCTGAATCTCTAGCTTCCTACAAGATTGAGACTTTTCTTGATTCCTTTCTAACTACTTGTGTTTCCCCTCTCCTGTCATTACAACTTATTTCATATTTACTTTTTATATATGTTGTGTGTTTACTTTTTTTGTATATTTGTTGTTTTCCTAGATAGAATGTAATGTCTGTGGGGAAAGTCCATTTTGTTTTTGTCTATTTCCAGCACCTGGCATAGTGCTGACATATTAGTAGATACTTAAATAAGTAACTGAATTATTGAGTAATAAAATATTTTTGACTGATAAATTGGATGCCCTTGCTAGTAACCAACTTTTTCTCTCTCATTTTACACCAAAGTCAGTTAAAGTTGCTTGTTGTGATGACAACTATATCAGGATCACTTAGTATAAGAAAATCTAAATCTATAAAATTCAGTAATCATGACTATAGACTTGTAAAAATGAATGGAAAAAATGTATTTAAACAGGATGGTTGAACTACTTTTAACTAGTCAGTACTATTTCTGTCAATCTGTCAGTTTGTTAAAAATGAATATTATACTCAAATTTATTACCTTTTTTCTTCTACAGAAATAAATATTAAGTTAAAGCAATTTAGTGATATTTCATTTGTCTTAATACAATATATTTGCTCCTTTAGTAAGAGGGAATTCTACTTGGTTAGGTTAAAATCCTGAATCTGCAGTCAACTCATTAGCTAAATCTTAGAACAAATTAGAGGAATAATTTGATTTCTATGTACTGTCTGAGTATGGGATCATTTTGTCATCTTTTTCTCATGAAAAGTACTTTCATTTTTACTGGGTTTGTAATTTATCATACACAGTATATTCCTATAATTTACTTCATTGGAACTAGTTTATTGGTTCAAAAACCTGATTTTCAAATTTTAATTTTTTTTGGGGAGGGAGGAAGGCAGGGCAATTGGGGTAAATGATTTGCCCAAGGTCACACAGTTAATGAGTGTGATCAAGTGTCTGAGACCAGATTTGAACTCAGGTCCTCCAGGGCCAGTGCTCTATTTACTGTGCCACCTGGCCTCCCCAAAAATCTGATTTTCTAAATCAAACTTTCTTTGGTTGGAGGTTCAGATCACATACGATCTAATTCAGATTTTTACCCTAGTAAAATAAGTTTAACATGTGTGTATCTTTCAAATGAAATATTTCAAGTTGAATTTAATAATATTCATCAATATTAAACATACTCTGTCATGTTGCTCATTTAGAGAATATTCTAATAGGTTCCTTACTAATTTGTCAAATTCTATTTTATACAATTTTGTGGACTTCTAACTTGAATGGATTTCAGATTTAGATATACTTCAGTATATTTAAGTAGATATTAGTTAAAAATTCTTTGGAATGCATGTGCATGAGCACATGTGCATGCCCACAGCTGGAGAATGTATACAATATAATATTTTATTATGATGGTTTGTGGTATGATTAAATGTAGACATTTACTTACTTTTGCTATTTATGTACTTAAACACTGTTAAGTAACTTTACAAAGCACTTCTTTGGATGTATTTACAATTTATATTTGATGGTACACAGAAGAGAGGGAGCTAGAAGAGGGACTGTTCTCATTTCTTGATACTAGAGTAAACCATTTTTCCAGCATGCAGTACTTATAATTTATTCATAATAAATTGGTTTGCTGAATCTTTACTCCTATATCTCCCAGTGGATAGAGTACTGGAACAGGAGTCAGGAAGACCTGAGTTCAAATCTGGCCTCAGACATGTGCTAACTGTGTAACCCTGGGCAAGTCACTTAACTTCTGTTTGCCTTAATCCACTTGAGAAGGAAATGGTAAATCCCTCCAGTATCTTTGCCAAGAAAACCCCATTGACATTATGGTTTATGTGGTCATATAGAGTTGGACACAACTAAATGACTGAACAACAAAAATACCTCACAGAATAGATACTATCCCTCACCAGAGCTAGATGTGTTTACCAAACTTTCATTAATGCGTTGTTTTAATATTTAATTCTACTTTTCCTTTATGGTTTTTATAAACTAAATTTGCTCATGTTTTGCTGATTTTTTTGAGAGACTATCTTATAGGTAATTATTATCCCTTTTCTGTAACCTGTTGTGCTATTTTTTTCTATCCTATAACCTTTTCTGCCTTATTAAATTTTCCTTCCCTCTCCAGTTTTCTTGTTTCCTATTTATCCCTTTCTTACTCAGAATTGTTCATCTTAACAACTTTATAGTTAACATTCATTAAGATTGCACATCTGGACAAAGCCTGATCCCTTCTGTCATGGAAGTTTTACATATTAAAAAATGATAGATATACATGAGAATATACATAAATTAAGTAATATAGCAAATATTTTCCCAAATTTCTATTTTTACATTTTTCTTTCTCCTTTGTCTTTTTAAGGTACTGGAGAGGAGAAACAAAAATACATGTTCTTTTATCTTTTGTTCTTTACCCTCTGTTCTACCCACATTACTCAATGTTCTTCTAACAACCTTGTGCTTTATATCACCAAGTTTACCTTTCTTTCCTTCTTCAAGTAGTTCTTAAAATCTATCCTATATATCCTATAATTTTAGTATGTAATATATAATAATTAATTAATTATGTTTGGAAAGTGCCTGGTGCCCATTAAAGAAAATCATTGTATGTAAATCTAAGGCATGATTATAATGATTAAAATAGCAAATATTGCTCAATTTTTTGATTTGATAATTTATATTACTAATTTAAAAATTGGTTTAAAATATTTAATTTTAGTGTTTAATTTTGAAGGACTTAAAGAAAAATAAATAGAATCACTCAGATAAGTAGACACATTTAAAATATAATATGATAATATTTCCTTTTACAGTAAATATCCATTATCTGGCATACTTATATAATGGGATATTCTGCATAATTGAATTTGCTGGTTAACTAGAAAATGTTTTTCCATGATAGTTACTTTAATGAGGAGTTAATGTGTACTAACCTTAGGATATAGCTTAATAATTATTTTGAACAAAACTTTGAGGTAACCTGTTCTCTTTCAGATTTTTTTTCCTTGTAGAAGTATAGTGCAGCCAGATGTTTCTCTTACTTTAGGATTTTGGTTATTTGAGTTTCAGATAATCCAGGTTTTATTGCAACAGGCAAACTTATTTGGAAGGATGAGAAAATAGACTACCACATACTGTAAAAGAGAAATGTATTGTGAATACCATAAGATTCATTAAACAGATAATTGTGAATAATTTAATTTCAATAATAGATCAACATCTGTACAGCAGGTTTCTTTTTTTGGGTACAATATCCTCCTCATGTTAAAAAAAAACAAACAGGACAAAAACTTCACACTTTTTACAGAGCAGCTCCTTAGCATCTCAGTCAACACTCCTTGTATTCCTCTTTTGAAGGAATCCTATATCTGTGTTTCAAAGCCTAACATTAGTTTTTTTCAAATTCTCTGGACTATAGTTTTTAAAAAGAAAACTGCAAAAGGCTTTAAGGAACACATACCAAGTAATTTACTACTGCCTTTTTTGTTTTTGGTTTTACATTATCAGTTTTCATTTTATAGAAAAAATTCAAACAGTTGTGTCCTTTATGTATTTTTGGAAATAAAAAGAAAAATAAAATCACTTGTCTCATTAAAAAAAAACTGGATTCAAGGCAGAAGAAAGGAGGAAAATAAAAATTGTTTATGGTTTGCCACAAAACAAACATTTAATTAGAAATAAAAGCTAGTCAGGTTGACATCCTGTGAACTAAATCCTCTAATGTAAATAAATCTTGTGCTTTTTTTTCAACATAGGTTTAAATCTATTTAAGTACCTTCATATACCCATTACACACTATTTAACAAATTAAAAAGCTATTGGAGACTATCAGGTAAATACATTATTTTTTCTCTATAAATTCATGAATGAACAAATGTTTGTATGCATAAAAGGCATAAGAACTGTCATATTCCTATTAAAGTTGTTACTGGGGCTGGCAAATATGCTTTTTAAAGGCCACCTTTGTCACCATCTAAAATACTAAATGTAGGCAATAAATAGTAGTTTATAGTAAAATTACAATATGTGAATTTTACACTTCATTACCTCAGATTTAATGTTCTAAAGGATACCAGAGGCAATTAGACTTCTGTCATATATTGATTTTTAAACTGGGTGGTTTGAAGTAGTTGTAATTGAGGAGTAAAATATTGTAAAACTCTTACCGTGACTATTTTTCTATGGCATCCTAAGAATAGTTGGACTAATTTGTATCTCTGTTTGTAAACAAAATTAACTTAAGGTGTTGCTGTCAAGTGGGATCTTGTAAAAGTTTAAACCTTATTCAAAATAAGCCGTCACATAGAAAAGAGATTATTAAGTGATAGAGTACCAAAAGGAAAGTTTTTAAATGAGGAATTGAAAAATTAGTCTCTTCTGTAAAAACTATTCGTTTTTTTTTTTTTGTGAACAGTAACTATTTGAGAGGCAGCATAATATAGAAAGGAAACTTTCTTCCCTAATTTTTTATCTCTGTGATTGTGGATAAGTCATTGAATATCTCTGAGCCTTATTTTCCTTATATGTGAAATGAGAGTGTAGCATGATTTAGGTGATAGAATGTTAAGCTTGGCATCAGGAAGATCTGGGTTCAAAGTCTGTCTTTGTTACTATTTAGCTTTGTGACCTTGGGCAAACCACCTGGTAGGTCTTAGGCAGCTCCCTAAGCTGTTTCTATTTTCTGCACAGGGACTTCACCACACTGAGAGTAACACAGAAGAAATCAAGTGTAATAATAAATCACCTCAAGGTGCTGCTGTGGATTGAGAGCTTTGTAAACTTTAGAGCTCTTTCTATATGAATATGCTTGCTTATTTATACTCTATTTTGTCAAAATATGGTATCTTTATTTGTTTCCTGTCTACTTCCTTATTGAATTGATTTAGGAAATAAGGCGCAGGAAAGCTGTGACTTTGCCAAGATTCTATAATATACTAGCATTAGTACCAAATAATATTCTCATTTCTTTTGTGATCTCACGACCTTTATTTGCCTGCATTGTACTGCTTTTCTTTTAGGATTAGGGTACTCAGCAAGGTAAAGTTAACAAATCCTTTTTATCCATGTGAAGGAGTTAGATAATTTGAGAGACAATATAATTTTTGTTTGGAATATTATAAGTAAAAAAATTATTTTTAAATGGCTCACTACTTATATTTTATTAAGGTCATTTAGAAGAAAGTACAAAAAATTAGAAAGGAAAAAATTTTTATGCTGATTAAGTTAGATGTTTGTATGCTGAGGTAATAATTCCTAGTGAAAAGTGAACTGGTTTTGTTTTCAGAAGACCTATATTTGGTTATAGGCTCACTCAATGTAAGGCCCCTTCTAGGTCGATTCCTAGGATTTCCTAATTAAATAATTTGTCTGTGCCTTAGTATCCTTTTCTAGAAAATTGGGGTAATATGATTTGAAGGAACTGTCAAGAATTGGTAAGAAGAGGAAAGTGCCTTTTAAAAACTTGTTTTATCAGCAACTTTTAGCACTTATTATTATGTTGTTATAGCATACAGATAAGTGGAAAATAATTCAAGACAGCTTAATTTTTTTATAAGCACCTTTTCTCCTCAGGAGATAAAAAAACTACATAGTAATAATAAAGTAATCATTTGACATAGTTTGCTCAATTGGAATGACTATTACTTATTCTGGATGCGTAGATCAAGGATCATTTGCAAACCTTCGAATCATTATTTCAATTAATACTTTCATAGTTTCCTAGCATCCATTGAAGACAAAAAAGAGGATCTTCAAAATTTTGTGTCTGAATGAGGTATATAGAAGGAGATATGATGATGGGTGTTTTATGATGATAATGATACCTAGCGTACAAATAAAACTTGTATTTTGTGTGCTGTGAGGCTGTAGTCCTGTCACAGAAATCACTGATATTGGAGGCAGCTCTGAAGTTTATTATAAAAATTAAAAAGAGTAGGATTTGCTGGTGATATTTTATGTCCTCCACACATAAAAAATTCCATTTATATTCCTCATTCTTATATTTAATTCTAATAATTTTTAAATGCAAATCACTTTTTAAAAGAAAGACCTAAAAGTATTATTTAATTTTTTTACTATAGTGAAAACTACATATTGTAGGCTTATTGCCACCTTCATCATATAAAAATCATTGCTTTAGATTTATTTTCATTATATAATGTGATATTTTATTAATACACCTGAGTTTGTAATTTTCTTTTTAATCCTTTGCTTGTTCAGATTTTCAGTCTTGAGAACTGAGGAAAGGAATTGCTTTTTTTTTTCTATCTGTAATTATGGACAGAAGAAAAAATATATAAGATTAATTTTTTGGTCTGTTACTTATAGTAAATATGGGTTAATGTGAGACAATGATTGACTTAAGAAACTAAATTAATTCTCATTAATTTCAATTATTACTTGAGGTTTTAAATTAAAATGATACTCAAGTTAAACATTAATTTAAGTGTATCTAGGGTAAATGGCTCAGAAAACAGAATTAAAAAAATAAAGCATACAGGTTTTGATTAAATTTTAAAAGTGTATACTGTTTTAAGGCTATTCATTTATTGTAATTTTTTAGAAAATATGACTTACATGAATATTTTCTAGTGGACAGAATAATGACAAAATATACACAATGATGTTACTTTAACAAACTGCCATGCAACATATACATTAAATAATGAAGAAGTTGAATATATAAGACCTAATCTATTTAACATTTGATATTGAAATTTTACAGTATAACCAATACTTTAAAAATTTCCTCCTTATTTGGCAGTCATGTTTTTACAGTTAAAAAAAGAAACAAAATAAAATTTTTGGGAATGGGGATTTGGTGGAAATTTATTTTTTGCTTAGTCTGTAACAACCTGTGGTACTAAACATTTCTCTCTTACTTCACTGTCTTCAAAGGTAATTGTTTTATTCCTTTTGGGATCTATCCAAGAATTGTGTATTACAGCATTATTAGGCATAGGATCTGCTTCCACAATTGAAACGACTCGCTTTTTCATTTTACTTTTCAAGACTTTTTGAAATTTTTGTCTAGTAAATGCATATAGTAGAGGGTGAAATATGGTAGTTCCATAGGCCATAACTAGAAAACACAATCTTAGTTTTACCAGAAGGTCACTTGGTCCCAAACATAAAATGGTGGTGTTTAAAACAGAAATTGGTGTCCAGCAGAGAAGAAATGTTGAAATAATCAACAGAGACATTCTGAAGACTCTCTTTTGCCTCTCCCTTCGTTCTCTGTGTCTCTTCACGGCTCGCCGGAGAGCAATTATGACAGAAACAGAAGTTCTTACACCAAAAACTACATTTCTCCCGCCACTGCTTTGGGAGACATCGGTAGTCTCATGCTGTGTGGTCAGAGAAATTGTCTTTTTCTTTCTTGCTTTCTTCTTTTGCCCTGTTGAAAATCTTGTGCCTATTCGAATATTTAGGGCTTGAAGTATTTTGGTGTAGGTAATTAGCATTACTATAACAGTGAAAAAGAAGATTGGAATCTGTACTAGCAAGTGATAGTACATTCCCAGCTCAGTGTGGTATTCATTTCTACTGACACAGAGAAGTGTCTTGTTTTTCCATCTGCTTTCATTTTGAAGACTGAAAAAATTGACCTCAATAAAGGGAATTAGGAAAGAGAAAAATGAGACAATCCATATGGATGTCATTAACATGACAGCTCTTCCCATTGTCAAAATTCGGTTTGCAGGTTTTACAGAGATATCATATCGGTCCAAAGTGATTGCAAAAACATTGATTGCAGTTGAGACACTTGCAAAGGATACACAAGCCTCATGGAAGCAACAGATGAGAGCAGTATTACTCTCCAATGAAAGTAGAAGAATAACTATAGTTAGAGGAATACATCCTACACAAATAATTACATCAAGTACATGAAGATTCATTGTAATAATGTTACTGACAGAGTTGATTAAGTTGGATTTCATGCAGTAAAGTACCAATACTGTGAGGTTGCTGCCAAGTCCCAATACAATTTCTAACATGAGAAATCCAGTGAGAGATACTTGAAAGCTTAATGGATATGATGATGATGGGTACATATTGTTGTTGATGTCATCAATGTCATCTCGGACTGTAATGTTAGATTCAGACTGCATGTTGATTTCCAGAATGGGAGAGAAACACATTCTTTTGGAGCAGTTGTATTTTTTCCTAGAAAGTGAAATAAAATAAACTATTTGATTTCCATACTTGTAATCACTTGAATAAATACTTAATGTATATGTTCTCTTCCTGTCAAAAATCTGTTTAGTCTTATATGTATTTCTGGATTTGATGTTTAGCAAAATTTACAAAGAAGAAAATTTGTTAGAGTCTTAATTCATCAAGTTCACTTTGTTATGTTGTAAAAGGGCATTTAGAATATAATATACATATGTGTATATATATGCACATATATATTTTATTCTTGAAGAATTATTAATCTAAGGCTTTCCCTTATATATTGTAAAATATTTTAAATATTAAACACATGTTATTGTAAAAACAACTTTAAACTTTCATTTTTAAAAAAGAAATTACAAAATGCTTTTAAAATCCATTAGCATATAAATGCTACTTTTAAAAATTCAATAAAAATGTCTAGATTGTTAGAAAATATACATATTGCATATTCAATATTAATATATGACTAGTATAAGTGGAGATCTCCCTTTGATATGTTTTCTTATTTAAATATTTCAGATTGAAAGTACAGTTTTTAGGTGTTATGTTTTAGGATACTGGTATCCTTTTAAACACTATTGCCCTATTCTTGATTTGAAAAATTTACATTACATAGCCAATAGTCTGTTATGGTTACATAAGAAGATTCTCCCCCATGATACTCAAAATTTTAAGTATTGTGATTAGAATAAAAATAGTTCATATTGGTCATTGAAATTTATATTATACAAATTTTTAAAAAGATTTAAAAAAGATGTGAATGGAAGTCACCTTGATGTGTATCAGGACAGTGAAACTTTAATAAGATGGCACTCAACTTTCATATGGAAAGTTTATTTCATGACCGCACCCTTTTGTGGAGCCTTAGATTTGAGATCTAACAGCTCAATAATAAATTTGAATTTTCAAGATGTTTTAAAGTATATAATTATTGGCTTTATTTAAACCTAGGATTTAAAGTGAAAAATGAAGCTCTGGAGAAATCCCAGAACTGTATATTTTGGAGGGTTTTTAAAGTTATACTTCTAAAGTTATTAGAAATGAATAATTTTGAAAATAATTATAACTCATAATCTATTGCTTTTGATGTTGATTCATATTTAGTACCTAAGTCTGTTGATCCATTTGCAGATGAAATGTGCATCTTTCAGCACGTTCGAATGTCACGTATACAATAGTTTACATTTCTGAAAGAAAGCCAATCAGCCATCATTTCACATATTTGAAATATAAAATATCTGCTAAAGTGATCATAATCTGAGGCATGAAGCAGGAAATATCAAATTCAAAATTGAACTTAACCTCTTCATATTTTGCAAGTTTTTCCAAGCTTATATATCATTTGAGGATATAGATCCATTTATATTATTAGCTTAAAAATATTTCAGAAGCTGTTTTAAGTGATTATAAGATTGAATTCTCTTCAACAGTTTAAACTGGAACATTACTAAAGGTGTATTTGTTCAAATAAGGCATGGTCAGAACTCAAACTGAAATCCTGTGAAAATGGAAAATTTTAAATGTGCCAAATCTTTCGAACTGACAGATTAAACATCAGGTCTTTGTCACATCAGTTAGATTTATGATTAAATAAAAGCAAAAAATGTCAAGTTAGAAACATAATTAGAAAAATATATCTTCATGTTAGGGTTCTGTTCTCTTGTAAATGAACAGTGGGTGGGTGCATGCATCTTTTGACCTACCTGTTTTCTGTTGCCTCAGGGGTCTTTCAGCTCACTATGGCAGTTTGTCAAAAATTGATACATGATGTCATTGACAGATTTTTGACATGCATTTTCACCTGGCAACAGTGAAGTAGCAATGTTCTATTTCCTGCCTTGTAGAATATTTCATTTATTTTTGTTCCAACACTTCAGCAGCAAGATTTATGTTTAAAAATGAGATTTTATTGGCTGATAGATTTCTAAGTACCAGTACACATTATTTGTGTTTCTTTTGCTTTTTGAAGCCTCTAGTAATATAAACAAGAACTTCTTAAGTAATATTAATTATATTGCCTTTTTGAGGACTATGTGACTGTGTATTTTTATTTTCCAGGATAAATGAAAATAAAAATAGAGGCATCAGATTTCTGGCTTCAGAAATGTATTTAGACATCCTTTTGTTATAACTGGACATTTGTTTCTATAGTACTCTTGTTCATTAGTTGGAATAATGTCTTGATCACATAAATTTCCTTACATTATAAAATCCAGTTCATGAGCTTTTGATAAAGACCATCTGCTATTTAATTTGGTTTATTTTCATTAAAGAAGGATACATAACAGATCATGAAATTCAGAGAAAAAATATCCATTAGTCATCATGACAATTGATATGAATAACTTAATTTGTAGTGCAGAAAACCTGATATAGCTTCATTTAGCCTGCTGGTGAAGTATTCACATTCTCCTTTTGAAAATTCATTTTTCATTGTTTCTTCACGAATCAGTTGTTTCCACAATTTTGATATTTAAAGTAGAAAATCCTTTTAAAAATGCTCACCATTTTGTTTTCAGCCATATACCATTGCATTCTTCTTATGAAAATAGCTAATGTCTTCTCTTCAGAGTACTGATTTGTTATGCATGCAAGCAGTCATACAGACTTATTCCATGTTTTTGCTTTAACTCTTTTATGTCTTTAGAAATACACATTATATCTTGTAGGTTGTGGTTCACACTGCTAGAAAGATGTTCAGTCATTTGCATTCTTCATAATGTCAGTAGCAAAAACTGAATTAGATGCTTTATGTCCTTGGAAGAAAAAAAAAACGATTAAGATAAAGGATGTCTATCAATTTTAAAATAATAATTAAAAAGTTAGTGTAATGCTATTTATGTAAAACCTATTTATAAAAATACATTAGCTCTATTATTAGACCTAGCATCACATAGGTAAAATATAAGGAGCATCCTTTCACTCTGTAAAATTGTATTTACTCTCTAGTTAATGATAGTGTTAACGTTGCCAGTTAAAGAAAAAGAGAAAAACTGATTGCTTCTTAACAACTGTTTTCTATTTTCGTATTTAAAGCTAGTTTATATTTTCAGATCTTTGTAGTAAGTTTATACTATATACACCATGATATCTTCTTGTCTTTGTGATAATATTTGACAAAGCATCAGCTATCTTAGGAGCAATACAGCTTGTTTAATAACCATTTGGACATTGCTTGAAATTTGCTGTCCCAAACCAATCTCATATCAGTATTCTACAGGTAAAATTTTCATTGGTGTTTGGTTTAAATAGTTGAAATAGATAAGCTAATGCAAAGAGGTGAGTTTACATATAACATTTATTCTGTGAACAAATACATTAGTATGCTTGTGCCAATGTTATTAAGCAATGAAAAACAGCTATATAGTAAGCCTATTATTTCTTAAAAGAATTTCTTCATGCTTCAATGTGTATAAATTCTTCTGAAAAAAATCTATTTTGACATTTAAGATATTTAGCTAGTTTAGAGTGACTTAAAAGCAAGTTTTCACAGAGAATTAACAGAAAATATACTTAACACTCAATTAATGCATTTAAAAAGAATTATGTGTTTAATATGCTTTTTAAAATAAAAAAAACCATTAAAACATGCTTATCAACAGGCAGAATTAAACTCAAAAATTCTTAAAATTTAGGCTGAACCATCCTTTTCTCCAAAGTAATTTTAATAAGCACAGATTATACTGTTTCAGGAGCAATTAATAAGGAACATATCTTACCTCTGCTTAAAGACTGACTATATTCTTGATGTAGTTGAAGCATTTCCAGTTTTGATTGATTCATTTCGTTCACTTGTTAGCAGAGTACTGAGGAAAGAGTGTCATAAACATCTCAAAAAATAACCTTAATGAAAATATGTTCCTGGACTGTGCCATTGTTTCAGCACTCCTGCTAATGTATGGAACATGTAAGGCTGCTGCAGTCTCTCACTCTTCCGACTGTGGAATCAATAAGCATCTGAAAATACATAATGAAAGTAATTTAACATACTGAAGGCTTCTTGTCTCCAGAGGCAACATTTAGATTCAGCCTTTCTAAAGAAGAACAGCAGTGCTTCTCAGAGGAAAGCCTGTTCTGGGCAGCGTTTGCAGAATGACAGCCTACCTTGTCGCTTCTCTTCACTGCAGAGAGATGCAGTGCATTCACTAATTTTGATTGGTCAGTTGTGTTGGGCTTAAACTGTGCTACATATGTATAGCAGTGATTTCCCTCCCCCCCCCCCCCCCTGCTACTGTTTTATATATGGATGCTTTTTCAAAAGGCTAAATTTATAAATGTATTGAATGTGATTCTCGAATAGATTATGCACTCATTAGTCTTTATCTTTAAAATAATTTGCTCTATTTTGGTTTGTTCTTCAATAGTGCCAGCATGGAAGAAAATGCAATGATGGAGAGAATTACACAGTATAAAGTATATATTCTTTTTAGAGCCTTTGATAATTATATTTAAGAATATTTTGGTGCTATGTAATCTTTTTGTTGAAATTCTTTGTCCTGTAACTAAAAAAGGAACTACTGCATCTTTACTATGAACCAAACCGAATTTTAACCAGGATGTTTGCATGCAGGTCTTTATTTTTAGTGTCTTCCAAATGAGTCTAAACAAAACAGCGTACTTAAAATCATTACAGATACCTTTATTTGTTCAACAAATATTTAAGTCCCTACTATGTACAAGGTATGCAGCAGAATATTAATCACAGTATGATCAGAATATCATTTTCTTATTAACAGGTAGATTTTTGAATTTATATACAGAGTAACGTTTTTAAAATTAGATTTTCTTGCTTGCTCATCTTCGTCACGTACACAAGTACTCAGGTTAATAGTATGTTTTAGAAAAATTCTATAAAATTTTGTTATATTAGGGAATACTGATTTGTTTGCACCTTTAATAATACTTTTGCTTTCTACTTATTGGCCATTTGCTAGCATAATTTCTTTTTAATAGTTAATGCTATCTTTGACATTTATGTTTGTATGTTTTCTCTGAGAAAGCAATTCAGGAAACTTTTGCTAAGTACCCTGTAATGAATGTGCCAGATACTAGTGATATTAAAGATAACAAAGTAACTTAGTTTCATGTTTTCATAAGTTAGATAAAGATAAAAATTGACCACTTCAGGAAATAAAGTTATGCACCAAAGAGAAAAAAAATGATACTATAGATACAAAAAAACTTCAAGCTTTAACTTAAAATATAGGACTGTAGTTTTAGAGCTGGAAGGGACTTTAGTGATAGTCCATAGAATACCTATCAATGTTCATCAGTTTAGTGTCTTCAGATTCCCAGAAAAAATCTCTCAAGATTTAGTATTATATGTAATTTTTATATTTTCTTTTATGAAATTCTATGTGGTTTATATAAAATAGCAAATATACTTAGAATTATTATAATAATTTTTACTATTACATATTTGCTTTACTATTTAATTTACTATTACTATTACAGAACTCACAAAAGAATTATTTTGCTGTTAATGCAGACTGATTTCACTTTATAATTTTCTAATAAGGATATTCCATTAAATATGAAAGCAATTCACATATAATTTTGACATAATTTAACAGCTTATTTTATCTTCTCCTTATAACTTGTTAGAGTTCCACATTGAGGATTGTATATTGATAAGAGGTCTGTATCCAACGTGGAAGATCCTTTATGTAAAATATCCTTGTATATTTTAAAAAATTTCTTCACAACCTGGTATGTAAAAAATTTGCTTATGCTAAAAATGAAAAAAAATACTTCATGTATTTAGAAAGTTTGGATTTTACTGGTCTACTAGCCATATTGAAAGACTGATGTGACACATATTTTTATACAAAACTGACTTCAAAGAAGGGTTATTATTAGCATGACTTAGTAGCTTGGTTGGATAGAGATTATATTATGATGGCTTTATTTTACATAAACTTTTCTAGCCATACACTTGACTGCTAAAAAGGAGAGTTCATTTATTTTTAGGAAGACAATCTCAACATATCCTGTAGCATCAAATTTATCAAATATATAGATCATTGGATTCAGATCCATATTTTATTCATTCTTGCCTGTAGGTTCTCCCCTTTTCAATCCTTCACAAAACTGACAAAACAATATTCCTAATGTCCCTGTTCCTTACAGGATAAAATACAAACTTCTTAGTCTAGAATTTTCCTGTTTTATTTGCCATCACTTTTATTCATGTTATTTATATTCCTTCCAAACTAGACTGGGTGTTCCCTAACCTACCATCTTCAAAGTCTGTTCATTTAAAAGGCTTTTTCCCATGCTTGGAATTTATTTCTTCCTCACTGCTACTTCTTAAAATCATTCTTGTTCTTTAAGTCTCAGCTTAGGGTGGCTCTTCCTCCATGAAGCCTTCCCCAGTTTCTCTAGGAGAGAGTGTTTATGTTTTCTTTAAATTTTCTTCTAGCATTTTGCCTGTGTCTTTCCTTTACAGGAAGCAATTATCTTATCACAGTTTACCTCATACTAATCTGTTCATGTCACATTCCAGGTAGTAGATACAGGAGCAGGAACAGGATTGTTGGATCTTTGTAAGCCTAGCTTCTAGCACGATGCTTTCCACTTAGGTATTTAATAATTTTTAAAAATTAAGTTAATGGAAAATAAATTACTAATGCAAAATTTAGCATAGTTTAAAATGACAAAAAAATCAAGTTACCATAGAAACTCAGATACTAACATTTGTATAGTTAATAAATTTAATATAATTTTAGAGAATTAAAGTTAAAAAATACTCTAGATGGTGATGTTAATGGAAAGCCCTTTGGCTCTTGGAGACTTGTGTCCACATCTTACCTGTATAGTCTTTTTCTAGCAGTTGGGGTTACAAAAATGAAAAATGACAATGTTTCTATTCTGACACCTTTTGATGATGAGACTCTGAATGTAGCTATGCAGATCTTAAGACAGCAGACACACAGTCCATCACCAGACCTATCTTTGAAAACTTTTTCAGCTTTGTGGATCTTGTCAGAGCTTGTGATCTGCTGGCATAGCTTTTGAAAACCCAACGTTCAGATTTGAGTGGTGGATTCAAGACAGTGCTGCAATATAATAAATATTTTGTACTCTCAGCTTCGAGAGGTACCATATTAGGCAGAGGAAGAGAGACAAAGTTATATAGGGAGCATTTGGCGTGCTAAAAGGTTTGACATATAAGGCAGATGGCTTTTATATACAGTATGAACTGACTAAGGCTCTACTGGATGTGTGACCCTGGGGGAGGTATTTAACCTCTCAGTTATGCAGGCAACTTTCTAGGACTCTAAGCAGAATGACAATTGCAGGTCTGTATCCATAATAGTTTCTACTCATTCAAGTGCCTTAGATTAGGAAATCTCAGGGTTAAGTAAAAAGAAAAACAGAACATTAGAGAGTTAGAAAATAAAATGCTGGTGACATATGAAGTGGAAGGTAATTACTGACTGGGGGCATTAGGAAAGACTTCCTGTAGTAGTTGACTTTTTGAGTGTGCCTTAATGGATAGGTAGGAGGTGAAAAGGTGAAGATAGAAAGGAGAGCATTATGTGCAGAGGGAATAACATGATCTAAGAATACATTATTTAAGTAACTACACAGTATACGATAAGCACATTAGAAAAGTACAACAAAATTCGAGGGGAAATAACAATTGTGTTGTAAAAGAAGAGAAGGATTTCAGCCAGCTTAGATATGGGAGAGGGTAGGCATGGGTGATAGATTCTGCAAATTCAGAGAAGAAATAAAGTTAGGAGAATGGGAAATGTATAGTTTGGAAGTAATGTGGAATATTTGAAGAAGAATAGAATGGAAAAGAGGCTCTTAAAGTAGTTTGAAACTGGGTAGTGGGGTAGTATATTTAAATTCATCCAAATATTTTTATGGTATCTCCTTTTAAATAATTTATTAAACATTTATTAAGCCTATTAATAACAACCCACAATGAATAATACTGCACCATGTGCTAGGAATGGGGGATACAAAGATGAAATATTACAGGGTCCCTGCCCTCCAGGGGTGAATAGTTTAATGGGAAAATAAAATTTTGGCATATAGAAATTCGGATGATATAAGGTAGAATATAAAGAAGGCAAAGCAAAGGAAGGATTGAGACAGAATGCCACAAGAAATGCCAGAAAGGAGAGATCACTTTTATTCACTTTTTCAAATTCAATTTTATTTTCAGTTCCAAATTTTCTTCCTTCCTCTCCTTCACCAAGTGATAAGCCAAGTGAAATAAAGCTCATTACAAATATGCATATAGATAAAAAACAAATTAAAAGAAATTATGCTTGAATCTGTGCTCTTTAGTACATAGCTTCCTTTTCTGGAAGTGAATAGCATGTTTCTTCATGGGTTCTTTGGAACTGTGCTTGGTCATTGTGTTGATCATAGGTACTAAGAATTTCAGACTTGATTACCTTTATGACATTCTTGTTTCTGTATAAATTATTCTCCTGATTCTGCTCACTTCACTTTGCATTAGTTCAGATAAGTCTTCCCAGGTTTTTCTGAAACTGTCACTTTCTTCATTTATTATAGTACAATAGAATTCTATCACATTCATATATTGTAACTTGATTAGTCATTCCCAATTGATGCTCATCTCTTCAGTACCTAATTCTTTGCTGCCACAAAAAAAAAGCTGCCATAAATATTTTTGCATCATGGGTCCTTTTCCTCTTTCTTTGAATATTTTGAGAGTATATTCTTACTAGTGGTATTGCTGGGTCAGAGGGTATGTACAATGTAATAGGTATAAAGTGGTACCTTGGAGTTGTTTTAGTTTTCTTTTCTTTAATTATTAGTGATTTTAAAAAATTTATTCATGTAGCTACTGATAGTTTGAATTTCTTTCTCAGAAAACTGCTCATTTTTGTCTTTTGACCATTTGTCACTTGGGAAATGACTCTTTTTCTTGTATATTTTACTCTGTTCCCTATATCTTAAAAATGAGACTTTAATCAGAGAAACTTCCTGCAAAGATTTCCTCCCTAGTTTCCTATTTTTCTTCTTACTTTAGCTAAATTTGGTTTTATTTGTGCAAAAGTTTAAATTTTTTTTTTTTGTAATCAAGATTATCTATTTTACTTCCCCTGAACCTTTCTTTTGTTTGGTCATGAACTTTTCTCCTAAACCCTAGGTCTGACACATAATTTCATCCATGCTCCATTAATTTCCTTATGATATCACCCTTAGGTATAAATCATATATCCATTTTGAACTTATCTTGGTATATAGTGTGAGATATTGGTCTGTGCTTAGTTTCTGCCAAGATGCTTTCCATTTTTCCCAGTAGTTTTGGTCAAATATTGAGTTATTGCCCAAATAGTTGGAGTGTTTGTGTTTATAAAAAAAAGTCCTCTTTTACTTCTGTATATCGTATACCTAATCTGTTCCACTTACCAATCTACTTATTACCCATTACTAAATTATTTTGTTGCTTCCTCATTGCCTATATTTATTCCTTTGATATATTTTCTTGTCTTATTGTTATAGCTAACATTTCATATGCAGTATTGAATATTGATGGTGATAAAGGACATCTTTACCCATAATCTTATTGGAAAGGCTTCTAGTTTATCTCAATTACAGATAATGCTTGCTCTTGGTTTTAGATAGATGATACTTAATCATCTGAGGGAAATCTCTATTTCCATGCTTTCTAGTGTTTTTAACTTGTCATAAGCTTTTTCTACATCTATTTGAAATTATCATGATTTTTGTCCTTTTTGTTGTAAACACGATCATTTATACTTACAGTTTTAAGAATGTTGAAACAGCCCTGTTTTTCTGCTATAAATTGAACCTTGTCTCTGTGACATTGATATAATCTCCTTGCTAGTATTTTATTTAAAATGTTTTCATTAATATTCATTAGGAAATTGGTCTATAGTTTTCTTTTTCTGTTTTCACTCTCCTTATCAATTTATTTATTGATAGTTATTGTTATACTATTATAGCATACTCAGTGTTATAATAGTTATACTATTGATAGTTTAGTTACCAAGACCATATTTGTGTCAAAGAAGGAATTTGGTAGGATTCTTTCTTGGTTTTTCAAAAAATTTATGTATTATTAGAATTATTTGTTCTTTATGTTTGGTAGAATTCACTTACAAAGTCATCTAGTTCTGAGATTTTGTTCTTAGGGAGTTAATTTAATAGAAAAGATACTGGGCTTGCAGTTTGGAGAAGCTGGATTTAAATCATGACTTCAATACTTTCTAAGCTGTGTGACCAAGAACCAATTGCACAGATCATCTCTCTGAGCCCGAGTTCACATATCTCCAGAATGTGGACTCAGTTCCTTGTACTTATTTCACAGAGGGCTATTGTGAGGATCAAATGAGATAATGTAGTTCCAGCCTCAGATACTTAACTCCCACACAAAATAACTGGCCATGTAACCTTGACCAAGTTACTTAACCCCAATTGCTTAAAAAAAAAAAAAAGAGATAATGTATGTGAAATTTTCTGTATATCTTCAAATATGATGTCATTATCAAGTTGTAATATTTATGAAATATAGTCAAGGAATAGTAAGATCATAGATCTAAACTGGAAGGGATGTGTGTTCCAGCTTCCTCATCATACACTTGAGGGCTCCACTATATATTAGTGGGAGTGGGCAGGGCCAAAGTCGTACTCAAAGTACTCCTGCTACTTCCTATCTAGATTGAGTCCTGCTATATCTTTTTTGTCGCTTTTATCTGGAGAGTCAGTTTCAGAACTGACTACTGGTAGGGAGTAAGTATGTTCTGTAAGCTATCTATACAGGGAGGGATTCAAGTTAGCAGAGGAGCACCAACTTTCAATTGGTTACCAGCAGATTTGAGAAATTAGTTACATGCAGTGAAGAGCAAAGTAAAGTACATGAAGTGAGGTTTATCATAAACAGTTCTCAGATTCCAGGAGATTTAAAGAGGAAAGGTATAGTTCTTTCCAGGGAGATTTCAGGCTGAAGATTTATCATGATAAATATATAGATAGAATTTCTTCATAGTAGGCAGTGACAGCCTATAACATGGGTGCCACAGCTCAAATGCAAGTCGAGTTTTTAGTGCTCTAGGAATGCAAATTTGTAACATAACAATTGTCTTTGTTCTTTCCTATGGCACTTCCAGTTTCCAGGGATAAATGACTGTGCATGGCCCTATGCTTTGGCCTCCTCCCCAAGCCTGCCTGTTTCTAATGTGTTCTGTACTCCAAAGTTATGTCTCTTGGTCATTTAGCTTACTTGATACTTCCATTCTCTCTAGTGGTAATCACAGCTGTGAAGAAAGGAAACTAATGAACAAAATTCACACAAAGTGTCATTGACTTAGCCTTCCCCAGGAGTTTATATATATACTTTGTAAGATAATCTTTATTCATTCATTCGTTTTAGTGTTGAGAGGTTAAAGTAGTTTTTAGGCAGAGTAAAAAAAATAGGTTAAGTAGGGAAAATTTGATGTCAGGTCTTTGGTGACTCAAAGTCAAGTAGGTTTTTCTAGTACACAATAAAATTTCCACTAGTTGTATTAATTAGGATTTTTTTATGTCTTACATTTATAAAGGCACACTGTTACTGATTTTTTAAAACTTTCACAAAAGTTTGAAACACTAATAAATTCCCTGATATACCTTATTCAGTTTTCTCCATATATCACAGAATCTCTCATTTCAGATGGACCTCAGAAGTCTAGTCCAAGTGTATATGAGAAGGAATCCCTTTTACAGCTTCCCTAGCAAATAGTCATCCTGCTTCTGCTTGTTGACCTTTAGTGAAATGGAACTCATTGCCTTCAAGGCAGCTCAATCTTCTTTTGCATGATTTTCAGCAGGGACCAAGAACTAGTAAAAAAGAAGGAATCTTTGCTGGGCAAGTGCCAGTAAGTGGTATAATAGTCATATATAGGAAGAGCTAATTCTGTATAATCTTCTTAACCTAAGTGTCAAGATGTTTCTATTATTTGTGTACTGTATCATGTATACTGCTGCTTTTTACTCTTTTATTTCTAGGTCACAAAAAAATGTCAACCAGGAGAATGCTGATTTGTACATTCACAGATTTATGCTTTTTTGTTCAGAGACATCATTCAGAGTTATTACATAAAGTCTGTAAGAACAATGGCATTACTTACCAAGAATGATTACACTTTTGTGATCTATTCTAAATATAGAAATTTTGCTATATTTGTCTTAGTTTATCTCTATTCATCAACAGTATTGGGAGCTGCAAAACTGAAATTCAGTAGTGAATGATGCCTTGGCAAACATCACATAGCATAAGATCACATCAGATTATTTTTCTAGCATTATCTTCATTTCTTTCTTATTTATCTTTTTGTTGATTTGTATTTCATTAGTGTCATAAGGCATAAGCCTTCACACTATTAATGGTTTTCTGTCTAAATATTTTTGCAGTTAATTTCTTTACAAGTTTAGTTGTTATGTTGTTAGATACATACATAGTTTATAGATATAGTTTGCCAGTGGTGACTTCCCATGTACATTGTAGTGACCACAACTCTATTTTCTTCATTCTTAAGTCAACTGAAAAACTTTAAATTGCATTTAACCTTAGCTTTATTTCTTCTCTACACCTTTTTATTTTTTTTAAAGCAATCGGGGTTAAGTAAGTTGCTCAAGGTTACACGGACAGTTATTTCTGGGTGTGGTGCTAAGTATCTGAGCCTGGATTCGATCCCCAGGTCATCCTGACACTGGGGCTGGTGTTCTTACTTGCTAAGCCACCTGGCCACCCCTATCTACACCTTTTTAGAGGTCTTACCTTTTTATTAATTTGTCTGCCCTCCTTTTTTTAAGGGAATTCAATTCATTTATGTTCAAAGTTGAAATTCTTAAATCTGTTTTTTCCTCTATTGTACTTTGCTATATTGTTTTATTAGTAAAAAGTACAGTCAACCTTTATTTCACTGGAATTAATCCAGTTTCAGTTTTTGCACACAAACAACATTAAGCACATTCTAAATCTTTACTAACACCTCTAATTTTTCTATAGTTTTTATCATAATTTCCTAACTTTTTTTAGATAAGAGTATATTGCACACTCTCTGAGTATATAATTCTAAAAAAAGATCTTAAATTTCTACTATTATTTCTATAGATTGCTGTGGGTTCAACTTCCCTATTCACCCCTTTTCCTTAGATAGTAGTGTTTTGATGTTATCTACTGCACTTTTTTAGTCACCACTTATTATTTGTGACCTTAAAACAAAATACATGACTCTCTTCTTCCTCATGCCTTTAGTGGCAGCTGTGTGGCACAGTGTGCTAGACCTGTAGTCAGGAAGATCTGAGTTCAAATATGGCTTCACATACTAACTAGCTTTGTGACCCTGAGTACATTAACCTCTCTTTGCCTTAGTTTCCTTAACTGTTTGGGGATAATAACAGTACCTTCCTTGTAGGGTTGTTTTGAGGAGCAAATGAAATAATACTTTAAAAGTGCTTAGCACAATGCCTGGGACATAATGGACTCTAATTACAAAATTTGTGGACATTTCAAGCACTGCTTTGCTTCCCAGGTAATACCAGTAGACCTGGAAGAAGGAGCCCATATGGAGTTTATATGGAAGGATGTGAATAAGAGTTAGATGGGAAGAGAAAATGTGGATGGATTACTCCTCCTCCTCCTCCTCCAATAATTGGGGATAAGTAACTTGCCCAAAGTTACACGGTCAGTTTTTTTGTGTGGGTGTTAAGTATCTGAGGCTGGAACTTATCCTGGGTCGTCCTGACTCCAGGACCGACACTCTTACTCACTGTGCCACCTATCTGCCCCGAGATTATTTCTTTTGATATTTTGTAGTTACCACTCCCCTCCTCCCTCAGTTCTTCTTTTTATGTTTTATTCTGGACTCCTGGTGGTCATTATTTAAGCCTTATTTTTCCATCCCTCAGTAACCAATCACTTCTCATCCTTTTTAATCTAAGTCTCCCAGTGTTCTATTCCAAAACTATCTCTGCATCTTCCATTGTGCTTGTTCCATAGTTAACATACTTTTATCTTAAATATTTTCCTTTCTTGCTCTTTTCATAGTCTGGCCGTCACTGAGACTTGGTTCTCTCCTTATGAGAGTTCACCATTTTCAGCAACTGGTTGTTCTTTCCCTCATTCTTCTCTGGCTACTGTTTCTCTTTTGACCAGGAAGCCTGAGGTTCTTCTCCCAGTTTGAGTTTTTTTCTTTTTGATTAAAGAGGCCACTTCTTGATTAACTTCTTAAAGAGGCCTATTCACTGAATGTGCTTTACCTCACTTAAAGTGAAAACCTGAAAAGATCTTAGCCCACTATGGCCCTGGTGTCCCAATGCATCCTGGGCCATCTCTAGTTGTCCTGATGAAAATCTGGCTACTGGACCCAGATGTCTCTGGAGGAGAAAGTAAGACTGGTGACCTGGCACAGCTCTCCCTCACTCAAATCCAAGTTAACTCCAAGTCATGTCATCATTTCCCTGTCGTCATTGTCCTCTTTGAGAACGAAGAACAAACACAACAACAACAGCCATTTCCAAGCTCGTTTTCTATCATTGTTACTCAGTAACCTCACCTCCTTTGAGGTTCCCCCAATCCATAACTACCACTGTGTCCCCTATCAAAATTCTAATAACTGTTGTCTACTGACCCTAGGACACCCCTCCTCTCCTTTCTTCCACAGTGAGTTTAGTACATGACCCAGAACCTTTCTCTTCTCCCCAGCCTTTTCCTTCATACTAGGGAACTTGAACATATGTGGATAGAAGCTGGAACTGAGATCCTTCCCTGGTACTGGGGTCCAAGTCACAAAGCTGCTGCTTGTTTCTGAACTTGCTCTTGCCAAATACATAGCCTAGGGCGCACAACTTTTCCTCACCCTGGAATGTCTCATCTAGGTATAGATCCTATCCTTAAGTCTTCTGTAGGGAGGTATTAATTAATTAATTAAGTATTCTGTGACTAGGGAATATAGAAAATGGCAGAACTGAGAAGTGAATGATAGGCCTGTTCGCAAGCTATTTCTACTTCTTTCAAAATTTAAGCTCTTGTGTGCTAGATCTGGGACTTCTTGTTCTGGTGCACGGCCTCTCTTGCACTGGAATGCTCCCTTCACATGCTCCTTGCATATTCCTGCACTAGTGTTTGTAGATTTTTCTTTCTATATCCCCATGCTAATTTGGGCTGGAAAAATCACCACTGTATGCATGTTTGTTTTTTAAATTTCCCAATCAAGAATCAGTCTCATGATATTTCCAGATCTGTTTGGAGGAATTGTGAAGAGTGGGGAGAAGAACTCACTGCACTTCTTGCTATCTGCCATCTTCTATATATTTTGTTTGCATGATATCTTACTCATTAAACTGTAAGTCATTTGCTTTTTTATCCCCAGTGCTTAGCATTGTTCCCAGAACATAGTAGGTGATATATAATTGCTTATTGGTTAAGTAGCTTTTTGGTATAACTTTGTCTGTAGTTCTCACATTGCCAAATTGTTGGAAATCCCCCATCCTTAAATTTCCCAAAAAACTTCCTTTCTTTGTATTTTTTGTCCTTATTAACTGCTACTTTGTTACTTGATTTCCCTTTATACATTTTCTGCCCACTTTGTTAGATTACAAGCTTCTTGTGGATAGGTATTTTTTTCTTTATATCCCCAGCACCAAACCCATTCCTTGAATATAAGTATTTAATAAATGTATTTTGAATAAGATTCATTCACAAACCAAACTTAATCTTGCTATGAGTATCTGTGGTATGAGGATACTAAAAATAGCTTGAGGGAAGTTTGGCTATGAATATTGTATACTCTGCGCCCCGCCCCCCCCCCCAAATCAGGAGGTAAATACTTCATCATAAGTTGAAAATCATCAGTTCTTCCTACTCCATTCACTGATATATTGACACCTATTTTTAATTTTTTTTACATTTTGTGCATCACTGCTCTCTCTATTAGTACAGATAATTGAATTGCAGTATGTATGGTACCTGCCTTTTATGAGTGCACAGATTTTAAAGAATGATAAAAAGTATCAAGGTGAGTAGCAGGGTTACTTTTCAGAGCACCCAGATAATTTTTTAGGTGAACCAGAAAGTGAGTTAATTTATTAAGGAACTCTAGTATAAAATTTCAATAAAATCCATTCATCTGGGAAAGTAGAGTTTTATGTTTGTGGACAGAAATGACAATGCTAATATGTACTATATGCTTTAAAGACTATGTGAGCATTTTTTGAATACTGAATTGGAAAGTTTTCATCGGAGAATGTGGTTTAGAGGAGGTGCTGAAAATCATGTAATATAGATGTTTAATAAGTATTGTTATAAATCATTTAAATTTCAGAAATCAAGGCCATTCTGGGGGTACTGAATATGAAATTTAAATTATAAAAATTAAGGGCTGCCTAACTAGTGCTGCTAGGATTTATATGTTGATAAAGTATAGAAGACACTTTTTAAACTTGAATTTACTTAATTGATTGTTAGTTAATTTGAAATCCAAGATTTCAATTTTTAACTTAATCAGAGTTTTTAATTTGAAATCTTGGACTGCAATAAATCATAGTAATCCCTTATTCTAGAAATTTTCTGACCATATTTTAACAGGATAATAAATTTGAGGAAAAGAGAGTTTCTATTAATAAATTAGGGAGCTTTTCAGCAAATGAAAGTTAATTGAATATTTTTCATAGTCTGGAACAAAACTGATGAATTCAAGTCAAATTGAAAAATTAACTAATAAAAACCTATAATTTAATATGTGTTTCATAGGACTACATGATCGTAGGGTTAGTACTGACGTCATTCATCTTTTTACACTAAAAATCATTAAAGAAATACGACTATTTCCTCTCTTATTCATTTAGTACATATAGTGGTATGGATGAAATAAATCTAGAGATCTGAATTACCCTTAATATGTCTAATTGGGAACATAGCATATTTTTTAAAGTTTTAATTGACTAGTCATTTTAAACAACTTATACTATCCTCTGCACTCTTTCCCCTTGCCACAGCAGCAGTTATGCCAAACCTTATCATCCCTCCTTAGTCCCCTCCTGAGAACTTCTCTCCTTCACATTCTCAGCTGAGTATCTTGCATATCTTCTTAATACTGCTTATTTATAAATTTGGACCATTTATCATTTAAGGAATTGAATTTATTAATTTTTTGCTTTTTGGAGGGCAGTTGGGGTTAAGTGACTTGGCCAAAGTCACACAGCTAGTAAGTGTGTCAAGTGGCTGAGGCTGGATTTGAACTCAGGTCCTCCTGACTCCAGGGCTGGTGCTCTATTCACTGTGCCACCTAGCTGCCCCTATAGAAGCAGATATACGCCTTTTATTTTTTATTTATTTGGAGGGGAAAGGTAGGGCATTTGGGGTTAAGGGACTTGCCCAAGGTCACACAGCTAGTTTTTGTGTTAAGTGTCAGGGGCCAGATTTGAACTCAGGTCCTCTTGACTCCAGGGCCAGTGCTCTATTCACTTTGCCACCTAGCCGCCCCAGAATTGCATTTATTCTTATAAATTTTAAACATTTCCTGCAAATGAGATCTTTATCAGAAACTTGCTGCCAAGATTCCCAGTCCTCCCCCTCACATTTACCTATTTCTCTTCTAATTTTTGCTGGCTTGATTTTGTTTGTGTAAAACCTTTTTAATTTTACATAATCAAAATTATCCATTTTACTTTATGCAATACTCTCTGTACTTTTTTCTTTTCCATAAATCTAACAGGTAATTACTTCCTTAATGCTCTAATTTTGTATGCCACCCTGAAAGTCGTGTAGCTTGTCTTGGTCTACAGTATGAGATGTTGGTCAGTGGCTACCTTCTGCCAGGCTGCTTTCAATTTTCCTGGTTTCCTAGTTTTTCCCAGTTTTCCTAACAGTTTTATCTAATAATGACTTGTCCCAATAGCAGGGATCTTTGGATTTTTCAGACACTATACCTTATCTGTGCTACTGATCAAGCTCCCTATTTCTTAATCAGCACCCCTTTCTTTTGAAAATTATGACTTTGAAATATAGTTTTAGTCTGGTACTGATAGACTCTCCTCCTACCCCTTATTCTCATTTTTTTTCGTTGTTTCCCTTGGTCTTTTGGTGCCCTAAATGAATTTTGTTATCTTTCTAGCTCTGTAAAATAATCCTTTGGTATGGCACTGGATAAGGAAATTAATTTGGGTAGTGTTGTTATTTTGATTATACTAGCTCTACCTACCCATGAGCAATTAGTGTTTCTGTAATTATTCAGATCTGTTTTTGTTGATATGGTTGGTTTTTTTGTGTTGACATGATTCCTACATTTGTCTTGGTAGATAGACTCCCAAATATATTATACCACATATAATTATTTTAAATAGATTTTCTCTTTCTATCTCTTCCTGCTGAATTTTATGGATAATATACAGAAATGCTAATGATTTATGTGGATTTATTTTATATCCTGTAACTTTGTTAAAGTTGTTAATTGTTTTAGTTTTTAGTTGACTCTAGCATTAAATAAACTACAAAATTACCTGAAAAAAATATTAATTTTGTTTCTTCTTTGGTTTTGCGTTTTCTTTCAATTTCTTTTTCTTACTTTTTAAATCTATCATTTCTAGCACTATATTGAATGGCAATGGTGGTCATGTACTTCCTTGTTGATTTTACTGAAAAGCCTCTTCTTTAAATAATTTTAAGTATCTCACTTTCTACTGTTTAGTTCCCTGGTAATCACAAACATGTCTATCTCTCTTCCATCTTTAAAATATCCTTACTTGATCTATCTTTAAGAGCCATGTAAATAGGAGTGAAGTTTGTAGATGGTGGAAGTAACTTACATCTTGGTAAGGCATAATTACTGATAGAACAAAGGAGATAATGGACTTGAATGTAGAAGATAGTATAAGATTTAACTGATTAGTTCACCAAGGTGTCAGAATTTGGAAGTGAAGAGAATGCTGCCAGTGCAGGGGTGATGTTCTGAGAAAGAACTGAAGGGTAAAGGAATTGGGAATCATGGTGAGGATGAAGAACTGTTAAGGGTACTAAGGCAGAGGGGAAAATATGATGAAAACAAAGGAATTTGGGGAGTGTATAAAAAATGAAAGTAGAACACTTATGGCAAGATCAAGGGTGTGACTGTCCCTGTGCATGCCTAAAGTGGCATAAAGGAATAGGTCATGAAAATTGAGGATTGAGTAGATTCAGGAACTGTTTGGGGGTATTTGAGAGACTATTAATATTTATGTTGAAGTCTCTTAGTATAAGGGTAGGATTTTGTGTGGAGAGAGTATGTTCTATGTTCTTCATTCTGTAACATCTAAATGTTTCCTTCTTAACAGCTAAAAGTGACTCCTCTTTGGAATTGCATGAGAAATGAAATTTCATTTCAGTAAATTCCCATGCATCCTAGACACTACTTTTGTTTTATTTTTGTAGCAGCTGTGATTGCAAACACCTTGGCCCTCTACTAATAGACTAAATATTTTGTAATTCATCTTAATCCAAGTCAGCAGTTGAATACCTACTTACATACCCAAGGCTATGGAGGAAACAGAAAAAGCATAAGACAGAAAACTGATTCCACATTAAGGAAGCAGAGTATTAGGGCTTTGGTGGGTTGCAATTATCAACTTTGAGCAATATCCTTGAAAATTTAAGCTGACTTTCTTCCCAGATGCTTCTCAAAGACAGTAGAAAAAGTTGAAGAGGTCTAGCCATTCTTGGTTAGTTTAAGAGGCTGGCTCATTATATTGCTAATTGTCTTGGAAAGGGAGAACTAAAGAAAAAACGTCAGTTAATATCACTTTGTGTCAAGTGCAACTCTGAGTGTCTGGTGTTCTTAGATCTTTTCCTTTTGTGTTGCTGAATTTTCTTTTGTTCTCTGTGACATGGGAAGACTTGTGGTCAGTGCTAAAAGCTATGTTTCTCATCCTCCTGGATGATAGGTGGCCCCAGACACCACCAGGGGCTCCTGTAGGGCTCCTGCCAGAATTGTCACCCAGTAGGACCTTGTTTCCCCTTCCCTCATACTTCCAGAGTTCATCCTAGTGAATCATTATTCCTATCTCTGCCAGTGGGAATTGATATCTCCTCTCTGCCCTCACCATTAGACCCAGTTCACCCTCCCCACTTATGGTTGGTGGCTTTCTTGAGACATATACTTCATGAATCCTAAAGACACTCAGACCTTGCCATCGGCCTTGGAAATGAATTCTTAGGAGCTGTAGGCTTTTCTATCCACCCTGAAACTTTTGTCTTCTCTAATTATAGTATGAGTTCCTTGAGAATTAAGAACTGATTTGTTTTTTTTTTTCTGTTTATATCTTCTATGTTCAGTAAAGTGCTTTTTTACATATTAAGTATTAAATAAATGATTATTTATTCATACATCCCAAATAGTGAAGGGTTGGGGCAGCAATGAGTCTATGGCTTTGACAATACTTTTTGAACCCTTCTTTCGAGTATGCCTCATAAGAAATTGTGGGAAGCTTTGCTTTGGAGCTTTATGTAATCTGGCAGAAGATATATACCAAGGAAACAGAGACCTGGGAAATCATATTCCAGTTTAAGAAAAAAAATCAGTTTATACTGTTTTCCCCTTTCTGGGTGACTTTTCCTCAATAAGCATTATATTTAGCTTTATAAAATAAAGCTTAATTTTTCTAAAACGGACTAATATATGGATCTGGATCCTTTTCAAAATCAGTGCCTAACATGGTATGTCTTGGATTCAGTGTTGGTTTTTTTTCTTCTTCCTTTTTTTCTACTTTCCTTTTAGTTAGAGTCATCACTAGACACCTGCCCTTAACTGAGAATAAAGGTTTCACAAAAACAAGCAATATCTATGTTTATAGTATTTTAATTTTCAGTAGTAATTGAATTGAACTAGAATTTGATGTCCCTTCCAGCTTTAAAATGTTACGATGTTTCATCAGTGGTGAAGCTGTGAAATCCCAGATCTGTTGCCGCCAAATATTCTTAATAGAGATTAATTTCATCAATAGACATACATGAGTTTTGTCTTTCTGTGTTCTTCTAGATTATCTATAGCTCTATTAAAACTGGAACTGAGGACTAGATTTTAGAACTTCTTATTCTCATAAGTCCCTTTAGAGCCAGGTTCTTTGCCATGAAAAAGTGCTTCCACAGTCCCATTATAATTCTTTGATTCAGAGTTGGAAGTTTATAACCAGGTGGTTCCTAGCAACTATAAATTTCCCCAGAGCAGCTGCATTGAAGCAAACATTGCTTGATTACTTACTCTAGACATCTGTTACTTCAATCCAGCCACATACAGGAGCAAGAGCATTTCTTTGTATAAATGTATGGCCGTTGCATTACAAGTGTTTAAAGCTTAAGTTTAGTCATTCATTGGCCTAGAGGATACCCATCAAATAACAAGTAGACATACATAGAACTGAAGATAGAATAGCAAGGTTCGGGTATATGAAGTCAGTATGGCAATATCAACTCATATATTTATAGTGCTTTAAGTTGTACAATGAACTTTATTATATCCCCATTTGTTAGTATAAATGTTATCATCTTTTTTTGGTAGATGCAGAAGCTGATACTTAGTTTAAATGACTTGCTCATCGTCAATTAGCTAGAAAGTTGCAGAACCTCACTCCACATATCCAGCCAGGCACCAAGCCTTGTAGTTTCTGCCTCCACTGTATTTCCTGCATTCACTCCTTTCCCTCTCTGCACATTGCTACCACCTTTGTTCAGACTTTCATCATTTCCCACCGGGATTATTGTAGCAGTCTCCTTTGTTGGGCTTCTTTTCTTATCTCTCTCCTAGTTCCAATCCATTCTCCACCCAACTGACAAAGTGACTTTCATTAAGTAAAGTCTGTTCACATAATTTCCTGCTAAGTAAATTTTAATGATTTTCTATTACCTATACTGTCTATTTAGCTTGACACCCTTCGTATCCTAGCCTCAGCCTGTATGGGGTAGTGCAGAGGTTATCAGACATGTGACCCAGAACACTCCTGAATGCAGCCTGACCTAGATGAAAATAGAGTTCCTATCCTATTTTAACATGTTGATATAATATGAAAAAGAAATCTATAAACATGTAGTTTTTAAAGTCAGTATGTAGCCTGCAGGGATCCTTCCTCTTTGAGTTTGACACCATAAATATAGTAGACAGAGTTCCAGACTTGGAGTCAGAGAAACCCAAGTTCTTTTTTTTTTTTTTTTAAAGCAATCGGGGTTAAGTAACTTGCTCAAGGTTACACGGCCAGTTATTATTTCTGGGTGTGGTGCTGAGTATCTGAACCCGGATTTGATCCAGGTCATCCTGACACTGGAGCCAGTGCTCTTACTCGCTGAGCCACCTGGCCGCCCCGAAACCCAAGTTCTAATCCTGTTTCAACACTTAGTAGTTGTTTGACCTTCAGTAATTACTTAACGTGTCTGGGTCTTGCTTAACACACCTTAATTTCTATTCAATGATTTCTAAAGCTCCTTCCAACTGTAAATATATGATCTTATGACCCTACCTTTACTTATTTCATATTACACCCCTTCCTACATTCTGCCAAATTGACCTTCTTGCTCTCAACCTAATAGTACTCCCTTTCTTGTCCCCTTTGCATTCATTGTCTCCTCTCTCTGCCTCTTAGAATACTGTTTCATTCACAGCTCTGGCAAAGTCCTGTATTTTTCATAAACCTCCCCTGATCTTCCTAGCTGTTGGTACCTTTTCACCCTAAGTTTTATCTTGTGTTTGTTTTATATGTACTTTGTAATATACATGTTATTTTCTTACCTGATAGAATGTCAGCTTCTTGGGAACAGGAGTGGTTTCATTTTTGTCTTTATATTCTTAGCAAATTGCTGGTGTATAACAAGTGCTTAAAACATGCCTGTTGATTGATTGGTTTTCAGATAGTGATAAAAAAGAGATTATAGCCAGGCATAGTCAACTTTAGAGGAATCTTACTCTCTAGTAGACTGTTTCAGTTACAAGTCATCTTTAATAAGATCATGGTGATGAAAAAGATGAAGATCATGTCTGTGTCTTCTCTGAAAACCCCCTCCTAGGAGGAGATAAGCATTCAATGAAACAGGGGACTTTTGAACTTTCTTGATGAAAACCACAGAGCTGAACAGAAAATTTGATCTTCAAATAAGAGAAGCATAAAAATGTAAACAGGAAAGAAAATAAAACCAAAAATGTTATTCAGTAAGGTTAAACTGTTTACCTCCCTGCATGGGAAGATAATACTTGTAATTCTAGAGAACTGTGTGTTTCTTATGACATTTAGAAGGGGTATACATAGTTAGAGGGTGTGGTTATATTAATTTTGATGTGATTATAAAATTAAGGGGTGAAAAAAAGGATTGGACTGGGAGAAGAGGAAGGGAGGAGGCAGAAAAGGGTAAATTACACCACATGAAGAGGCACAAAGACCTATTACAATAGAGGAAAAGAAGGGAGGGAGGCAAGTATTGTTTGAACTATACTCTCTTCCGATTTAGCTCAAAGAGGGAATAACATACACACTCAGTTGGGTATAGGAATCTATTTTACCCTATAGGAAAGTAGAAGGGTAAAGGGGAAAAGAAGGGAGGACAGAAGGGAGGGAAGAAGTAGTAGTGGAAAGGGAAAGAAAAGGGAAGGGGGCTGATAGAAGGGAGGGCAGATTGAGGGAGGTGGTGGTCAGAAACAAAACACTAGTGATGAAAGAAAGGGAGAAAGGAGAGACAAAAGCATAAGCGGGAGAAAATAGGATGGAGAGAGACACAGTTAATATTCGTAACTGAATGTGAATGGGATGAGCTCTCCCATAAAGTGGAAGTGAATAATAGAATGGATTAAAAATCATAATCCTACAGTATGTTGTTTACAGGAAACACATTTGAAGCAGAGAGATATACACAGAGTAAAGGTAAAAGACTGGTGCAGAATATATTATGCTTCAGCATAATATATAAGAATAAAAAAGCAGGGGTAGCCATCCTCATCTCAGACAAAGCAAAACAAAAATAGATTTAATTAAAAGAGATAAGAAAACTACATCCTGCTAAAAGGTACCATAGAGAATGAAGTAGTATCAATACAAAACATATATGCACCAAGTGGTATAGCATCCAAATTCTTAGAGAAATTAAGTGAGTTACAGGAAGAAATAGACAGCAAAACTATACTAGTGGGAGACCTCAATTTCCCCCTCTCAGAACTAGATAAATCTAACCACAAAATAAACAAGAAAGAAGTTAAGCAACTCTGAGATACCACATCACACCTATCAGATTAGTTAACATGACAAGACAGGAAAATGATAAATGTTGGAAAAGATGTGGGAAAATTGGAACACTAATGCCTTGTTGTTAGAGTTGTGAACTGGTCCAACCATTCTGGAGAGCAACTTGGAACTGTGCCCAAAGGGCTATATAAAACTGTGTATATCCTTTGATGTAGCAATCCTGCTGCTAGATCCGGCAATACTGCTGTATCCCAAAGAGATCATTAAAAAGTGAAAAGGACCCCACATGTACAAAAATATTTATAGCTCTTCTTACGGTGGCAAAGAATTAGAAATTGAGGGGATACCCATCAATTGGGGAATGGCTGAATAAGTTGTGGTATATGAATGTAATGGAATGCTATTGTTTCATAAGAAATGATGAGCAGGTGGATTTCAAAAAGACCTGGAAAGACTTGTATGAACTGATGCTGAGTGAAATGAACAGAACCAGAACATTGTACACAGTAACAGCAACATTGTGGGATGACCAGCTTTGATAGACTAAGCAAGCTCTTCTGAGCAGTGCAGTGATCTAAGACAATTCCAAAAGACTCATGATGGAAAATGCTGTCCACATCCAGAAAAAGAACTATGGAGTCTGAATGCAAATTGAAGCACACTATTTACTCTCTTTTTTTGTTTTGCTTTTTGTTTTTTCTTTCACATGGTTTTTCTCTTTTGTTCTGATTCTTCTTTTATAACATAACTAGCCTATACCAGATTCCATACCATCTTGGGGGAGAGGGGAGTTAATGGAGGGAGAAAATTTAGAATTCAAAATCTTAGGAAAGATGTTGAAAACTTAAAAATAAATTTAATTTTTAAAAAGCACCCCCTCCATTTAAGGTGCCTAAAATGAACTTCAGATAACAAAATTTAGATGTTTGTTTTGAACTTCCTTGACACTACTCCTTTTGCTAATTTAAAAAAAAATTGGTAATATAGACTTTCTGATTAGAGCTTTCCTAAGAGTTAGATCTCATTTTCATTCAGTGAGCCAATGAATATTTATTAAGTGGCAACTCTGTATTATGTACTATACTTACTAACATTTTGAGAAATTAAGAGGCTTGCATTCTACTGGGGAGGGGATACAATCTGTTTATATGAGTAAATACAAATTATATATAAAATTATACAAAGTACTTTCAGGAGGGAAGTATCACTAATAACTAGTATAGTCAGGAAAGGTTTTGTGTAGGCAGGGGTGTCTGAAATTGTGCTTTGAAAGAAACTATGAATTCAAAGAACCCATTCATGCTGAGGATACAGTTTGGGCAAAGCCAAAATCGGTAGATAGAATATCATATATAGGGAATGACTAACAGGTCAGTTGGACTAGAATGGACATTGTGTGAAAGTGAGTAGTATGAGATCAATCAACCAATACATCCACACTAATTTATTAAGTGCTTATTCTATGGCAGGCAGTATACTAAATACTAGGGACACATAAAAACAGTAAATAATAGTCCGCAATCTTAAGGAATTTACCTTTTCATGGGGGAGAAAACATATTAAAATCAGAACATGCAAGAAAAATGCAAAATAGATAAAAAGTTACCTTAGAGGGCCTGGCTGTAGCTGCTATGTGAGGAGGAGGAGGGAGGGGAGGTCCCAGGAAGGGACCTCTGGAGGAGGTAGAACTGGAGCCTAATGCTAAATCAAGCCTGGGATGCTGAGAGTTGGAGATTTGGGATGGAGATGGGAGATGGAACAGCGAGTAGGCCAATATGGCTAGATCATACAGTATGTGGAATGGAGTCAAGTGTAAGAAGACTGGAAAGGCAGGAAGGTGCCAGTGCTAAGCAGTATAGTTTATATTGATCCTCGGTGATCCACTTGCATTTAGTGAGTATGGGAATGACATGGACAGAACTACACTTTAGAAAATGTCTTTGGCATTTGAAAGAAGGATGGAGGAGAAAGAGGCAGGGAGAGAGAGAATGAGAATGTTGATAGCATATCTAATTCAAAATGTCCAATTGAGAAGTATAATGTGGGATGAGAGCTCAGGAGAGACATTAGGACTGAACAGCTAGATCTGGGAATTATGTGTCTAGAGATCATTGAAAGCATGGGAACTGGTGAGATTACCAGAATAAACAACATAGAGAAAGAGAAGAGGCCCCAGGACAAAGCCAGATTGCAAAGGTTTTAGAAAAGAGTGAGAGAAAAGGAAGCACAGGCACCCATTATAGGTGCTTTTTTCAAGGAATTTAGCCATAAAGAGGAAGAGAAACAGGGTTACAGTTGATGGGCATATTAGGGTCTAGTTTTGTTTTTGTTTTTAAGGATGGGAAAGACTTGAATGTATTTATAGATTAACATGGATATATAGCTAGGTAGTATCCTATACGAATCTTGTGTTTCTACATAGTTCTTTTCCTCTTATCTCCATGATTAAATTTTTAACTCAGAGCAAGGATTGTTTTTTTTTTGCCTTCGTAATCCTAGCACTTAGCACAGTAAGTCCTTAAGTGCTCAACTATTTTTGTTATCATATTTTATATTTTATCATGTTTCCACAATGTGTTTATCCTGATACATTTTTCTAAGATGATAGTTTATACCTAATTTTTGCCAGATTGCTTTCCTGTTTTTTCAGCAGTTTCTGTTGAATAGTGAGTCCTTACCCAATAACTGGAGTCTTTGGGGCTTATACGTTATATTGTGTGTCTATTATGTGTTGATCAATCTTTATTTTTTAATGACTACCAGTTATTTTAGATTATTACTGCTTTGTAATATAGTTTTAGGTTTTTTACTGCTAGACCCTCTTTTACATTTTTTTCATTATTTCACTTGAGATTCTTGACCTTTTGTTCCTCTAGATAAATTTCATTCTTATTTTTTCTAGCTCTATAATGTAATCCTTTAGTACTCTGATTTGTATGGCACTAAATAAGTAAAATAATTTAGGTAACATAGTAATTTCTGTTGTTTTAATATGGTCTTTTTAAAGGACAATTTTATTCCTCCATTTAGTTAGTAACCTTTATATTTCTTTAAGAGTGTTTTGTAGTTGTATCCATATAGTTCTCCTGTATTTCTTGGCTGATAGACTCATAAGTGTTTCATATCCACTCAAGTTTGGATGGAATTTCTTTTTCTATGTGGTTTTTGTTGGTAATATGCAGAAATATTGATGATTTACGTAGATTTATTTTATATCCTATAACTTTGTTGAAGTTATTAATTTTGTGTTTTCTGGATATACCAGCATATCTTCTGAAGAAAAGGACAAACTTTACTTCCTATTTGCCTGTTTTTTTTTCAATCAATTTCTTTTTCTTTACTTTTTGCTTCAGCTTCCTTTCTGGAGCAATTTCAGATAATAGTGGTAATAATAAGCACCCTTGCTTTACCCATGATCTTATTAATAAGGCCTCCAGTTCTTTCCCCTTATATAATGCTGCTTTCGATTTTAGATAGATGCTACTTGCCATGTTAAAGAAAAGTCCATTTATTCCTATGCTGTCTAGTTTTGTTTGAACAGAAGTCAGTTTTATATTTTGTCAAAATGTCTTTTCAGCATATATTGATGTGATCATACGGTTTTTGTTATTTTTGTTTTTAATATAAACTGTTTTGCTCATACTTTTCCTTCTGTTGAACCAACCTGTCATTACTGCTAAAAATCCATCCTGGTCATGATGTATAATCTCTTTATTATGTTATTGTAATATATGAGTTAGTATTTTATTTAATATTGGTGCATCCATGCTCATTAGTGAGTTTTGTATCTAGTTTTCTTTCTCTTCTTTATGTCTCCCTGGTCTGGATATCAAGATCATATTTACATCATAGAAAGAGTCTTCTTTTCCGTCCCCCCCCCAAATCATTTACATAATATTGTATTTTTTTTGAACTTTTGATAGATTTCATTTCTAAAGCCATCTGATACTGCAGTTTTATTTTTTCCCTCGGAGTTCATTTATGACTTGTTCAAATTTTTCCTGATAAGTTATTTAAATATTTGGTTTATTCTTCTCTTAATCTGGGTATTTTATATTTTTGTAATTATCTGTTTCATGTGTAAGTTTTGTTGGCATGTAAAATAGAAAATAAATTCTGATATTTTCTTTAATTCATATTCAGTTATGAATTCTTTTTTTTTCATTTTTGATGTAGTTTGCTTTTCCTCTCTTCAAAAATCACATTAGCTTTTTAAAATGCTCTTAGTTTTATTTTTTAAAGCGCTTATTTTCATTTATTATTCAGGACGTTTTCATTTACATTTCAGTTTCATTTTTATTTATCAGTTCAGTAGATTTTTCCCATTTTGTTCATCTCATCTTTGATTTCCTGAATGTCTAATTTGGTGTTTATTTTGGGGGTTCTGCTTTGTTGTTTTTCACATATTTTTGTTGCATACCCATTTCACTGATTTATTATTTTTTCTTTTGTTGGTGAAAATGTTTGCCCTTGTTCTTTAGTAGAGGCAAATTTACCCTGACTCTGGGTTTTTACTCTTTCTTTTTAATACTTTTTTTCATCACACACACACACACACACACACACACACACACACGCGCACACACACACCTTCCCCAGTCCATTGGAATTTGTTCTGTTTATAGTTATAAGCACTCACTATCACATCTTTCTCCTATATCTGTTTTGACTTTAATCTGTTTCTACTTTACACTCTGTGTGCATGCGGGTGTGTGAGTGGGTTCAAACTTTTTGTCCAATTCAAATGAAAAAGAGGTTCACAGAATCCCCATCCTTTTTCCCTGATTGTCTTCATATCATGCATCCCTATCATGTGAATTCCCTCTCCTTTCAATGTTGGTCTAGTATCCCTACCATTTCCTTCTTCTGAGACCATAAAAACAGAGCAATTTCTCCATCCTCACCCTGTGCCTGTTTTATTTAACTTTCTTTGTGTCCCTTAAAAATATTTGGATTCTCAGGATACTTATTAACATATAAACAGCTTATTTTCACATAGTCCTTCCAGTGGATCAAATGTGTACTTTTCTGTTTCTCTTTTCTTTTTCATTTCCATTTCAAATTATCTCCTTTTTTCTAATCTTTTCCTCAAAATTCTGTATTTCATTAAAAATCTTTTTTCCCCTTGTAGATTATACTCCGTTTTCCTAGATAAATTTGTTCTTATAAGCCTTTGCTTTTGACTTTTGTAATATCTTTTTAGATGCTCTTCTTTGTAGTGGCAGCTGCCAAATCTTTTGTGATCCTGACTGGTTCCTTTTCCTTTAAATCTTAATTTGAGGCTTCTTGCGGTATTTTTTCTTTCTCTTTCTTTCCTTTCTTTCTTTTTCTTTTTTACTTGAAAGTTAAGGATTTTAGCTATGAGGTTCCTTTTAGGGTCTCTTTCAGGACATGTCTGGTGAGTTCTTTCTATTTTTAGTTTACCCTCTGATTCAAAGAGATCCGGACAGTTTTAAATTGTTATTTCTTCAAATATGACATCTAACTTTTTTTGCTCATGCTATTCAGGCAGACCAATAATTCTTATTTTATTTCTCCTTGACCTGGTTTCCAGACCTGGTTGTTGTTTTTGTTTGTTTTTTAATGACCTGTGCTTCATATTTTTCCTATTTTATTTTTCTTTAATATTTTTTTTAATATTTCACATTGCCTTATAGAGTTGTTTCCTTTTTGACTCATTCTGATTTTCAGGGACTTTAATTGTTGGGCAAGGTTTACCATTGTTGTAAGGTTCTCTTTAATTATCATTGCCATTCTTTCCTCCTTTGTTTCATTTCTTCTTTGTGCTCATGTAGACCTTGGAGCCAGGACATTTCTAGACTCTGAGGCTTAAGTGCTGGAAATACAAAAAGAGCCAAAAGACAGTCCCTACCTTCATGAAGCTTACATTCTAATTAGAAAGAAAGCATGCAAACAAATATATACACAACAAGCCATATACAGGATAAATAGGAAATAATAGTGGGAAGGCACTAGAATTAAGAGGGTTTAGGGATAGTTTCCATTAAAGGATGTATTTTTAGTTCAGACTTAAAAGAAGCCATGGAGATCGATAGGCTGAGCAGGGGACAGAGAGTTCCAGGCATGGAGGACAGTCAGAGAGAATTGCTGGGAGCTGAGAGATGTAGTCAATTGTTTGTGAAACTATGTTTTGAGTCACTTGCTGCTTCTGTACTCCAAGATGATGTGAATAACTCTACTTGGTCTTGAATTCAGTGGCTAAGGGTAGTCTCCACCTTCTATAGGACTATCTAGCTTGTCTTGCTATGGTTTAAATCAAGGCTTCCTATATTTTGGATATAATGTGGGCTGCCTTAATGTGTATCTGGCTGTGACTCCTGCTGCTACGAGGAATCTGGAGTTGTTCTTATGCTAGTCACTGCTCTGGTCCTGTCTTCTACAGTGACTAGGTCCTTTGAGTTTCTTCAAACTGGATTGTTACTCTAGCCCTATTTTCTAAAGTGCTTGGGGCCCTTAGGTTCCTTTTTCTGGACACTGATCTGTTCCTGTCACCTGATGTGAATCTGAACTGCTTCTTTATACATGGCCTTCCACTTACTCTGACTTGTATCTCTCAAGGGCTTCTGTAGAATTTTGACAGTTTTTTTTCTTCATACAAATATAGAATGATTGGAGCAATTCATAGCTGATTTTCTTTGGTTTTCTTTATCTTTATTCCTTCTCTTACATTTTTAGAAATTTACTGGATTGTTTGTGAGAGATCTGAGCTCCTAGTTCCTAACTTGTCACCCTCTTCTCACAATCTTCTTAGGCTACTTTTAGCTGAATAAGATACTCCCCTTCCCCTCCTTTTTATTTCAGCATGGTACAATAACAAGGGTTATTGTAAGAAAAATTCTAGGTAAACACTTCATAGTTAATAAATAAGAAATTGATTTTAAATTTCAATTTAGGAGTAGGAACTTTGAATATCCTGTTGTTTGCTACTTAAGAAGAAAAGGTTATAAGTGGCTTTTATTTATTATTTGTTTGTTTGTTTATTTGTACCTACTCAATAATATTTCAAACTTTAGTGAAAAGCATTTTTTTGCTCATTTTGAAAATCCCCTAATTTACCTTAGGTTTTGGCCTACTATTATTGAGAAAAATGGGAGAACATATGGAAAATGGTAAGAAAGATAGTTGAAATAAGATTTTTTTCTAATAGGCTTATTTTTAAGGTGAATTCCTAGATCTTTTTTTTTTTTAAGCAATCGGGGTTAAGTAACTTGCTCAAGGTTACACAGCCAGTTATTTCTGGGTGTGGTGCTGAGTATCTGAGCCCAGATTTGATCCCCAGGTCATCCCGACACTGGAGCCGGTGCTCTTACTCACTGTGCTACCTGGCCACCCCTATTCCTAGATCCTTTAAAGTTGAATGTTTATATATTACTATGATAGCAGGTGAAAACTATTTAAAAATTCATGAATTGTACTTATTTATGGTTTTCCAAAGCAATTGTTCCAGAAAAACTTTTTCTTTAATTACTATCTAGTTGCTAATGAAAAATGAAATATTTTTTGTTTACAAGTGTGTTTGCATTTCACAAGTTTTATATTTTATTAGTCTAATCCCAGTCTTCCTACACATAAGCACCCATCCTCAATTCCAGTCTTATTCTTTTTTTTTTAAAGCCAATCTTACTCTTTACAGACAAATCCCAACACACACCCACAGTCCTGTTCCAAGTTTCTTTATTCCAATACTCCCATAATCTTTTATTTAAGTATTTATGCTTCTCTCTCACCTCTCCCTTTGCCACCTCCCTCCTTTCTTGTAAATTAAGATCCTCTCAAGGCTCAAATGTAATATCTATGGTGGTGTTTATGCCTTATATAGAAAAGTGCCTTCAACAAGGACCTTATCTTTCAACCTTGACTTAGCTCTTCTTGTTCATATGCTATAGAATTATATCATCCATGATCAATTATTTCCCCTTCTTTGCCTTATCTCATTTCATTTGTTTTTATTTTTAGGTAAGGTACATTAATGTTATTTGATAATTTGTTGATTTCTTTTCTACCCATCCACTTTCCCATTTCTAATTTTTAGCTGTAAGTAAAAATTTTCTTTTTAATTGACTTAAATCCTTTGTTGCCTGTATATTCTTCTGCAATGCTTATTTGAATTTCAGAAGCCCACTAGTTGCAGAATGTATGTGATAAGTAGTGAGTGTATCACATACTTTTATGGTATGTACCCAGTAATTCCACTTCTTGTTTATTATACACAACTGTTGCCAGATATCAAGAGTAGTAGAAAGACAGTACATCATAAATGTGGAAACCTTTAGCAGTGTAGAAAATAAATTACAGCCGTGTCTATGACAGCTTTCTCAATTACTTGAGACCAACAAAGAGTATAACAACACCTTTCTATTTTCCTCATCCTGAATAGTTCTCATAAGATCCTCTCTTCCCCCAATCCTTGAAAAAACTTCAGGGGGCAATATCCTCACCTTAGTTCTGGCATTTCTCTCTAACTTTTTTTTTTTTAAGTCTCCCTTTCTATTGGTTTAGTGATTCAGAGTTTTACAATGTTAGTTTGTATGTCACATTTTCTTGATTATCTTTTTTTTTTTATAAGCAATCAGGATTAAGTAACTTGCTCAAGGTTACATGGCCAGTTATTTCTGGGTGTGGTGCTAAGTATCTGAGCCTGGATTTGATCCCCAGGTCATCCCGACAGTGCTTGCTGAGCCACCTGGCCGCCCCTGATTATCTTGATTTATCCAATAACTACCTGAAGATTTGATCCTGACTTATTAGTCTATCATGTACTCCTGGAACACAGAATCCTGCATACTTGCCAGAAAAATTGACAGCAACAATGAAAAACTCCATCAAAATGCTTCAAAAGATGAATTTGATTCATAAAAGAAAAAATTGGGGGTGGCTAGATGGCACAGTGAATAGATTACTGGCCCTGGAGTCAGGAGGACCCAAGTTCAAATCTGGCCTCAGACACTTAACACTTACTAGCCATGTGACCTTGGGCAAGTCACTTAACCCCAATTGCCCTTCCAAAAAGAAAATAAAAAGAAAAAATTGGGCATGAATTTAGGACAGAAATTAAAGCTTTTGACAAAGTATGAAAAACAACTAGGTAAAACTGAATCCATGATCAAGAGTCATTCCAAAAAAATGAACGATTAACAAATGCAGTGAACAGAATCACTGAAGTAGTGGAAAATTTAGCAAAAGGAATGCAGAAAACAACAACATTTAAAGGACAAGTGAATTCTTTTTTTTTTCTTTTTGGAGGGGCAATTGGGGTTAAGTGACTTGCTCAAGGTCACGTGGCTAGTGTTAAGTGTCTGAGGCCGAATTTGAACTTAGGTCCTCCTGACTCCAGGGCCAGTGCTGTATTCACTGTACCACCTAGCCGCCCCTTGGATGAAATCTTTACAAGCTAAAATGATTGATTTTGTGGCAGAGATAACTTAGGGATCATTAATCCTTCAGAAAAAAATGACAAATCAAAAAATTTGAATACAATAATACAGAAATGAATACAACAAAAATGGCCTAGAACTTATAAAGATACAACAAAACACTAATCAGCAAAACCAATAGATCATTTATTTTCAGAAAAAATGCTTTGCCTCATTCTTCAGTGGTTAAATTTATAAATTTCAGTAACAAACCACACATTTTCCAAATATCCAAGATAAAGACTTTTCAGTAGATGAAATAAACCTCTAAAGAAGAAAAACCTTTAAATCACAAGTTTATTCCTCAGTGATGAGATATCACTAAAGGGAATGGGATAGTATATTCTGGAAAGCAAAAGATTTTAAATTATAGCTCAAAATAATAAAGCCTGAAAATCTGAGCGTAATTATCCTGAAAAAATGCCTGAAGTGAAATAAAGAAGATTTAAAAGGAAGGAAGGGGCATGGTTATGAAGAGCCAAACAAAGTACTTTATATATGATCCCAGAAGAAATAGCCACTGGAATTCATTGAGCAAGGGAATGATGTGATCAGATCTATACATTATTGGCATAATATTTTATTTATTTTTGAATTAATTTTTTTTCAACTATCAAGTGTTTACTTTTTTTCTCCCTTCTTCCTCCAATGGGAAAACCCCCAGTCCTTATGACAAATAAGGATAGTTAAGCGAAAATAGATTCTCACACTATGTGTCTCATTCTGTATGTTTGTCCAACACCTCTTTGTGAAGAATAACCTGCTTCATTGTGGGTCCACTGCAATTGTGGTCGACCATTATGTTTATCAAAGTTCTTAAGTCTCTCCAAGTTGTTTATTTTGCAGTAATTATTATATAATTTTTCTTTTGGTTCTGCCACTTGATTCTGCCTGAGATAATGAAGTTTTCTTTGGAATCATCTCCCCTTATCATGTCTTATAGAATAATATGCCATATATCATAATTTTCTTAGCTGTTCCTCAGATGTTAGGCACTCCCTCAGTTTCCAGTTCTTTGTCACCATAAAATGAGATGACATAAATATTTTTGTACGTATAGGACCTTTTCTTCTTTGATCTCCTCGGAACATAGGCTTACTAGCGATATTTTAAAGTTAAGGGATGTGTACAGTTTAGTAATGTTTTATGCATAGTTCCAATTTGCTTTCCAGAAAGGCTGAACTGATTGATATACAACTCTACCAACAGTATATCAATGTTCTTTTTTGCCCACAGCTCCTCTAACCCTTGGCATTTTTGCTTAGCTTTGCCAGTCTGATGACTGTAAGGTAAAACCTCACAGTTGCTTTAATTAGCATTCTCTAATTATCAAATGATTTGAAGTATTTTTATATTACTGTAGGTAACTTTTTTACCTTGAGAGATTCCTTTCAAGTCATATGACCATTTATCAATTGGGAAATTGCTCTTATTGTAATAAATATACATTAGTTCCTTACATATCTTTGAAATGAGACCTTTATCAGAGGAAGTTGTTTCAAAGAATTTTTCTTAAGCAATTTTTTCCCCTCCAATCTTAGTTGCATTGGATTTGATTGCTCAGAAACTTGTAAAATTTATGCAATAAATTGTCCATTTTATTTTCTATAATATTCTCTATCACTTGTTTGGTCATGAATTTTTCTTCTATCCATAGATCTGATATGTAATTTCTTCCTTATTCCTCTAATTTGTTTGTAATGTGACCTTTTATATTTAGATTGTGTATCTGTTTGGACCTTATTTTAGTACATGGAATGAAATGGTTTAAACTTACTTTCTGCCAAACTGCTTTCCAATTTTCCCAGTAATATTTTTATTGAATAGTGTATCCTTACCCCAATATCTGGGGTCTTATACTTGGTCGAACCCTGGGCTATGAAGTTCTTTTGTTTTTATATATTATGTACTTAATCTTGTTCTACTGATTGACCACTCTTTTTTTTTAACCAGTAATAAAAAATTTTGATGATTACTATTTTGTAGGAATAAACTCTTCTTACCTTACCCCTTACTATCCTTACCTCCATTCCTCCAGTTTCTTTTCAGTCTGCTTTTATCTCCTTGCACTATTTTTGTAGTTACATGAACTGCTCAGTGTTTGTATTAAAAAGAAGTCCTCTATCTTAAAAAAAAAAAGATTTGGATGGCTAGAAAGTAGGAGGAAGGAGACTGTTTTTGGTATTTTCGGGGAAAAATTTTTTTCCATATTTTGTGTATTATAATTTTATATTATTCAGTTTGAGAATTCATCTTTAAGAAAGAGAATATAACAACATAACATAGCTAAACCTTTTAAAGCTACTTAATGGCTGTATCTTGGAAGAGCTTTTAAATTTATATATTGTCTTTCACAATCCTAATGTATTTGTGAAAATATTTGATGAAGTAGGAAAAAATTTCAGCTTTTACTGATCATCAGTGAATTAAATTTGATTTGGATTCATTTATTCATTCAGTAAGAATTTATTTACATTTTCAAGTATATTTATGTGTTACTGACCTTTCCTAAATACTGGAGAAGCAAACTAAGTCAATATTTTTCTTTCCTAAGCCTCTGAGTTATTATTTCTTTCTTAATTATTATCTCTTTTATCTGCAGGTTTTTAAAGTGAAGGCAAAGCAAAGGTTTGCCTCAACTTCCACATCTCAACAATTTTTTAATGTACCTCATGAAACTATAAAGGGTTAAGAAAAATGCAGTTAGTAGGCACAATGGACAGAGTGTTGGACTTGGGATTAAAAAAAAAAAGATTGAGTTTCAGTCCTGCCTCCTTTTATAGCTGTGTGACCCTGGACAAGTCATTTAAGCTTAGTTTCCTCAGATATAAAATGGGCATAATAATAACGCCTGCCAAGCAGAGATCTGCCTCAGTGTTGTTTTGAATATCAAATATGATATCATATGTAAAATGCTTTGCAGACATTAAAGTGCTTTAGAGATGATAGCTACCAGTTTATAAGTAGATGTGGTTACCATCCTTGAACCATAAAGAAATTACTATATTGGAACTAAAAATATTAACTAAATTGTGAGTACCTTTTGTTAATGATGCATATTTACATATTTCCAAGTGAATTGTGAATAGGTCTATGTGATATAAATTAAAGGACTTTTTTGACTGATAAAATTAAGAATACTGAATTAGATCACTAAGCTCTGTCAAAAATGTTCTGCAAGAGGAAAAAAACCCAACAGTTTTCTGAAAGGCAAAACATGACTTAGGGAAGCCAACTAGGTCCAAGCACACTGTGTTGCACAGATCTGCCAACGCAACTCCTTTCTGAGCTTCAACACAGCTGCTCTCCAAACTCATCTTTTCCTCCTCTCATTGACAGAGGCTGATGATTCTAGTGTTTTAGGTTTAAAGTATTAAAAAAAACAACAACCATTCTTCTGAAATTTAGGTAGATGAGCGTGTTCTATAAACAAAGTCCCAATATCTTATTCAAGATTATTCTTGCTGTACGCAAGTCAAAGAACCTAGTGATTTTGTTGGGGTTTGATTCGCATAGCAGAAAGCTCTATAAACCTTAAGATTAATTGTAAGGAATAAAAATATGTGAAAAAATACATAACCTTACAAAAATTTTTCTCTTTATCTTTAACACAGTTACTCCTCCCCCGCCCCCCACACAACAGATTTATAATGTAAGAATAGAATCTTGGTGCAGCCTGCTACTCCCAGAGGTAAAACTCACAGTCCTAGACTTCCATCTGTACCAGACTATTTTTCACAGAGATTTCATTTTTATTTTTTTTTCTTAGTTAACCTCATCGTTTAAAATTGTTTTAAGATTTCAAGGAGAACATTTATGTTCACTGATTCTCTTAAGGGGGTTATACCAACTGCAGATTTTTGGTATGCATTTTTGGAACTAAGGTATTTGTTGGATGCTGCTATATTGTGATTATTTCTTTTCAACCAAATAAAATGTTTTCTGGAGTATGCTCTGTGGCTTGCCTTTTTGTTGTCTACCTATGAATGTTGTTTCTGGCCTTTTCTCCCCTTACTTTAATTTTTTCCATTTTTGGACAAATACCCATACATCTCTATCATAATGAGTATTATTCAGTATAAATGTTTTATTTTCATATTTGTGTAACTTTCTAAAATTCATGTTTTGGACTAAAACAAATTTTGTACTATGCCATGAATACAGCAGTTCAGCTTTCTGAATAGTTAGTTTTCAATTATCCATATTTAAAGAAAAGAATAGTACCAATAGTACCATATGAAAGAATAAGCAATGCCATAATAATTTTTATTAGATCCTGTAATGTATTTTTATAATTGAATATATGAGTACATAGAATGTTCTAAGAGGGAATTTATATAATTGCAAACTAAATAATGAGACCATGCTATTAAGTCCTGTTTCAGCTGTCTAAGGTTTTACATCTTATTTCCACCCCATACTGGGGATTGAGTTTATTATGTCTCCAAGTGATAGAAAGCAGAATTGGAAGCTTAACTGCTTTTGTATTTTATCTGTTTCTTTCCTGCTTGCTCTCTGTCTCGCTTTTTTTTTTTTCATAAAATATTTTGGTTTAAAAGGTCTTTCTGGGTAGTTGAACTTCAGATTCCTTCCCTTCCTTTCTACTACTTACAGGATCTATACTGTCAACAGAAAAATCTAAAAAGGAAAACAGCAGCAAGTATACCCATTTTTTCCAATGGTGATGGCTTAAAATGACTTAATAACATGTGCCATGGAAGCTGGCATGTCCCTTTGGGCATTGGCAGTCCAATTGTGAAAAGAATTCATTGAGATTAGCCTTACTTCTTTCTTCTATAGTCTTCTAATTCTTATTTGGGAAGGTATTTTGCTTATGTCATCTTGGTTCTGAAGTGGCCTAAGAACCCTGGGTTGGTTCTAGTGCTGCCTTTGATGTTAGGTCAACTATAGGTTGATGTGAGTTGATTTCAAGATCTCTAAGTTCCTTTACAGTCATAAAATGTTATGGCTTGAATCTCAGACCATATACATGCATACACACATATACATACATACATACATACATACATACATACAGAAGGTAACTTATTTTACTTTTTTAAAAAAATTAATAAGCGTTTATTTTTTCTTTCTACCTACCACCAGTGAGCTGGATTATTCTTCCCTGGTGCCATTTTGAATTTTAATTTTTAAGAACTAGACAGATATAAAGAGGTAGAATACCAGGGAGAAAGTTGTTTGTGTTCTTCTTTATCACTTTTTTTCTTTCTTATGATGCTAACTTACCTTTTGTATACTCTAATGTAAGAAGTGACCCTACTGCCTTTGTTATTATTGCTTAACTTTTGACTCACCTTAGAATTCTTTTATCTCTTTACCATGTTTTTTGCCTATATTCTGGGCTTCTCAGCCAATGAAAATTTCTTTCTTATTAGGTCTATAACTTGTTAAGTATATTAGTCATTACTTTAATATAATACTGCTATTTTATTACCTAGTGCTTATATTGTTTTCATTATTCTTATTGTTAGTTGTATATGTTAGATGTTTTTCTGTGTCAGTATTTTCTATCTATCTATCTACTTGTAAAGTCATAGAATTTAGGAACTCAGTTTATTTTATGATGCCTTATATTTTATCTCTACTACCACAAACTTTCTGGCATCTCTCTTCTTTGAACTTTCATTGCTACATCCTAGTTTAGGCCCTCATTCATTACCTCTTATTTATACTAGCATAATTCACTCCTTGTTGATATCACTTCCCATAACATTTCCTTTCCTCTAACCCATTATTTATACTAATGCCAGTGACATTTTCTGATATATAGATTTGAGCATTTAGGTCTTATACTTAGAAACTTTCGATAACTTCCAGTTGCCTGCCTAATAAAATACAAACTTTCATTTTCTGGCCAGAATATACCTTTCCAGCCTTATTGTCTCAGAGATTGAAATCTGTGCTCTGCACCAGAGGGGTCAAACTCATAGTCACTTGGGCCTGTGAAATTCCTGAATGAAGCTTAAATTAGATTAAATTGCAATTGGAAAATGTTTAACAAGATAAATAAAAATACAATAAAACATAAGTAGTGTTATTTTGTGGTTTTCTAAGTGAATATAGATTTCAAATATCTGTTTCTATTTGAGTTTGATACTACTGCTTTATACTACAGCTAAACTGTAGTTTATTTTTCCTTTTATTGCCTCATGTTTTTGGTCTTTTACTATTTTATGTGTACACAATTTGCCTATTTATTATGTGCTTTCTAAAAAAATATTCTTTTGGGGCGGCTAGGTGGCTCAGTGAGTAGAGCACCGGCCCTGGAGTCAGGAGGACCTGAGTTCAAATTCGGTCTCAAACACTTAGCACAAAAACTAGCCGTGTGACCTTGGGCAAGTCACTTAACCCCAATTGCCCTCCAAAAAGCAAAAAAAAAAATTCTTTTTAAGTAGTTTGTATTTTAATGAAGTAGCCAATATGTAAATTTGTAGGTTTATACAAGATATATTTTAGTAGAAAGAATTTAATCTTGCAGGAAAGGCAGAATTTGCTAGGGGACCAGAAAAAGACTTTTGCAAAAGGTAGGATTTGAACTGAATCTTGAAGAAAGCCAAGGAAATGAAGAGGAAGAGAAGAGAGGACAAAGCATACTAGCATAGGGGTTAGCAGTGCAAATGCACAAAGATGAAGTGTTGTGGTCTGGAGCTGCCTTGAGGCCAGTGTAGCTGCATCATTGAGCACACAGAGCAGAGTATAGAGTGAAAGAAAGGATGAGGGCACCAGTTTATGAAGGACCATAAAAGAAGGAGGGTTTATGTTTGATTTAAAAGACAATAGGGATCCATTGATATTTATTGTAGGGTATGGGGGAGTTCTAACTTGGTCAGACCTGTAGTTCAGGAAGATCATTTTGGAAGCTAAATAAAAGATGACCTGGAATGGGGGGAGGAGGAGACAACATCTGAGGCAGGGAGACCAACCAGAAGATTACTATAGTACTCCACAGGCAAGGTGATGAGAGAGCCTGTATACCAGAGCCTGTATACCAGCCATACCAAGGTGACAGTGTCAGAACCAGTCAGCTAACATTTATTAAAGTCCCTGCTACGTGCCAAGCATTGTGTTAAAAACGAGCGATACAAAGAAAAGAAAAACAGCAACAACAAAACATAACCCAGTCCCTCCTCTCAATGAACTCACAATCTGATTGGGAGAGAAGACTTGTATATAACTATGTATAAGCACATTACATACTGGATGAAATAGGGAGAGTCACAGAAGGAAGACAGTAAGATTAAGCAAGACTGGGAAAGGCTTCTTGTATAAGGTGTAATTTTAGCTTAGACTTAAAGAAACCCAAGGAAGTTAGGAGATATAGATGAGGAGGGATAGTCCAGACATGGGAGCTGATGAGATCACCATGTGAAATAGTATAGAGGAAAAAGAGAAGAGAGTCCAGGACAGAGACTTGGGGGATTCCTGTATCCAATGAAAATGGCTGTGAAGGAAACCAAGCTATTAGCAGAACCAGAAAAGTGCAGCATCAGGAAAACCTAGAGAGGAAAGAGTGTCTAAAGTAAAGATAATCAGTAGATCGCCTGAAAAGATGTGAAGAAGGGTGAGAAGGGAGAAAAGAAGATTTTACAAATTAGTAATTATTGGTAATTCTGGAGAGGGCAGTTTCAGTTGTATGAAAAGTAAGGTGGTTTACAAGAGAGTGAGAAAATAGAAAATAAAAATACTGAATGTGAACACTTTTCTCAAGGAATTTTATAGAGAAGCAAGGGAATATGATAGGGCAATAGGAAGATTCAATAAAAGTTTTTATAAGGATGGTGGGGAAATGGTCATATTTATAATCCACAGTAAAGGAACCATGTGATAGATGAAGATTGATGATAAGAAGGAAAGGAATGGAATTGAAGGTATATGTAGAAGTGTTGACCTTGGCAAGAAGAAAGGCCATTTTCTTATCGGAGACCAGAGTAAACAAAGAAAGTGGAGGGGGGAGGAAATCCGAATGATGTGAAATGAGTGCGAGGGAAGGGGAGCACTGGCAAATTGATGGGGTGCTTGGAATCTATATTTGTAACATCAATTTGTAATACCACTTTGTAACATCAGTCTATAAAACCAGTTTGTAAAATCACACTCCATACCCCTCCCCCCCACCACCCCCAGTCTCAGAGCGTTAAGTCTCCCCCTTCCCCCTACCTGCACTCTGCCTAGCTTCAGAGCAATAACTCTTCCCAGCAACAACTATCTCATCTTGGAACAATAACGAATCCTTCACTAAAGTATCTATAAACATTCCAGTTTAGGCAACTATTATCTCCCCCTTGTATAGTGTCCCGCTGCCCCCATGAATCCTTCGGTACCCTATCTCTAGGTTGACTCCTTGGCTGCCTCAGTGAATCCTTCAGGACCCTATATCTGGGTTAACTCCTTAGCCTATTATCCCCTGAGTCTCCAGTTAGCCTTGGTTTCCAGACATCAATCTTGTCAAACATGACACTGATGGATGGCAGACTGGGCACTTCTCTATCAGCCCTTGACCGCTAGCCGACTTAGTGACATTTCAAGCCTAAAACCACACCTCTAGGTAGCCCCCCCCCCCCCTTGGACTTTTCCCCAGTGAATCATGGGTAATACGCCTGAGCAGTTACATAATGGTTGCATGTTCCTTTAAACACTGTCCCCACCTTAACCTCTCCCTAATCCCACCCTTAATCACCTAGTTAGCATAATTGGCACAGGTTCTACTATGGATGATTCTATATAAATCTTAATTCTACTCCTTTGAGGTTGCAGGTCCCCTAAGGATCCTTGCCTGCTGTAAGGCATATAATAAACTTTTACAACTCTGACTCCAATTAGGCTTGAGCTGAATTCTTTCAAGACTGAATTGCAGGCTCTCTGGTCTTAGATAAGGAGAATTGAGATTTGGAAGAGGTAGTTTGTAGAGGGGAGATACAGAACAGCTAGGTGGCACTGGGAATAGAGACTTGGATGTCAAATCAGGAAGACTAATTTTCCTGAGCAGAAATCTGGCCTCAGATACTTACTGTGTGATCCTTGGCACCCTTGGCCAATCACTTAACTCTGTTTGGCTCAGTTTCCTTATCTGTAAAATGATCTGGAGAAGGAAATGGCAAACCAATTCAGTATCTTTGGCAAGAAAATCCCAAATGAGATCTTAGAGTGTCAGACATGACTGAAAATGACTGAACAACAACACATCTCTCTTTCTCCTTTTCTTTCTTTCTCTCTTATCTATCTATGTGTCTATCTTATCTATCCATCAATCCATCTAGCTAGCTATCTAGACCAGTTTAGCTGAAAGAGAGAACATTTGAAGGTGAATAACGTCAAGTAAGGATAGAAATATCTGTTGGGATGGGTTGGAAGAAACATGGAAAGAGTTCATACTTTATTCAGAAGACACTATTGAGGCCCTGTGGGATTCTCTAGGGGAATTATTTGATCAGTACAGTGCATTAGGAAGATGACTTGGGCATATTGAGATAAGAGCCCTCAACCCTGTGGTGTCAGGAAGGTGACAAGCTGAGGACGCACAGACAGTAGCTGTACTAGAGCTTTCCACCCTCCTTGCAAATCTCTGATTAGGACCTCTGGCTAGATAGGGATAATAGTAGTAATAACATCTTGCTTTAGGAGAATAACTTACATTTGGGTTGGCCGGTATTTTGACCAGTACGAAATATGATTATCTTAAATTTTTACTGTAGGCTGGGAAAAAGAGTTTTTACAGTTCTTGTATTTTGCTATTGATTTGTAATTCATCCCCTTTGCTCCCTCAAATGCTTCTCAATCTCTGAGAAAAATGGATCATATTTATAAAGTGGCTTTGAGATCTTGAATTAAGAAAGGAGTGGGGTTGGTATATGCACAACTCTATTTTTTTTTTTTACCACTAGAATAACAATTTTCCCTTCACTTACTGGTTTACTGCAGAAAGGACAGGCATAAATTTTGTTTTAAATCCAACTTTTTTAGCTTAGAAATGTGATTTTTAGCAATGTACTCAAAAAATTCTACAAAACAATTTGGATTTTCATTGGCCTTTTAAGTTTTTTTTTTTTTATGATCCCAGTGCTAGAATTCAAGAACTTAGTCTTTATTTTCTTTAGATGAAACATGTAAATTCAGACTTATCTGTCAAGTAAATATCTGCTCTGCTTACCTTGTATAAGTTTCTACCCCTCTGACCTTATCTTCTTTGTTTCTCCTTTTCTGGTTCCTTCCCTTTTCCCTTAAAGGTAAGTTCTCATAAGGTCATCCTTGGTCTTTCCTTTCTGTGTTATCTCTGTTGGCAATCTCATCTACTTCCATTATTTCAGTTAATATCCATCTTTATCTGATTGCCAAATATGGAGCTAAAAAACTCACCTCTCCTCAGCACTCTGGTCCCTTTTCCCCACTACTTTTGGATATCACCGCCTGAATAGATGTTGTGTTGGCTCCTCAAAGTCAACATGAACAGACGTAATTTCCTTGTCTTCTTTAAAAAAAGCTTCCCTGTTCTAACTAGGTTCCTATTTAGGAACCTAAAATGGTTCCTCATGGTAAATTGAATAAAATAAATAAAGTTCCTTACCCTGACTTTATAGACTATCTGCAATCTGGCTTTAACCTGGCTTTGCAGCCTTATGGTATAGTATTCCTTGTGATTTATAAGCTCACCAGGGATGTATGGAGTGTTTAGGGAAGAATAGCACCCCTGGTGAATGGGTTTACTGACCCCTTTTGGGGGTTTCTCATCCATCCACCTTTGGCATCCACTTGTTACCCAACTCTTACCTCCAAGAAGCTATAGCCACACAACAGGCCTTAACCCCATAGGTGAGTTAGGGGGATATCTAACCCAAGCCTATGAAGACTTCCCTCTCCTTCTTCCCCCCCATCCTGGCATAATGGACAGATGAAAATACTTTGTTCCAATAGCCATGAAGGCAGCTGAAACAGACTCTGTGGAGCACTTAGAACTTGGTCAGACATGGAAGATTCCAAGGTCATCCACTGCATCCTGGGCCATCTCCATTCATCCAGACTTTTTTCTTGCCACTCGACTTTGATGACTCTGGAAGAGAGAGTGAAACTGATGACTTTGCACAACTTGGCTTCACTTAAATCCAGTTTATATTCAAGTCAGGACATCACTCCATGATGTCACTGGTCCTCTTCAAAAACAAAGGACAGACAACAACTGCTCATGCAAAGTAGTCTATGCTTGTTCCCATTCTTATCCTGCCCTTACATATCTCAATGCTGTTGTTCACAGACATTTCTTGGATTGAATCTTTCTTTCCCCTTAGCTCCAAAAGCTGCCTATTGAAGTTCCTCTTTCCCTTCTAGACTCAAATCAGATGCTTCCTCCATGAAGTCTCCACTTACTCCGAAGTGAAAGGAATTTCTTTCTTAGATACGTCATGTTGTCTGAACCTTTCTTGTCTCTCTCATTTTCCTATTTCTCACAGTTATTTGTGTACATGTTCACCCTACCATAACCCCTACCCTATTTTAATTATAAACTTCTCTCTCAGCTGCAGAATCTGTCACATTTATTTTTTCAGTATATGCCATGAACACTTAATAAATAATTATTAAATTGAACTTGTAAAGATAAAATTAGGTAATTTTGAAAAAATTAAAAGCTGCCAATGCAAGGTGGAGATAATAACACTGTTTCCTTACTGATACTGATTTAATTTTAAACGTGTATGATCTATCTTAAAATTGTTATAGATATTTTATCGCTTTGTTTTTAGTGGGACTGCTTTAAATCATTCCAGATAAGACTTTAGCCTGTGTAGAAGGAGAGATTCCACAGCCACCTTCATTATTCCTGTTCAGTGTTTAACAAATATTGTTGTCATGGTTTTCCTTATATGTTTCCTTATGCTTACTTACTGTCTTATGTAGTTTAAGACTGTTTCCTTTTGTTTTATTTTTAATTGAGATAAAGAACAGCTGATCATCAGCCTCTCTTCAGTTACCCTTTATATATTTAAAATAGCTATTTGAGGTTTTTTTGCAAACTAAATTAATTCACTTTCCCTTTTATTCTTTTTCATGATAGTCTTATTTTCTAGTGCCTTAGTTATATGGATTATTCAATTTTTTTTGGTTTCCAAACTAGCCATGATCCATTTTTGATCTTTCCTATAAAACTGGTAATTTTTTTAAAGGAGGAAGAATTTTTTTCTCTCCTTGTAACAGTTAACAGTTTCTATACACAGAACAATTTAAAAACATAAGTCTGGAATGACAGGGTGTTAGGCAGGTACTTGACCTATGAAGAACTTAGAAAAATTGATGTTTCATGTTTTTTTTTTTCACTTAGTATATTCTTTAAAAAAATTTTCTTCTTAGCATATGTAAATTAAAATGCATTTTTTTGTTATCTGATAGAAGCATATTAAGTAAGGCCTCTCCTTTCCTCTTAAAATAATAAGGAAAAACCTCCATTCTGAAGTTCTTCCTATTCTTATTGAATAAAAAAACCTTATCATTCAAACTTCTAAGAAAACCATATGTTATATTAAATACTTCTTAAACCAAAGACCTAACCACTTTCTTTTGGAAAACTGAGAAATGTTCAGGGTTGCTCTCTGTTTTCCTGAAGGTAGAATTAGGATGGTGATAGCACAAAGACAGGGGGTCCCTTAATTAATCGACCTAGCAGCAGTACCCCCTTTCATCATACCCTGAAGTGATTAGAGTAATAATCAGATGAAGAGAAGGGAAATGTCTTTGATTAATTCAGCATTAGAAGTGTCTCTTGAGTTTACTCTTGGCCAGTTAAAAGGGAGAATCCTTGGATGGAGTAGGTAAAGAGAGATTGAATGGTTTTAAGAAAATTATCTTCCAGGGTACCCAAATATTTTAAAGGACTATCTTCACAAATTCAAGGTTGTTCTCTTAATTAAAATTTCACTAAGCTTCCTAAATATTATATAATTTACCTTTTTTGGGAATACTATACATTTTAACTCCAAGATAACTTGTGTCAGAAGTTCCATGGCATAGGAAAAATGTCCCTTCTTGATCACTTGTTAGGTATGGCATAGTGGGGATTCCTTTCATGTAGAGGTTGAACTACATGACTACAGACTTTTATTCTAGTTTTATGATTCTGTGATTAGATGTCTGAGACTAGAGAGGAAAGATTCAAGGATAACATGGAAGTTGAGAAGGGACCCTGACCAGAAATAGGGAAATTAAGTAGAGTTTGTTTTTTTTATGGGGAAGGGAAGATAAGTGATTATAATAGCTTATTATTATGTCTTTATATGTGATGCTGGTAGTTTTTGCGCACTATATATTGTTTCTATATCTGAAGTAAAATATTTTTTAGGATAGGCTTAAGTTCACCTAAGTATTTCCTGACTCCTTTTTGATCACATAGAACTTGATTTACAAAAATTTCCAGATTTGATTATGAGATTTTACCATTTTGTTTTAGAAGCCCAAGTAACTTTATATCGACTCACAAACCTACCTGTTCCCTATTTTAAGAAATCCCCAAGGACAGCTTGGTGGCACAATGAATAGAGCACTGGCCCTGGAGTCAGGAGGACCTGAGTTCACATCTGGCCTCAGATACTTAATACAAAACTAGCCATGTGACCTTGAGCAAGTCACTTGACCCCAATTGCCCAGTATTCCCCCCTCCAAAAAGCAAAAAAAAAAAACAAAACAAAAAACAAAAACAAACCCCAAGTAATGATACCTCACTTAAATCCTCTGAGTCCATATTGGCCTAGATCTCCTTGGGTTGGTAATATGAGCAGCTAAGGAATAGGAGGTGATGTTGTCTCAGATTTAGACCTTTTGTAGACAAGCCAGTGCCTCAGTCAGGTAAAGTTCGCTCCTGTGCTACTGGAACTTGCATTTGCTACCTCTACTCCATTCCTATTACAACTACCCTAGTCTAGGCCTCTTATCTTTACTATTGTAATAGCCTCCTAATAGTCCATCCCTTACCCAATTTATCCTTCACTTTCCTGCCCCTGTAATTGCACTCTTATTGCTCTTTCTACTACTCTGAAACCTTTACTGGCTTCCATTTTCTTAGCAAATAAGCTTTAAATTCCTTATCCTGACATTCTCTTCACTAAAGTCCTATTCTACTGCTTTATCATGGTATGGAGGTGACTGACCCTGAGTTCTAAACATTATGTTAGTGGAATACATGCTCTGGCAGGTCCTACTAAGCTAAAAACACTTTGAAAGTGGTTTTGGTAACAGATTTCCATTCCCTTTCCCTTTCATTATTTACTTCTAGTATTCACTTTTTAAAATGTTGAGTCTCAAATTCTCTCCTTCCCTCCAGCATCCCCTCCCCCCCCAATTGAGAAGTCAGGCAGTATGATGTAGGTTATACATGTGAAGTCATGTAAAACATTTCCACACTAGCCACGTTGCAAAAAAAAAAAAAGCTGGAAAAATAAAGAAAGTGAGCAAAATATGTTTCAATCTGCACTCAGAGTTCACCAGTTCTCTCTCTGGAAATAGATGACATTTTTCATCATGAGTCCTTTGAATTATCTTAGATCATTGTATTAATCAGAATAATTAAGTTTTTCAGTTATCATCATTACAATTTTGCTATTATTTCAATGTTTTCTGGTTCTGTTTACTTCACTTTGCATGAGTTCGTATAAGTCTTCCTATATTTTTCTGAAACTATCCTATTATAATAATATACCACAACCTATTCAGCCATTCCCCAGTTGATGGGCATCCCCTCATTTTTTGTCACCACAAAAAGAGCTCCAATAAGTATTTTTGTACATATGGGTCTTTTTCCTTTTTTTTTTTAAATATCTTTGGGATATTGATCTGGTAATGGTATTACTGGGCCAAGGAGTATGCATGGTTTTATAGACCTTTGGAAATAGTTTCAAATTGTTCTACAGAATGGTTAGACCAGTGGTGACAAATGTTTGTCTAAGCCTCACCATAGCTAAAAGGGAAAGATTTATCATCATTTTTGGCCCTGGGTGATTATATTATTTTTGTTCATAGACATGTGAGAAGATATGTCCTAAGATATGGAGGTATTGTGAGTTGTATCAGTGGAGATTGTATGTATATCCATAGTCTTTTTGAAATACTCAATTAAATATTGAAGAAATATTCTGACATTCAAGGTTCTGAGAGACTTTCCTTTCAAGGAACATTCTAGCTCCAACCTACCTTTCAAGTCTTATGCTGTATTTTTCACTTCATAAACTCTGTGAAATTAGACAATTTAAAATGACCTGATCTCATTTTGCCTTCTGTCTACATCTCAAGGCTCTGTTTTAACCTTCACTTCTCATTTGACACTTTTTCTTGGTGATATCATCTGCTCCCGATTCTCATCTCTATACCTATAATGTTCAAATCTAGTCATCTCTCTCTTCATATCCAGTGGGAATCTCAAACTCAGTATTTATAAAACAGAACTCCTCTTTTCTTCTAAGTTCCCTGCTCCCCTTAATATTCCTCTTCTTGAGGTTACCACTATGTTATTGAGTCATCCATGTTTGTAACCCAAGTTATGCATAACTTTTTATTCTCACTTACCATCCCTAATCAGTTGCCAAGTATTGGTGATTCCATCTCTTCAGTACCTTTTAATACTTCCCCTTCGTCCTACTCATGCCATATCCACCTTAGTTTACATTTCACCTGGATTATTGCCACTGTTATTGTCATAATTGATCTCCTTTTATTCTGTCTCTCCCCTCTCCAGGCTATCTTGTACAACCATCTTAACTAGTCCTTAATATTTTTCTTAACTGAATTGTGGCCCCATCATCTGAGAATGAAGCAGGTATCATTTAAACTTTTTCCATGTACAGCCTCAGTGTCATTTTTGTGGAGGACTATCTGTAGAAAGGGAGGAGAAATGTCTGTGCAGGCAGAAACTTACAGAAGAGCAGAGTATAGAGGGAATGAGAATTCTTCACCAAGGAACCACTGTTCCTTGGAAGGGAATTCAAGTAAAGAAATACTTCTCTTTCCCTTATTCTTTTTACTTCTAGTAGCAAAGTTTATGGCAATAAAAGTCATGATTCAATTCAATAAACATACATTAAGTGCTTACTCTATGGAAAATACTAGATAAGCAGCTGAGGAAGATTCAGAGAACATGACAGGTTTTATTCTGTCAAGGAGTAATGTTGAACTGTATCTTTTGTTATTAGTTTGTCTAAAAATCCTAAGACTCCAAAAGTAGATTTTTTAGGGGTAGTTATTTGCATTGTAAAATGATTATATTAACTTTATAATAAAAATGATTAAATACTTCTTTAAATAGGTCTTCCTCATAGTCTTTTTTATATAAAGAAGTTATCATGAATATAGAATGGTATCTAGATAAGCACCCCCCTTTTTTTTAACGTCTGTCTTTGTGTCTCTCCCAGCACCATGTTACCCACCATCTTTTCTGTCCTTTCCCAAACCTCTGGGCCATGTATTGGTTTAGAAAACCTATTAACATTATCTGTGGTCTATTGTATTTGTATTTTTTGTTAAGTATTTCCCAGGTACATTTTAATCTTGTTTGAGCAATTTCTCAAGTATGTTTGGCTTATGGGCAGCATGTTTGACACCTTTGTTGTAGACCATAAAATCTTATATAACCCTACCTCATATGTTTATTCTCTATGTGAAGTAGGAAAAATACACTGGATTTGCATCCATTTTCCTATTCAACTTGAAATGGTGAAAATTACTATTAAATATTTATGTCGTTTTCAATGAGGGTTTAGCAGGCTGGATTTTTTTTGTTTTGTTTTTAAAAAATAATTTGTAATAAGTATGATATACTTGATGAAAAGATTAGTGCTTTTCATTAATAGTGTCTTTTGTGAACTAATACAGTCTTCTTGATTTCTATCTACTTGGATGGTGGTCATAGATATTTCCACATTGTGCACCATAATCATCTCATATAATTTCAGCATCCAGTGAATCTCATTAGAGGAAGAGTCTATCCATTTCATGACCTCATTTATTATGTGTTGCTTTTGCTTAAGTTGGGCCGCCCTTTCCCTGATGGCAGAGTGTTTGATCAGCTGCTGTGGTTTCTTAGCCAACTGCTGTGCTGTTATGTTACTCCCGACTGAGCCTCATTTTATCTTTGAAGCATTTTGTCTGATCTCCCAGTGGGCAAATTGAATAAACTTTTGTTGAATTGAATTGTCAAACTGCATCTACCTTACTTAAGCAGTTTGCTATCCATTTGTAATTTCTTCACCTGGCATGTTCTGCCCATCTATGTTAACTTTAGTGGATCAAGACTTAATTGTCCAAAGAACAATTATTCCTTAGAATAATGTTTTTTTAGTATTAATGTTCATTGTGGCAACTGAAATTTTCCTTAGAAATGGGAGTGCAAGAATATTAGCATCATTTTTTTTTTAGCAATTGGGGTAGAGTAACTTGTTCAAGGTTACACGGCCAGTTATTTCTGGGTGTGGGGCTAAGTATCAGAGCCCGGATTCGATCCCAGGTCATCCTGACTCTGGGGCCTGTGCGCTACCTGGCTGCCCCTAAGCAATTGAGGTTAAGTAACTTGCTCAAGGTTACATGGCCAGGTGTTTCTGGGTGGGTGCTAAATGTCTGAGCCTGGATTCGATCCCAGGTCATCCCGACTCTGGGGCTGGTGCTCTTACTCTCTGTGATTAGCATTATTTCTAAGCTCCATAAAGGAGGTAGCATATTCTCTATGTAGTTTGCAACTTTAAGTAAGTTACTTACCTCCAAACTAGTTTCCTCATCTTTAAAATTAGGGTATTAGAATACATAATCCTTATGTCCCTTCCATTGGTAAATTCTATGAACTGCTAAAACGAGGTAGTATGATTAAGTGGACTTTACATCAGAACATCAGAATTTGAAATCTGCCCCTCCTGCTTCCTAGTTTTGTAATATTGACTGACTTTAATTTCTCTAAGCCTCAGATATCTTATTTATAAAGTAGAGATAACACCTGCTTTATCTACATCATTGGGTTGTTGCCAAGGACTAAATGAAATGCTAACCTGTGAATGTATTTTGTAGACTATAATACTCATTCAGTGTAAGATAATACTTCTATTTCTGCTGTTATTACTACTTTGCTGAATTTTGAAACCACATTGAGATTCCATGAGTACATATAGCAAAAGTACCGTAATTTCTAGGTTTCCTTTGTCTTGTAAGGCATCTTTTACCTACTGCTTTTTAAGAAAGAGTTTAGAGGTGGAAGGTCTTTAAAAGACATCTAATCCAACTTTCTAGCACATGTCCTTTACAATATCCATGCCAGTAGTCATCTAGTCTCTTTTTTAACCATTTCTAATGTTGAAGAATTCACCATTTCACAAGGCGGCTCGTTTCATTTTTAGACAACTCTGATTCTTAAAATATTCTTTATGTTGAGCCAAAATCTGCCTCCTTCTACCTTTAGTCCTATCTTTTCTCTCTAAAGCTACTCAAAATAAATTGAATCTCTCATATAGGTAAAAGCTATATACATATGTGTGTGTGCATGTGCACATGCGTATAAAATATATAACATATTTACATATACTATATTATATGTGTATATACAATATATACATATATCTTTGAAGATGGCTGTCACTTCCTGTGAGTCTTCCTTTTGCAAGATGACCATCCCCAGTTTCTTATATGATATACAGTAATGACAATACACTACAAACGTTTTATGGATGTGTCTCAGTTTGTCACTGTCCTTCTTAAAGTTTGTTGCACAGAACCAGACTCACTACTCCAGATGTATTAGTGTACATTAAAACTTTCTTTTTTCTGTAATAACTAATTAATTATGCTTTAACTATTTTGGCTGCCATATCGTACTGTTGACTTATTTTGAGCTTTCATCCTTTTTACTCTATTTTACTCATTCTGTTTTATTTCAATTCAATTCAATTCAATTTGACTTGGTATTATACATTTGTAATGCCATGCACAAGCAGCTTTCCAGAGGACTGCTACTGTGAACAGCTTTTAAGGTTCTGATTACATAGTATAGTGAACATGCTATTTATTCCGTAACAAATCAGAGCAAAACATTCACAGTAAATCAAGGTACAGTATTCACAATGTTACAACTTATCACAGAAAATCACAATATAGTATTCTCAACAGCTTATCATTAAAATGGCCACATAGTTTTCACCGAAGTGGTCACAATATTTAGAACAAAGGACAGTCATCCCAAAGTACAATAGTCAAAGTCTTCCACTCATGGGGCACACTTAAGTTTAACTCAATCAGTCACTTATCATTCAGTTACTAAGTATCATTAATACACAAACCCTTCACTAGTGAACTACAATTTCATCATTACTCAGTACCCACGGAGAGGTCTTTTCATCTTGACTTGGGGCTGGTTCTCCGTTCTCAGCTTCCCTGGATCCCCTTCCACGATCCCAGATTCTACCTGGATTCACCAGACTGTCACCCGGGTTCAGTGGCAGACAGCTCCCAGTTCCTTGTCCATCCAGCTCTCTGGGTAGGTCCTGCTTAACATTGAAGTTCACAGGGTCCAGTCCATCTCAAATCCTTCATAATTTCTGCTCCCTGGAATTCAAGGCTCAACCAAGCCACAAACAGACCTACATCCTGGTCATGCTTCCTCAGGCTTCTGCAGCTTGTTCAAAAAATCAGAATCACCTTCTCTAGCCTGTGGCGTAGGGGGAGGGACTCCTGGTCTCCTCTTCATGGTGCTCCAAGAAATTCTGCCATTCCCAGCTGAGGCCTTTCTTTATATATGCCGTAGCTCCTCCCTATTCTGCCACTTCCTGTTACATCAGCAACTTCCTCCCAAGGTGTTAACTACTTCTGTGTTAATTAAATAGCTTAGACAAGGCATTAACTTGAAACAAGGTGCTGAGTACCTGCTTACTTGCCAATACAAAGGGGCATGGAAGATCTTCAGATTCCATTAACTTTACAGCATTGAAGCTTACTTGTGACTTCAGTGAATCTTTTGATTGGCTGTGGAATCATTGAAAATTTTGATTCCTGCTTTGCCTTAGTCACAGAAAATTCCCAGAGTTATTTATTTGAAAAAATGTTTCAATTCATGGATTCAGCTTGTACTTGAACATTGTACTTAGCTTGAATCTCAAAAAGCTCTTTACCTGCTATGATTACTGATGTCACTTGGCATCATTTCAAAAGAACCTTCAGTGGATTTCCTAACTTGTTTTGTAAAACTGATCTTTAACAGAGAAAATAATTCAATTGGCAGACTTAAGTATCACAGAACATGGTGGAATTTTAAAATATAATTTAGGTGAGGCATTTGAAACAAATCCAATGTGGAATACTGTAGAAAACCAAAAAATATTTTGATTGGATTTTAAAATGTCTGTCATTTTATGAAATGTTAGAGCTATTGAATGAAACCTTATTAATCTGGATGCTATTAAAATGTTGATAATTTAAATAGTAATGACATATTGCTAAGCTAAAACAAAATAATTTCATAAACATGAAATTAAAGAGAGCAAGCTATTTTCAAGGATTATAAAACACAGAGCTCTATATTATGAATTCTTATCATTACCATCTCTTTTTCTCTTTTTATATAAATGATTTGTTAATGATTGGCCTAATCATGCTGAAAGGCAGCCTTTAATAGTGGCTAGAGAGCTGGCTTTCCAATGAGGAAGACCTATGTTCAAGGTCTCTGTCATGGACTGTGCTGTTGTTAAGTAACTTAATCTTTCATTCAACTCTCTAAGGCTTGAAGTTGCACAGTATGTCTGCATTAGTAGGACTTTCTTTATTAGAAGTTCTTAATGCCAATCAAAACATTGGGTCTAGGCAATGCAAAATTATATTTACCTCTTACTTCATTAGCAGTTAGTTTGTATTACGTTGTACACTTGAAACAATAAGACCCTTTATCAGGCTATCTCAGGCTCATTTCCAGATAACTGTTTTCTTCAACTTTATTCCTCTTTTTCTCTTGTTTTCTTATTTGTGGGTGTACTTTTATATGTCAGTGAACAAATTGAGCCCCTGCTGCTCAATTTCCTGCTAGTTGTTAATGGAGAACGCATACCAATAGGGAAAGTTTCTATAAGTGTGTGTGTATAGCAAAAGCAGAAGTAAAACTTAGTGTGATGTGTTAAAGAAGTGCTGGTATCAAGGAGTCCAACCTGACTGGCACACCAGGCTTAGCTCAAGGTGTAGGACTGGATTATTGTAAAAATCTGGGAATGCCAAAGTGAGAAGTTTGGTTTGCAAGTGATAGGCCATTTTAAATTCTTAAGTAGGGAAATTATGTTTTAGAAAGATATTTGGCAGTTACATATTGAATGAATTTGATTGGAAGGAGGTTAGAAACAGGAAAAACATTTAAGAGATTGTTGCAGAAATTTGTTTCTATGAGATAATAAAGGCCTAGACTAGGGCAATAAAACTAGTATTGAAGAAGAAAGGAGACATTGGGAAAGTGGAATTAACTGAACTTTGTGTTTGTCAAGATAGATTAGAAAAAGGAGAGTTAGGAATCAAAAATGACTTGTAAGTGTGCCACTAAAAATTTTTTACCTCTTTCATGTACATCATGCCATGTCAGTATAATATAATCCAAAGCAAACATCAATATAGAAGAAATATTGAAAGAGATACTACCAATGTCAAGTAAAGTATTTTTCTACCCAAATAATAAGCAATATAATTCATTAGATTTTTACAAATTTAAGCAATCCACACTCTTCATTTGTTCTACTTTGACCTGAAGAAGAATAGGAAACCTTTTGGATGTTGGTATATATCTTCTGTTCTGTAAATTAAATAGCACTTTTAAAAATGTTAATTAAATTTCAAAAACCTAAACTTCTGCTCATTTTCTTAAAACTAATATTTTAATTTTAACGCCATTTTTAAACTATTCATTTTCTCTACTGCTTTTCCTGAAACCTTGAGTCCACTTTCCCTCTAATATTTATTTTTTCTGACCTTTAAATTGCTTGCCTCATTGTCTATCCAGAATTATGCTACAATTTCCATTTCAGAATCCATCGCTTTAGTTCTAATTTCAAAGGGAAAAGTTACATTGCCCATGGAAATTTTAAGAAATTCCAACCTCTTATGTTTGTCACAAATCATCAGTGATTTTCTTTTCTTTTATTTCTCCAGACACTATTTCAGTACTATTTCATATAACTCTCTTTAAAAAGACTCTTAACCTAGTTTTACTTGATGGGTCTGGCCCATCCATAATAAATATAGTTGTAGTGGGGAACATGATATATCGACGCCTAGGTCATAATCATTATTATTCCATCATAGAGGTGAAAGAATTCTTAAATGTATGATGATCTCACCAGCCATCTTAGGTTTAATTATCATCTCTATGTTAATGATTCTCAAATCTACCCATCTAGCCCTAACTTCTCTGTAGGTCTCTAGCCTCGAATCTCCAATTTCCTTTTAGATATCTTAAACTGGTTGGCCAGCAGACATCTGAAATTCAACCTATTCAATACTAAACCCATTATCTTGCCCCCTGAACTCTCCCACCTTCCAGACTTCGTTGTTACTGTCAAGGGTACCATTATCCTGCCAGTCCCCCAGGCTTGCAACCTAGATGTCATCCCGTCAGTTTCACCTTTGTAGTATCTCTAGAATATGCCCCTTTCTCTCCTCTAATACTGTTATCCCTCTGATGCAGGCCTTTATTACCTCAGACCTAAACTATTATAGTAACCTACTGATGAGGCTACCTATAGAAGTCTCTCCTCACTCTAATCCATCATCCATTTAGCCACCAAAGTGATTTTTTCTGAAGTGCAGGTCCAATCATATTACCCCCCACTTGCTACTCAATAAACTCTAGTAGTGTCCTATTAGCTCCTCATTTTAAATTTTTCTCTGTTCATCGTTCAAAACCCTAACATCTTCTCCATAACTCCCCCTTCTCACCTCCAATACCCCTCCCCCCCACCACCACACACACCTTTCCAGTCTTCTTACACTTTATTCCTTACCATGTCCTCTTAGCTCCAATGACAGTGGCCTTTTTACTGTTCGCAAACAAAACATTCCCAATCTCTCAGCTCTGGGTATTTTCGCTGGCTGTCTTTCTTCCTAGAATGCTTTCCATTCTCTTATCTGCTTCTTGGACTCCTTGGTTTCTTTTAAGTCCCAATTGAAATCCTTCTTGTTAATTCTTTACTATTTATGATGTATATATTTGTACATATATATATATATTTGTGCATATTTATTTTATTGTCTCCTCCATTAAATTGTGAGCTCCTTGAGGTCAAGGAATGTCTTTTGCCTTTCTTTGTGTTCAATTCTGGGAACTCTGATTTTGGAAAGACAATTGATAAGCTAGAGTATCACTAAGGAGAGTAACCCCCCTACCCTGCCCCCCCAAAAAGAAAATATGCTGGAAGAAAAAATAATCCATAAATCCTGTGACAATCCCTGCTGTGGAAAGGACCAAATCTTCTATCTCAAAAGTCTTATCTCTGTCATGGATGGTGACAAATCTTTGTAGTTCACAATGGGTCTTCTCATGCAAGTTTGTAATGATGAGCAGGATCAGCACTAACAACATCAGAGCCATAGCATAGATAATGAATTTTTTGACAGTCAACAATTTTTTTTTATCAGATGTCAGGATCATATGCAGTGAAGCAGCCAGGAGATCATAAGCCTCTTGCACGCAGCCTATCCTGGGATCTAAGATCATGTAGATCATAAGCTGCTAAGATGGGAATCAAATGTCTTTCCATTGATTCTAAACCATCAACTCTTGCTACGATACCATGACTGCCCATTTCATTAAAAAAAAATACCTTTTTCCCCAGGAATATTCTTCAAATTCCAGTGAGACTAAAAATAATCAGGGCAGAATTTTAGGTACCTTACATACTCCAGAACTTACACTTTTGGTAAACAATTATTTGCTTTACCAGTAAAACAATATATATGTTCAAAAACTATTAGGCACCCACCCAATGGTTCCTAATGCTGTCAGTTTGTCTCCTAAAGGGCTCAACTCATCATTTTTATTATTATTCAGCTTTTGTATAAAATTTCATATTTAAAAGGTACTGATTAGTTTTACTATTCAGTATCTTGTTAAATAATGTGTACTTAGCCCATATTCCCTTATTTTCTTCACTCTTCACGAATATATTTATCAGATTGCTTAAGATATAAGTAAGAAACTTTTAAAACATACTCTTTATTAAGAGAAATGTAACTTTTCAGTGTGAGTGGAGTTAATCATGGATGATGATCATAGATTGTAATAATTAGAATTTTAAGAGAGATATTTTTAGATTGCAAAGTAATTCCCAGGTCAAAGTGAATATTAGGTAACCCATTGCTAAGGGTAACTATTTTTTTTTTTTTGCTTTTTGGAAGGCAATTGGGGTTAAGTGACTTGCCCAAAGTCACACAGCTAGTAAGTATGTCAAGTGTCTGAGGCCGGATTTGAACTCAGATCCTCCTGATTCCAGTGCCAGTGCTCTATTCACTGCGCCACCTAGCCACCCCAACCAAGGGTAGCTATTTTGTAAAAGCACATTCATCCTTTTTAAATTATTCCAGTTGTTAGACCAGTAGGATCACATAAAGTTGAAAGGGATCTCATTGATCATCTAGTCCACTTTAGGTTTATAACACATATGTGTGAACACATATAATGGAATGTGTAAATACATACCCACGTAACTCAGAGTACAAAAGTTTAAGTGAGTTTTGGAGTTAATTTCTATTAATGTGTAGTAAAGTTGAGGTGCAAAAAAACTCCATTTCAAGTCCCTCTATGGTTCATTGCTGATGTGCCATTTCTTTAAGGCATGGTAAGATAGCTCATGAGTGCATATTCTTTAGTTTTTCCTGAAGACAGTATTCATTCTTGCTTCATCAAGCAGTAAAATTCAATAATAGCTAACATTTTCCAATTGTGTATTACGATACATCCAGACCTTTAAAGTATGTTGTTAGTCATCACGGGTTATGCTAGTATGAGCTATATTTTCAATGATACTATAAATTTAAAATACCAAAATTCTTTTATATGTGTGTATCCATAAAAAGCCATAATAATGATAATCAGTCACTCATTCAAAGAGCATTGGGGGCAAAAACACAAACCCTAACTTTCAAGGTAGGGGGGAAATGGAAGAGCAAGAGAGAGAGAGAGACAGACAGACAGACAGAAGACAGCAGACAGAGATAGAGACAGAGAGGAGTGTTCAGGAAGGTAAGAGGAGAAAGTGTCATGAATACTTAGAAAAGGAAGAGTATCCAAAAGGAGAGGATCATTGACAGTGTCAGAGGCTATGGAGAGATCAAGAAGATGAGGAATAAGAAAAGGCTATTGTATTTGGCAATTAAGAGATCATTGGTAACTTTAGAGAGAACAATTTCAACTAAATGATGCTTTTGGGAGCCAGATTGCAGAAGGTTTAGAAATGAGAGGAGAGAAAGTGGAGGTACCTAGTGTGTCAAAGAGTTTAGCTAAAAAGAGGAATAGAGATGATAAAATAATTTTTATGGGGTGGGAGGACATGCATTATCTTCTTTAGTAATTGATAACTTGAAATTTGTTAATAATGTTTATTTTTTGTTTTTATTAAAGCTTTATTTTTAATTAAGGTATATTTTCTCTTCTCACTAATTGGGGAAAAAAGCAAAATAAATTCCCTCATTGGCTATGCTAAAAAAAAAAATATGTTTCATTCTGCAGCCTGAATCTATCAAATCTCTGTCAGGAGGTTGATGGCATGCTTCATATAAGTTCTCTGGAATTATTATCACTATGACCAACTTAATAATAATTGTTTAAGTTTATACAAATTTGACTCAGTTCTATATATATTTGAGAAAGGCAGCCTTTATCAGAGAAACTTGCTGTAAAAAATGTTTTCCCAGTTTTCTTTTTTCCTTTTAATCTTAGTGGCATTGGTTTTGTTTGTGCAAACCCTTTTTGATTTAATGTAATCAAAATTTCCATTTTACTTCCTGTGATCCTCTCTATCTCTGTTTGGTCATAAACTTTTTCCTTGTCCATAGATATGACAGCTAAATTGTTCCATGTTCCCCTAATTTGTTTATGATATCACCCTTTTTTCCTAAATCACGTATGCATTTTGACCTTATCTTGATATAAAGTGTGTGATATTGGTCTATACATATTTTCTGCTAATTGCTTTCGTTTTCTTAAAAGGTTGTGTCAAATAGTGACTTCTTGTCCCAAAAGCTTGTATCTTTGGTTTTATCAAATACTAGATTACCATGATCATTTACTACTATGTATTCTGTACCTTATCTATTCCACTGATCCACCACTCTATTTCTTTTTCTTTTTTTGCTTTTTGGAGGGCGATTGGGGTTAAGTGACTTGCCCAAGGTCACAGGGCTAGTAAGTGTTAAGTGTGTAAGGTCAAATTTGAACTCAGGTCCTCCTGACTTAAGGGCCAGTGCTCTATTCACTGCGCCACCCAGCAGCCCCCAACCACTCTATTTCTTAGCCAGTACCAGATTATTGTAATGATTACTGCTTTGTAGTATAGTTTGAGATCTGGTACAGCTAAGACACCTTCCTTTACATTTTTCTTTTCATTGATTCCCTTGATATTCTTGATCTTTTGTTCTTCCAGATGAATTTTATTTTATTTTTTGCTCTGTAAAATAATTTTTTGGTGTTTTGATTGGTATGGCACTATTGAATAAATAAATTTAGGTAGAATTGACATTTTTATTATATTGGCTTGGTGTACCTTTGTGTACTTAATATTTTTTTAGTTATTTAGATCTGACTTTAATTGTGTGAAAAGTGTTTTGTAATTGTGTTCATATAGTTTCTTGATTAATTGTCTTTTTAAAGAAATGTCTCTAGACTGAGAGGGGAATGAAAGGGGATAACTATAAGAAGGGAAAGTCAGAAATATCACCAAAATCGATTTTGAAAAATAGATTTCATATTAGTTTGATATACTAATAACCATAGAGGTCTGTTAGTATGAAAAAAATTATTTTTAACATATCAAAAAAAAATAAAAATTAATTATAATTTTAAAAATTTGAGTGCTATATGTGATAGTAAATGTTTTGATATTTTTACACTTTTAATTCTAAAATTTTTAAATATGTGTGTTTTTTCCCCAAATAGATTATCTTTCTCAAGGAATTGATCTCTCTGGAATAGAAGTAATTGAAAGCGAACTACTTTTTGTTTCAAGAGCGCGACTTGAGGTTGAAAATCAGGCTAAGCGTTTACTTGAGCAAGGAGTGGAGACTCAGGTAAAAAAACGATTTAAAGTTTTTAAAACTGAAAAAGACATAGAGGGAAGGAAGGAAACAAATATTTATTAAGCATCTGCTATGTGCCAGGCACTGTACTAAGCACTTTACATGTGTGCCTCTTCATAATCCTACTGACGCTTAAGAAGCTGAGCTGTAAGAGCTTTTATTTAAAACTTTCACATTGATTTAACTCCAAGTTTTAAAATTACTATGTCATATTTCAGGATTAATAAATTTAAATAGATTCAGTGTCTGTGCTTCTATTCTTTTGAAGGGAAAGAAAAACTCCAATAACATGAAGCTTTTTATAAAAGTATACAATTCCAGAAAGGTATTGCTATGTTCTAGACATGCTGAATCTTGGTTGTTAACCTTTGAAGCACATTTCAATGGTTAGTCAATGTTTGTTACTTCCTAGTATCATTTACTTATTAACTCTGTATATGGATGATAAGGGAAGATACCTTTCTGTGTATTCATAATAGAAGATATTTCTCTTATCAATAAAGGACTTTCACATAATTGTATAAGAAAGCATTTCTCAGGGCAGCTAGGTGGCGCAGTGAATAGAGCACCGGCCCTAGAGTCAGGAGGACCTGAATTCAAATCTGGCCTTAGACACTTAACACTTACTAGCCATGTGACCTTGGGCAAGTCACTTAACCCCATTTGCCCTCCAAAAAGCCAAAAAAAAAAAAAAAAAGAAAGCATTTCTCTCTATGCCTAAATAAAAACATCCCCTCCAAAGTGACATGGCACCTTAAGATAAGGTAACTTTCTGATTTAATCACTTGTATACTTTGCTAGTAGAGTCAGATCCATTGGGTAGGATTTATAGGGTGGCTGATTTAGCCTCATTAGAAATAATTTCAGGAAGAATTTCTTAATATTTAGAGCTACTCAAGAATTGAATGACAAATTCTATTTGTTGAGAATATTGTAGATGAATATATTCCCCAGATAGGGTGTTATATTAAATAAACTCTAAACTTCCTTCTAATTCTGGATTTTTTTCAAAAGATTTTATAATGAATTTATATTTTAAACCATTATAGCTTTTTGACATCAGGTTTTTCTGCTTGGGAAGTAAGACACGTTTATTAGCTATGATACCCTGTGGACTCTTGATTTTCTTGTTGTGTAAAAATATTGTAACTGATGTTCATGTTTATTGTGTTATCTGTGTCCCATTTTTCATTGTTTATGATTTAATTAGTTTAGGATTAAATTGTTTCATTTGTCATCATATCCTTTTATCAATTTTCTTGCATTTTTTTAAAGCAGTTCTTATCTTTACTTTGGCAAGTGGATGGTCTGATTCTAGATAGTTGATTCTGGGATAACTTCCATATGAATAACAGTTATCTTGATGTGTTGTATTAAGATATCTATTTCATTTTCAGTGGTGTTATTTGGTACTCACAGTAATGACTTATTTTTTTCTTCCCTTTCAAGTATACCCTTACTTATATTAAAAATAATACTTTTACTATTCATTATTGACATTTTTTTGTTTCTATTTGTTACTTTTTAGAAAGTGTAAGAAGAAAATAGAAACAAAAATTTATTGTATAGTATAAAACCAAAAAATCCAGGCATATGTGAACCATACATTATAACATTCTCTTTGCTTTTGTATTTGTATTCCCAGTATATATGTCAGTGCTTGGCAAATAGTCCTTAATAAATACTCATTCATTCATTCATTCATTCATTCAAGGAAGTGCTACTGAAATTTTTCATTTCCCCGATAGACTTATAGTGTTAGAAATAGTTTCTAGAATAAGGAGGTCTAAATAAAAAATATTTAAAAATAGTGATTGATTTCAATTTGTAGTCCTTACAGTTTGACTTTGACTTACAAGTTTGACCTTGACCTTGCTTGAGGAATTATCAGTTGATATTAAAAGTTAAAGTAGAACTGACAAATTTAAGGAAAATTAATCTTAGTTTGAAGAATTGACAGTTTTATTACATGTTTCAGACTGTATCAGGCTAATCAATACATTATCAGAGTAGATGACTACTGTTTATTAGCCAATGACCTGTTTCTAATCAAACTGCGGCTTGTTTGGAAGAATTACATTAGTGCCTAATTATATTAAGAGTAGAACAAGATGAAAGTATAATGATGAAATGTTACTGGATTTGCTGCCAAGATGTGGTAATAGAGAAAATAATTTGCTTTAAGGAAAAATGTATATGCTATTTTTTCTAGAAAAAAAGGCACAAAAAGCATCTAAAAGATAACATTTCTTTGGTTAGCAAAAATGTGTTTTCTCTACTTTCCCTTTTTCCTTCACCAGTTGAAAGAAAAAGGAAAAAAAAACCAGAAACAAGCATAGTAGGAAAACAAATTTCCACATCCACCATATCCAAAAAAGAGTCTCATTCTACACCTGAGTTTTTTTTTTCTTTTTACTTCTCTCTAAGGAGGTAGGTAGCATGTTTCATCATTAGTCCTCTGGAATTCTGGTTGGTCATGGTCCTGATCAGAGCTCCTAAGTCTTTCAGAATTGTTTGTCTTTAGATATTGTTGTAATTGTAGAAATTATTCTCCTTGTTCTCTTCACTTCACTTTGTATCAATTCATATAAATCTTCCCAGATTTCTGTTAAATTATTGCTTTTATAATTTCTAACGATACAATAGTATTGCAACACATTTATATATATAGTAACTTGTTCAACCTTTCTCCAGTTGATCCCCTCAATTTCCAATTTTTTGCCACCTCAAAGAGAGCTATGAATGTTTTTATTTAGAGTCCCCTCCTTCTCCCCTTGAAGACTAATCTTTCCTTTAATCTCTCCTTCTAATTGCCTCTTCTCCCTTCTCCCCTTTCCCTCCTATTCTCCTGTTTAGTGAAATGTATTTCTGCACCCATCTTTATCCATGTGTACATTCTTTCCTCCTTTGACCAGTTCAAATGAGAGTGAAATTCAAGTATCAGCTGCTTTCTCTATGACTTCCTCCTAGTTTATATAGAATTCTATTTGTGAGCTCCATTCATGTGAGACATTTCCCCTACCCTTCCTCTCTCCTCACATAGTGTAAAATTTCTCTTCTTTCATTCCATTCTTCTTTTAAGATCAAGATGTAACAGGACTACTCCCAGGTCTCATCTATATAGACTTTATAATTCCCTGATGATGATAGGGATTGGAGGGGATACATGTATGATCTCTCTCTTATTCAAATGTAGGCAGTTTATCCCTGTTTAGGCCCCTTATGATTGTTTGCTCATAGTTACTTTTTCATGTTTCTCTTGACTCCTGAGTTTGCACTTCAGAATTTCTGTATAGGTCTATTCTTTTCATCAGGAATGCATGACAGTCTCCCATTTCATTAAAAGTCTAATTTTCCTCTTGAAGGATTATACTCATTTTCACTGGTTAAATTTTTCTTGGTTGTAAGCCTTTTAGTATATTGTATTCCAAGCTCTCTGCTTCTTTATACTGAAATATTTTGTTCCTTAGCCTTCTGGAATATCATTTTCCAAGCCCTCTGCTCTTTTATAGGTATAGATGTTAAATCTTGTGTGATCCTGACTATTGATTCTTGGTACTTGAATTCTTTCTGTCTACTTGCAACATTTTTTTGTTTGACCTTGAAGGTCTAGATTTTGGCTATAATGTTTCTGTGGTTTTTCATTTTGCTTTTTCTTTCAGGATGTAATTGATGGATTCTTTCTATTTCTACTATGTCTTTTTCTGAGTGATCTGGGCAGTTTTCTTTAGTGATTTCTTGAAATATAACTAGGCTTTTTTGGGGGATAGTCACACCTCTTAGAGAGTCCATTGATTCTTAAATTTTTCCTTTTTAAATGTTTTCAGGTCAGTTTTTGCTGTGAGATAATTTATATTTTCTTATGTTTTCTTTTAGTCTTAATTTTTTAAAGTATTTCTTATTTTCTTATGGAGTCATTAGTTTCTGTTTGGTCCATTCTAATTTTAGAGAGTTCATTGTTTGGGCAAGGTTTTATATTTCTTGTGCTAAACTGCTGTTTCTCTTTCCAGTTCTTCCTTTTGAAGCTCCCAGTTATGTTCCCATTTTTTTTCCTTCTAGAGCCCTCATTTTTTAAAAATAAAAATATTTTAAACTATCTTTTACAACTCCTGCTGTGCTTCCAAGAATTCTGGTTGAATTTGTGCCTACATTGTGCTTTTCTTTGATGTTTTATTTGTAGATGTATAGGATCATTCTTATTTTCTGGATTTGTGTCTAGAGCATCGCTGTCACTATAATAGTTTTTTTTTAATTTAATGATAAGATTTTTAAATTTTCTTATTCTTAATCTAGACTTTGGACTTTATGTTCAGGATAAGCTTTAGACATTTCTGGAAAAATCATTTGGGCTAGTTCTGATGATGCTTCCTTGGGATATTGAGTGTTGTATTTTTTTTTCTTTTTTTTTTTGCCTTTTGTAGGGCAATTGGGGTTAAGTAACTTGCCCAAGGTTACACGGCTAGTTTTTTTTTGTGTGTGTGGGTGTTAAGTGTCTGAGGCTGGAACTGAACTCGGGTCCTCCTGACTCTGGGGCCAGGGTCACTAGGACTCTGGGACTCACTGTGCCACCTAGCCAGCCCTAACAAGGTTTTTTTTTTTTTGGAGGGCAGTTGGAGTTAAGTGACTTACCCAAGGTCACACGGTTAGTAAGTGTATCAAGTGTCTGAGGCCAGATTTGAACTCAGGATTAGGTCCTCCTGAATCCAGGGCCAGTGCTCTAGTCACTGCACCACCTAGCAGCCCCCAGAGATTGTATTTATTATTCCAGTATTTCAGGGACATCTCAGACTGGGGATCTACAACTTTTCATTCCTACAACTCCCCTCATGTACCTCTACTGTCAGTCTTAACTCTGCAAGCTCTGTGGATTTGGGTCTGAGTGGTAGGCTATAGACTTGTCTTGTTTGGTGCTTCATTAGATTGCTTCTAGACTTAGCCATTAGTAGTCTGTGGGAAAGCTCTGCTTGTTTCTAGTGGCAAGACTATGGGCTCTACTTTGACCTAGGATAGCTTGTCTGTTTTGGTTATTCTTTTTCAGGCTGCAAACTCCACTTTGTTCTTAGTGTGAGAGCTAAACAGCTGATGCTGGCTTCTGGACTTGCTTGTTCCAAAGCCTAAAGCCCATAGTCATTCCTTTCCCTAGAATGTCACCCCTGGGCACAGGTCCTCTCCTCAGTCTACCCTGGATCTCTGAACAAGAATAGAGTAGTATGTGTTAGCATCAGTTGGCACCTATTCTTTTGCCATGCCTAATTTTAACCCCCTCTGGAAACTCTTGTTGCCCTGGCACAAAACTTCTTCTTGTCTTGGAGGATTGCCTACTGGCCTGTTCCCCTGGGTAGGCCCAATCTGTAATGTACTCAGACCTCTCTGTCTTTTCTCCACATGCTGGTCTGGGCTATAAAATAACTCAATGTGATTCTGTCTTGCATTTCCTATCAGGATTCAATCTTGTGCATTTTCTAAATTTGTTTTGAGGAGTTTATTGGGGGGACCTCACTGTAGTTCTTACTATTCTTTCATCTTGGCTCTACCCTGTTATATATTTCTAAATTAACATTATACCATTTTATTTCATAGACAGGTAGTTTTATTTCCACTAATTCTTTAAGATTGGCTTGAATTAGTCTAAGATTTTTAAAACATGTAATTTTTAAGTGTTCACTTAGATAAATTGAGTATATGCAGTATTATAGAGTTAGTGAAGAAGCATATTTTGAAAAAGTATGTGACCTAATATAAGGAAGACTAGATTTGGAGTTAGAATATCTCAATTTGACTTTCTTATCTACTACTTGCTAGAGACTCCTGAGGGAAGGTTAGAGGCTTAGGCTTAAACTTTGACTCTATACATGTATGTCATGGTAGGTAAGTCATTTAATCTCTTGGAACTTCCATTTGTTGATTTATAAAATGACATCTCTAAAATCTTTCTTCTTTGAAAAAATTTATTTATTTTTAGTTTTCAACATTCACTTTTATAAGATTTTGAGTTCTAAATTTTCCTCTATCCTTTCCCCTTCCTCAGGATGGCATGCTGTCTGATATAGACTACACATGTATAATCATATTAAATATATTTCCACATTAGTTATATTGTGAAAGAAGAGTCAGAACAAAAAGGAAAAATCATGAGAAAAAAAGAAAAAATAGTATGCTTCAATTTACATTCAGACTCCATAGTTCTTTCCCTGGATGTGGATAGCATTTTCCATCATGAATCTTTTGGAATTGTCTTAGATCATTGCATTGCTCAGAAGAGCAAAGTCTAACAAAGTTGGTCATTACACAGTGTTGCTGTTATTGTGTACAATGTTCTCCTGGTTCTGCTCACCTCACTCATTATCAGTTCATGTAAGTCTTTCCAGGTTTTTCTGAAGTCTACCTGCTCATCATTTCTTATGGAACAGTAATGTTCCATTACATTCATATACCACAAATTGTTTAGCCATACCCCAATTGATGGGCATCTCCTCAATTTCCAATTCTTTGCTACCACAAAAAGAGCTGCTATAAATATTTTTGTACATGTGGGTCCTTTCCTCTTTTAAAATTATCTCTTTGGGATATAGACTTAGTCATGGTATTGCCGGATCAAAGGGTATACACAGTTTTATAGGCCTTTGGGCACAGTTCCAAGTTGCTTTCCAGAGTGGTTGGATCAGTTCACAACTCCACCCACAAGGCATTAGTGTTCCAATTTTCCCACATCCTCTCCAGTATTTATCATATACCTGTTTTGTCATGTTAGCCAATGTGGTAGAGTGTGATATGGTACCTCAGAGTTGTTTTAATTTGCGTTTCTCCAATCAATAGTGATTTAGAGGGTTTTTTCATATGACTATAGATAGCTTTAATTTCATATTAAATGTTCATATCCTTTGAACATTTATCAATTGGGGAATGACTTGTATTCTTATAATTTTGACTCAGGTCTCTATATATTTAGGAATAAGACCTTTATCAGAGACACTTGCTGTAAAAATTGTTTTCCAACTTTCTGCTTCCCTTTTTGATTGCATTGGCTTTGTGTGAAAACTTTTAAATTTAATGTAATCAAAATTATCCACTTTGAATTTCATAATATTCTCTAGCTCTTATTTGGTCATAAATTCTTCCATTTTCCATATATCTGATAGGTAAACTATTCCTTCCTCACCTGTTTTGCTTATAGTATCACCCTTTATGTCTAAATCGTGTTCCCATTTTGACCTTATCTTGATATATGGCATAAGATGTTGATCTATGCCTAGTTTCTGCCATACTATTTTCTAGTTTTCCCAGAAGTTTTTTGTGAAATAGTGAGTTCTTATCCCAGAAGCTGGAGTCTTTGGGTTTATCAAACAGTAAAATACTATAGTGATTGACAACTGTGTCTTGTTTAACATCTTTTTTCAACTCTAAGTGATAGAATCATAGATGTAGAGCCTGAAGCGATCACAGAAGTTATCAGTATTTCTAATGCTGGCCTCTTTTATTTCAGGTTTGATTTAAGGAAGAAAAGCATTCATATGTCATTGGACAATTAACAAGAAGAGGTTTATTTAGCAAATATAGCAAAATATACAAAAAGGATAAAGTAATAAACTTCTATAAATATGGTGTTCTTCATCTTCATATGGGGTAGCTAGTTAGCATAGTGGACAGATCCAAAAGACCTGAGTTCAAATCTGGCCTCAGACACTTCCTAGCTGTGTTACCCTGGGCAAGTCATTTAATCTGGTTTGCCTCAGTTTCCTCATATTTAAAATGAGCCAGAGAAGAAAATGGCAAACCACTACAGTATCTACCAAGAAAACCCCACATGGGGTCATGAAAAGTCAGACATGACTGAAATGACTGAACAACATCTCCATATGTCTTTTCAGGAGGGCAGAGTGTTTAGACTCACATGGTCTTCTTAATATCTACCAAATCAGAGGAAGGAACCCTGACTCTAGGTGAATGAGATCTTTTATCTACTTAGGTGACCAGGAAGCTGTCAGGGACGATTGGAGCCAGTTAGGCCCTGTAATGTCATGCACATAAGCTTTCCAGAAGAACTGCTGCTGTGAACAGCTTTTTTTAAGGTTCTGATTACTCAGTATAGTGATCACTGTATTTATTAATAACAAAAGCAAAACATCCATGGAAAATCAAGGTACAGCATAATTCAAAATACAGTATTCACCATATTACAACTTATCACAGAAAATCACAATATAATATTCACAACATAGTCTTAAAGTAAAATAGTCACTCTTAAGTTAACTCAATCAGTCACTTATCAGTAGTATCAAAGTACACAGTCAAAGTCTTCCACTCTTGGGACAAAGTCTTGATTAACTCTATTAGTCACTTATCAGTAGTCTGAAAGTCTTCCACTCATTAAGGCAAAGTCTTGATTAACTCAGTCAGTCACTTATCAGTAACAATAGTCAAAGTACTCAAAGTACAAATCAGTCACTTATTCAGCACAGTCTTACTAAGTATCATACACAAAACCCTCCACCCCTTAGGTCACTAGTAAACTATAATTCCATAATTACTCAGTACCCAAGGAGATGTCTTTTCATCTTGACTTGAGACCTCTTCTCAGATTCCCTGGATCCTCTCCTATGGTCCCAGATTCTACCTGAATTCACCAGACTGTCACCTGCGTTCAATGGCAGATAGCTCCCAGTTCCTTTACCAGCTTTCTGGGCAGGTCCTGCTCCATACTGGTATTCACAGGGTCTGGTCCATTTTAGCTCCTTCACCATTTCTGCTCCAGGGAATTCAAGGCTCAACCAAGCCACAAACAAAGTCTCAGCATCCTGGTCATGCTTCAGTCACCTGGGCTCCTGGCTCCTGGCCTCCTGGCTCTGGGCTCTGGGCTCCTGGGATCCTGTTCAGAAGAAGCTCCACCACCACAAGTTCTCAGGACTCAGTTCTCCATTCTTCTGTAGCTGTTCTGCCACCAGATCTCAGTCTAAAGGAAATTCTGGCTGAGCTTCTTTGGGGCTTTTCTTATATACACATTATTGCTTACTTTCTTTGACCAACCCCTTCCTGTTACTCAGTTAACAAGAGACAGGAGGTCATACCTTCTGTTCCCCCAATCAGAGGCTTGATCAGTTACTAAATGTTAAGTACCTGCTACTTTTGCCAACACAAAAGGGATCTTCAAATTAAAAATTACATTACCATTACAGGCCCCTGGGACATCTTTGTCATTTTTTAGGGGAAAATGTAGTGGAGGAAGAGGCATTCTTAATAGATATTGATCCATTCACAGAGGCCATCTGGATTAACTTCCTCATTTCAAAAAGGAAGACACTTAGGCTCAGGGCCATTACATAATTTGCTCAAGCTCACATAGGGTAGCAAGTGTCAGAGATTGCATTTGATCCCAGACCTTTGGGTGAACTCCAATTTGATTTCCATGCCACTCAGAAATACATCACCTTAAAAAGTGTTGTTAGAAAAGATTAAACTAATGCTGAGTAAGAAGAGCAGAACCAGGAGAACTTTATACACAATTACAGACACGTTGTATCTGTGACAACTAACTTTGATAGACTGGGCTCCTCTCATCATGGCAAGGTTATAAGACAATTCCAAAAGACTCATGAGGGAAAGGGATATCCACATCCAGAGAAAGAACTACAGAGTCTGCATGCAGATTGAAGCAAAGAAACTACTTGCTCTCTCTCTTTTGTGTTTTGTTTTGCTTTGTTCGTTTTTTTCTGGTTGTTCATTCCATTGGTTTTAATCCTTTTTCACAACTTGACTAAAGTTTAATATTAAGGTATTTGTAGAACCTATATCAGATTGCATGCCTCCATGGGGGGCAGGGGGTGGAGCAGGAAGGAGAGAAAGTTTAGAACTCAAGGGACTGTGGAACTGAATGTTGTAAACTAAAAGCAAATAAATTAAAAAACAAACGAGCAAACAACAACAAAAAGATGAATCTTAAGTTCATTAACAAGCATTTATTTTAAATGCTTCTTGTGTGCTAGGCACTGTGCTAAGTTCTGGGGACCAAAGAAAGGAAAAAAATAGTCTCTGCTGTCAAGGAGACATTATTTGAGGGAGAAACTTGGGACCGTTAAAATAACTTTGTGGTTTCTTAAAAGTAATCTACACTATTTTCTTTTTATTGTTCAATTCTCTTGCCTTGCTTATTGCCCACAACATTTTTACTGTACAACTAGTTCTATAGGTTGTGCCTTCAACTGCATTATACTCTGGACAGCAGACATTCTTCATCCATTTGGCTTTTATGGTGAACAGTTAGGTCACACTCCTTTTAATGATTATAAATCTAATTTAGTTTGTACTTCAGTTTTCCAGGGCTTGCGGTAGTCAAGATTGGTCATGTGATCTTTTAATGTTGTTTTATATTATCATGGTCATTGTGTACATTATTCTATTAGTTTTGTTTATTTCATTCTTCCATTTGTTCAGTTGACAAAATCTTCCCAAGTTAATACTCCACTAAATTCATGTGCTGTGATTTGCTTAGCCATTTTCTGCCTCCATATGATGTAATAAATAAGTTTTATGTTATAAATGATTGTCCTTGGTTACCATATCTCTCTTCTTGTTAAGAATAATCAAATGTTCACTGAATAAGGCATATCCAAAGATCTCTTGGACTTTTCATTGTGAATGATTTGTAATTGGCTAAAATTCCTTAAGAAATGGTGATAGTCTTTGTTGATGTTCGTTCTTTTTCCCCTGCATTGTAAATGTCAGTGAGTTTAATGGGTCAGTTGGAATTGCTTCATCACATAACATTAGAGAATTACCTTCTCACTTTTATTTTTTCATTTTGTTTGATATTGATTTTTTATCTTTGTTCTAACAAGTCTGTTTTCTGATTATACACAAATAACTTATTTGGAAATAACTCACATCAGCAAGCTATTTTTATCACTGACAGAATATAAGTTTAATTTTCTCTTTTGCTATCTGATGCTAGCCATGTCTACTACCTCTTGACTTCTTTTTTCTTTTTCGAAGGGGGAAGGCAGGGCAATTGGGGTTAAGTGACTTGCCCAAGGTCACATGGCTAGTAAGGGTTAAGTGTCTGACGTCACATTTGAACTCACTCCTCCTGACTCCAGGGCTGGTGCTCTATTTACTGCGCCACCTAGCTGCCCCTTGACTTAAAAAAAAAAAGTTCTTTTGTTTTTACATCACCTTTATTTCCAAATATATCCCTTGCTTCTCCACTCCCTAATGAAAAAATCCTTTGCAACAAAGGATAAAGAGAGAAAAAAAAGTTCAACTAAACTAATCATTACATAAAATTAGTTTGATAGTATGTTTATAACCCATCTTTTGAGACTCCTAATCCCCCATCAATAAAAAGAAGGGAGGGAGATGCATTTCTAATCTATTCTTCCAGTACAGTTGGTCATTATCATTACACATTTCAGTGTTGTACTTTAGCATTGTTGCAGTTGTTGTGTATGTTGTTTTCCTACTTACTTCACTTTCAATTTGTTTATTTGACTCTTCTCGTGCTTCTATTAGTACTTTATTGTTGCATTCATATACAAAAATTTATTTAACTATTCCTTAATGCAGCTTCAGTTTTTGGTTGTTATTTTTTATAATACAAAAAAAATGATGCTTTAAATATTTGGCATGTATTTGAGACTTTTCTCCTCTTTGCAGTACATGCCTAGGAATAGGGTCACTGGGTCAAAGGGCATGTCATTACTCTCTTAGTGAAGGAAATATTGATAACGTATGGACATTAGGCTTGTGTATGCTCAGTAAACATTTGCTTTCTCTTGTTTCTTACTCTTAAACCAGGTTCTTTATGACTGTAAAATGTTATATACAATAAATGTCAAATCATTACTTTATAGATTATTGAAATGTAATTTTTCTTTAAATTTAGCCTTTGTCAAGGCTATGCATAGAAAAGGTTTAATTGTGTCTAATGTCATATTGTACACTGAAATTTTGACAAGTACCATATGTTATATATGATTTATTTATATTATTATCTTATCTGACATTTTTACATAGTAAATTAGTCTTAATAAAGGGACTTTCTAGATAATTAAGTGTTTAATTTATTAGGTGCTAGAATTTTAAATTTTAGTTGCCTTTTATAGGAGATTTTGTGAAATGTACTACTTTTGCATCTGTTCTTTGTTACAGAACATGATAGACTGCTCTTTTATAGCATAACGACTCATTGGTCTGTATAATGATGATTTTCTTCCGTCTCCCTGCCCCCAAGATGGTCTAACTGTGCTAATGGTTATTATTCTGTTACCATGGCACATTGGTGTCTTTAACAGCTACTGAAGTGGTTATTCTTTAACCCCAAACAGCCAAGCTGTCTTTCCTTTTTTTTTTAAATAAAAATCACTGACTCTTCTTTTTTGTGGTCAAAATGCTTGCTGCCTTCAACCCTTATTTGCTGTTACTATCTCCTTCTTTTATTGCTGTTATAACTGCTGCCATTTTCAATGTGTATTTCTCTATACTTGTGTTTTTCTTAGTCTGTTCTATTACTCTAATGCTTTAAAAAAAAAGCAAAAGCTTTTCTGTTAACTTTGTATAGACATAACTAACTGGAGTGTTCTCTTTTTTTCCCTTGGGGTGAATGATTTATCAAGCAATCACAGAAAATCAGTTATCTTTGGGGTTTTTGCTTTTTCTGGGTGTTTTTGTTGTTGCTTATCTTTTGGTGACTGGTACTTTGCTGCTCAAAGGCTTCTTGTTTTATGAGTACTTATTTCAGCATTATTTTGGACAACAGTAATAAACATTTATAATGTACAGAGCACTGTTCCAGGCATTGGGGGGAAGATCAGAAATATAGATAAACCACAGTACTTGCCCTAAATAAGTTTACAGAGTAGTAGGGGCCTGGGACACCAACACAGATGGCTATAATATACAATTTTACACGATGAAAGCATTAGAGAGTTAGGAAGAAAATAGTCCATGAAGATTGAGAGTGAAAGTCATTACTGTCATATGGAGGTCAAAGACTCCAGAAGCTTCTCAAAAATTGGTTTCTAAATCATTGTTGTGATCAGTGATCTAGATCACTGGTATCAAATTCAAATAGAAAGGGATCCCTATAGGCCATATTGACTTAGAAATCTGCAAATTAACATTATGTTGTATTATTCTGTTAAACATTACCCAATATATTTCATTCTGGTTCACTGCAATCAGGAATTTTGCTGGCTGAAGTTTGAAACCTTTGTTCTATATAACCAGCATTTTGTCATCAGAAACTTTTGAAATTTTCTGTATTAAAACTCATTTTAATCTGTATTCACCATATAGTTCAACCTATATTCACCTTCTCTCTGGCTTGCCTAGATTCAAATGAACCTTAATCTCAAGAAAAATATTTTAATGTTGGAAAAAGTTAATTTGTACATCAGTATTTTTAGCAGACTCCAAAGTTCTAGTTCTATAAAACCTTTAGTACAGGATGGTCAGACTCCTTCTAGCTTTAAAATTCTATTATATTCTGTTTATTAAATTCTCTTGGAAACAGAGTCCATAGAGCTAGAAATGAAAAAAATCATGCTTAAGATGTAGCCTTACTTTAGGATATGTGAAAATGTGAAGTAATATTAGTCCCTGTGAAATACATTATATGATAATATCCCCTTTCATATTCTTACTATCTGTATGTAGAACTGTCTGAACTAGTAATGATGGAGCACCATTTTTTTAAGTGAAAAAAAAATTTCCATTTATACTAGAGTTTTTAAACACTTCCACATAATAGCTAGTTGTAAACTCTGTATGAAATACTTCGAGGTGTTTTGTTTTAAAGTACTATACATATTTTTTGTCATTTGTTTCCTCAGGCAAAATAGAAAATAAATTATTCTCTTTCCAGAGGTGCTTCTCTTAAAATTAATTTCTTGTCCATCTTTTCAACATGAGGCTCAACAGAAGTCCATAAAATAGTGAAATAAAGATTTAAGCTACACAGAAGGCTCTCATATAGCTATATATTTGTTTTTGTTTTTTTTCCACTAAACTCCATTAAATACTATGATTCACTAAGTGAATATTAGCAAAATTAGAATAAAATACTTATCATATTAATATTTTACATTTTGTAATTTTAAGAATAAAATTAGCATCTTCTCTACTTAAAAACAAAAATGTCCCACCTCTTGCAAAATGGAAAAAAAAAAAAACCCTTTACAACTGTAGTTACTTTAGAATTGCATGACTTTGTACAATAATATGCAGTAATGAACAAACTGTCATAGCTCTGAAAAATAAATGGCTAATAAGTGTACCTTCATGAAACATTCAGATTATAAAGTCCTTATGGGTTGGCAGTCATGTTTATTTTGCGTATTATAGCACCCTAAAAATAGTGAGTGGTATGTAGTAGATATTCCACAAATTCTGGCTGATTTAGAAATTTATACAGTAAAAATTTGTATTTCTGAATTTATTTTAATGAAGAAACAAAAGAACAGCTGTGAAAGCAGTGAAAGCCTGCTAGCACACCTGTCTTTCCTTATAAAATCATTCCCATGGTGGGGAGTAACCCTCTTTTGAGGGATTGAGTTGGAAATTAAATCTAATTGAGGACTAGTGATAAGAACCTGCATAACCTAGGTAAAAGTCCAAAGAGTTGCTCTCCCTAGATCAGTGATGGTGTCAGCTTCAAATAAAAATGACTAAACATAAGGATCCCTGTGGGCTGTATGTTGACTTAGAAAAGCACACATTAACATTATGTATGTTCTATTGTATTTTTATTTTGATTAATGTTTACTAATTACATTTTCATCTGGTTCACAGGCATGTTTAACACCTTTGCTCTAGATCACTGATTCCCATTTTCTCTTCCTGATGTGTCTTGAAAATCCTGTTACCCAAGGTGTGAACTCTGTGTATCTTACTACCTTAGGTATAACCCTTCTTTGCCTCCTCTGCCCCATATCATCAGGCTTGTCTTATAAGCCAAAACCTTCTCTTCTGAGTTAAAATATGCCCATATTCAAAGACCAATTGCTTTAAAGTATTAATAACCAACTTGACTTTTCTGTGAAACCCCCTTTTTGACACAATAATACTTATAACATCTTTTTTTTTTTTCCTAAGCCATTGGGGTTAAGTAACTTGCTCAAGGTTGCACAGCCAGGTGTTTCTGGGTGGGTGCTAAGTGTCTGAGCCCGGGATTCGATCTCCAGGTCATTCCAACACTGGAGCCAGTGCTCTTACTCGCTGTGCTACCTGGCCGCCCTATAACATCTTTTAGATTATAAAATTTTGTGACTGATAGGATATTCTTTAGAGCAGTATATTTATTTCAGAATTGTCCCCCTTAAAGTCAGAATAAAGGGGATTGAACTAGATAATGTCTGCAATATCTTCCAGCTCTAAAATTTTATCATTAAAATCTAGCTTATGTGTTGACAATCACTGCTTTGCAGATGGCTCAAGGAAGAAAGTGATAGTTTAGGATCAGTACAGTTAACACCACTCAGTCAGCATTTATTGACTTGTTATGCACTCAGCAACTCAGCACTGTTAGTAGATGGCTAAATAAATATTCAAAATAGTGCTTGACTTAACTGGGGCCAATGTTGTTTACATAAAAATTACCAAACTAAAACTAAATTAGTTGTCTAATGCCTAGAATAGAAGTTGGTGTAGAGTAGTGATCAATAGGTTCTCTGAAAAGCACATAATATCGAATCGTTTAAATTTGCTTTCTTTACATGGGTGAGAGATAGTTATGAATGATGTGGGCTTAATGAGAGGCAACATGGTATAGTCAAACAGTGTCAGTCTAAAAAGGAGATTTGTGTTATAGCTCTGGCTGTGCCATCAGCTAGTTGTGTGGTGAACCTTAATTTCTTAATATGTAAAATGAAGAGGTTAGATTAGGTGATCTCTGTAGTCATTTTTGTCTCTAACATTCTGTTATTTTATATCAGAATATGTGAAGAATCTGTGGTTTCTGCTGCTTTATTGAATTCCCAAAGTGGTCATAATAAATTGAGGATTTAGGAAGTAGGTCTTAGATAGTTCCTTGGAGGTGAGGAGGGAGGGGAGAACATAAAAATTAAGTGACTTGCCTAGGGTCACATATATCATTAGGCTAGCTAGTAAGATTACCCATTTACTGAGTGTCAAAAATGAGATTTGAATTCAGATCTTTCTTCTTCAAAAAGTCAACAAGCATTTCTTAAGCATCTTTTATGTCCTGGGCATTTTATTAAGGACTGGGGATGCAAAAAAAGGCAAAAAACAAGTCCCTGTTCTGAAGGAACTTAAAATCTAATAGGGGAAACAACATGAAAACAACCTATGTATAAGCAAAATGTCTGTGTATATGTGCATATATATATGCATTGCAAATATGTATATATATGCATGTGTGTATATGTGTATATATGTATACATATGTATGCTGGAAAAATTGGAGGAAATCAATAGATGGAAGGCATTAGCATTAAGGGAGGTTGTGAAAGTTTTTTTAATATTTTGTCTTGTTGCCTCTTTTATTATTTCTGTGTTACAGAAAAATAACTGGAGGCTTATAAACAGCTTTCTTTACACTGGTTCCTTGAAAGCTAACACATTTTTAAAAATGTTCTCAATATTATAATTATTTAAATTTCTTTTGGTAATTGGATAACTGTGCAGAATTAAGTATAGCTTTCTTGCTATATCCATTATTCCATTATATATGTGTGTATTTGTTTGTGTATGCACGTAGATATGTATGTCTATGTGTGTATGGATTCCCTCATCTTACCAGTTTGGAAGTGCAGTGACTACTCATGGACCTGATCCTTTTACTGCTAATTAGCTTTGGAACTTTCACCTGTTCCATTTCCAGACTGGACTGGTTTGCCCCTACCAAAGTAGCTCAGGGTTGACTTGCTCCTGAGGGTTCACTGCACTTATATACCCAGTAGTACACAATTGGCATAGCCCACTGTAGCTCAGAACTCCTACACTCAAGAGATCTGACAAGCCTCAGCCCCCTTAGCAGCAGGAATAACAGTTGTACACTTCTGTGCCCAGTGCTATTATTTATATGTTTGAAGGGATACTCAAAAGAAATCTAGATCTATACCAGTAAGGAAATGGTTTTTAGGAGGGTAAAATGTGGTACTGCCTTACTTTTGTTTTTTATCCCCTTTAGTCTATTTTTTACCTTTAGGGGTTATTTTAGTATAAGCTTTCTTAGATATCATAACTTTTGGAAGTTTGCCAGTCATTTTTGTTTCAAGACATTTTTCATTTGATTACAAGCAAAATCTAATGAAATTTTAGTGTTATCTCTCCTATGGCAATTCAGAATCATTGAACTAAACACTGCTTCCATCATGCCATTTCCTTGACCCAAAACATTTAGTGGTTTCATTTTCTATTATATTGAATTTAGGCTTCTCTCTGTGGTATTCAAGACTTTTTATAATGTATTTCCTACCTACTGAACTTTATTCCCCACTCAAATATCATGTCACTGATCCTTATAGAACTAATGCTGACCTTCTAGGGCATTATATAGCACCTAATAATTTTTCAAAAGTGTTAAGGTATATCCCTACACAGGCCCCCTGTCCTATTTAGATGAATATGTTCACCCACAGATGAGCAGTTTTCATGTTGTTCCTTCCTTACACAGCCTATTTTCTCTTTCATTTCTATCCAATATTACTTGGTTTTGAAGATCCAGCTCAAGGCTTATACTTAAAGACTTATAATGACCAATCCATTCTAGTTTTGGAGAGTTGTAGTTTAGGAGTTTTTAAATTGCTTGTATGAGACTAAGATGAAAAAGCTTAATCCTTCTTCCTTGTGATGAACCTTCAAATACTTGAAAAAAGTCATCATTTCTTCTTCATTTCTCTAAAGTATATATCCCGGGTTTCTTTGACCCGTCCTCACATGACTTGATCTCAGGTTTCTCCAACATCCTGCTTTTCTTCCTCTGAATACCTACAACTTAGGCTTTTTTCCCCCCAAAGTGCAGCACCAAGACCTGAACATAGATCTCCAGATGTCCTCCGACCAGTAGAGGGTACATTGGGACTATTAGTTCACAAGTCCTATCCATTATGACAACCTTTAAGAATTTTTTATATCACCTTTATTTCCCATTATATTCTCCTCCTGTTCTCCTCCCTCCCTACTCAAAGACCAATCCTGAAGATTAAAAAAGAAGTTCATTAAAAATCAATAAAATCTGACAGTATATGTTGTGGACTACTTCCAAAATCCTCTATCTCTGCAAAACAGGGAGAGATACATTTTCATATCTCTACTTTGTGACTAAGATTATAATTGTATATTATATATAATTTACCATATATTTTATTATATATTATATATAATGTATATAATAAAAAATATACAATAATAATTGTAGTGTTCAGTTTTGATGGATTCTACTTACCTTGTTATGTTGATTGAATATATATTGTTTTCCTGACTCTATTTGCTTCTCTTTATTGGTTTATAAAAGTCTTCTCCTTATTCATATTCATTGTTTCTTATAGAATAATTATATTCCATTATATCTGAATTCCATAATTTGCATAGCCACCCCCCAATTGGTGTATATCTTCTTTGTTTTCAGTGGAGAGAGACAGACAGACAGACAGACAGACAGAGAACCGAAATAAATATGTTTGTGTATTTTGGATCTTTCTGTATTTGACCTTCTTGGAGTATATTTGACCTTCTAGCAATGGGATCTCTGGGTCAGAGAATATCTGCACTTTATTATCTTAGCAGAATTCGAAATTGCTTTCCAGCATGGTTGGACCATTTCATACCTCCAACAACGTGTTAGTTTACCTATATACAGCTTCTTCAGCACTGAATATTTCTTTCTTTTATCATCTTTAACAATTACCTAGTCATGAAGCAAAATCTCAGCTTGTTTTGGTTTGTAATTCTCTTATTAAGAGATCTGGGGATAATGGCTCTCCTAATGCAGCCTAAAATCACTTTAACTTTTTGGTTGCCACATCATCCTCTTCATTCATATTGAACTTTAACAAAAATCTCCAGATCTGTTTGCTTCAAAGTTCTAAAAAGTCATGCCTTATTCTTTCTGTATTGATGTTTTTGTATTTGAAATGTTTAATCAGTGCCTTTTGCTTTTACCATCATCATCATTTCCAAATATTAGGATCATCCTTTGGTTCCCCCTTCTTCCCATATGCACTGATAATCATTTAATATCATATTTTAGCTAAAGTCTAATTTAATCAAACAAACTGCTCTGATTGATTTAAAAATGCCTTTCTCTGGGTCTGCAACTTCAAAGACCAGAGGTGATATTCCCTTTATCTTGGGACGTACTCCACATGAGAGCAAAACAGACATCCTGAGACCATAAAATGTAAATAGACCCTGCTCTGGTCGTTGTCAATTTGCATTTACAACCAAGGAACTCTGTTTCACATACAGATGGTAACAAATAGAAATCATAAAGTTTTGTGACATGGTCATCCTGAATTGGATGGTTCTAAAAATGTATAAAAAGGCTTATGATTCCTCTGCTCATCAGTCAGGACTTTAGTCCTGCACTCCTTGCACAAGTACTGCTAGCCTTAAGGGAATAACGAGTAAATAATGTAATTTTTATATTACTATTTGTTTGTCTCCTTTAACCAAACATTTTCTAGAGGTCCGACAGCACACAAGTCAAAGAAAAACTGTTAAGCAAAACTGAATGACAAATTGATCATGACTAGTATAATTTGCAACATTTCTGTGGAGAAGAGGAAAGGGCATTTCGTCATCCTTTCTCCAGGACTGAGAATGATAGTTGGAATAATCAGAGTTTGGTTGTGTTTGTTTTTTTTTTAGTTTACTGTAGTCACTTTGTATTTTGTTCTACTTTTGTCTGAAATAGTTCATATAAATCTTTGCATGTTTTCCCAAACCAATCCACTCAACCAGTTAGCATTTATTAAATGCCTGTGTGTACTTAGTTATTTTGCTAGGTGCTAGGAATACAAATATAAAAGAGAGACAGTCTCTGCCACTAAAGAGTTTACATTGATTTATTAGTTCTTATAGAACAATAATACTCCATTTGTATTGATATGCATTCAGCCATTTCTCAGTGAATAAGAAATTCTTCAGTCAATAAGCTTTTTTTCTGTACCTACTATGTCAGGAATGGTGCTTAGTGCTGGGAATACAAAGACAAAGAGCAAAACAAAGAACTTTCATTCTAAAAGAGTCACTTTGTTTCTAGGTTGTTGTTTTTTAATAATTAAAATCACTAGTTAATTTTTATAATCTCTATTTTGAAGGAACCTCAGAGGCTATTAAACCAAATATAAAGCTTTGTGCTTATTCTTGAGTTTTATCATTATGTTAGACCTAACATTCTTGCCTTTTGAGAACTTTTTTGATCCTTCAGTGATACTTTTTAAATATCACATTTATTTCCCGTCTCATTGTCTTCCCCTTTCTCTTCCAACCCCCAGAATGTTAGCTCTTCTTTCAAAGAAGACTAGATTTGGGTTCAGAGGACCTGGGTTCAAATACTGACCTGTATCATCTTGAGTAAATCATTTAATCTCTGCAGGTTTTGTTTTCCATATGTGTAAAGTGAGGACATTGTGTGGGTCTTCTGTGCACCCCAAAAACTGTGCAACAGAAATCCTTACCCAAATAATACTCAGAGGTTTCTGAAGGTAGGAAGTGGAAAAGAATGGTTTATTATGATCTTGAGAAAGGGCCACCCTCCTGACAAATGGTCAGGGAGAAGAAGCAGTTTACAAAAGGAAATGGCAAAATTATAGCCCTAAAGCAGAATTCTCTCCCAATCCCCCCCCTGACCCTTTTCTTCCATTGTCTGGAAGTCAGGTGTACAACTCAAGTACTGGAACAAGGAAACAGTAGATCACTCAATGTACATTTGAGAAAGCACTTCTGCCCTTATTTAGCATATCTTGTGCTGAGGTGGCACTGGGGAGGGTCTCCATTGCTCTACATCCCAGATTCCTACAAGGTCAGGTGACTTCTAAACTTAGGCCTAGTGGATGCTAAAGCCAATTTAGATTTAGTTTTTCAGAATGGGGAAACTTCACTGCAAATTATCTCTCACAGTCTCAACCTACAATTTAAGAAACCCTGAGATGACCACTAAAGACCTTCCCAAGTCTAAAACTTTGAGTCTGTAATGACAGGTATCTGTCATTCCCAATTAGGGAACTAATACCCACTTAGGAATCCATGTGTTCCAAGTAACTGATAACTCTGGACTATAGGCCTTGAAAATCTTGATCCATTCAGGAATATCTGTGCTCCACTAAGTCACTTCCCTGCTAACTGATTCTCCTTCTGGGCTGTCTTTTCTCCTTTCAAATGTTGAAGCATTGCCCACCTATTTTAAATTCACAGTCTCCCTAGGCCCTTTTCTTCAGCCATTTAGTCACAAGGCTCATCAAGTCGGTTCACTTTGGTCAATATAGACATGCCCAGACATCTCTTCAATCACCAGGATTCTGCAATATTCTGTTAACTTTCCTCCAGCCAATTTGTCAGCAGATCAATTGGAAAGCCTCTTTTCTTCATTTCTACCTCAAACTAGAGGGGAGGACAGAGCAGCAGACTGACAGGCTTTACCTCTTTCAAATGGTAGTTGATGCTGAAGAACCACTTGACTGCCTTCCTATAAGGTGTCACTGTCATCCAGCCAGTCAGGAGCTAACGACTGAAGCTTTTCCTGAGGACTCCTCTCCTGTAGGCTTCTACACCCAGCTCCTTTACCCTGACTTTTCCACTGTCACCTAATTCTTCAGTATCTTGCTGTGTTCTTCTCCCTTACCTATTTCTTCACCATTTCTAATAGGGTTTTTCATTACTTTTAATAGTTCAAATCAGATTTCTGACAATCATTAATTTACCTTTCCCACTGAGGCAGCTAGGTGGCACAGTAGATAGAGCTATGGACTTCTGGTTAGGAAGACCTGATTTCAAATTTTGCCATAGACACTATCTTTGTGACCTTAGTCAAGTCACTTAGCCGCTGTCTGCCTCAATTCCCTTATCTTTAAAATGAGAATAATAATAGTACATGCCTCCTCATCTTGTGAGGATTAAATGAGATAATATTTATAAAGCATTTTGCAAACCTTAAAGTACCATATAAATACTAGCTATTATGAAGTTAAAAACTCACGGAGTCCCTATTTTTAATAGTTATGTAACCAACAGCCCTTTAACATAATTTTTCCATACATTTATACATTTTTCATATAGTTGATCTATAATTGTATGGGTTTTAACTTTTTGAGCCTTAAAACAATTATATGTAAATAAGTGGAGAGCCACATTATCATGAAGCCTCAGGCATTCTTCAGTACCCACATCATTCCCCTTAACATTCTGTATCTGAAAACTGTTCATTCACAGGGTTTCACCTTCCACTGTTTATAAGGTGAATTAAGCCATTTTATTTATATGGAAGTTTATTATGTATTTATTTTGTCTAACAACTCCTCATACTTTGTACTTTCATTACATATGGATAAGGGGTCAAAATGTTCATCTATGGAAATGTACATTATTTTCCATTCTTTCCAGGTTGATTTATTTCATTTCCTTTATGACAGAGTATTTTTTCCACCCCTTTCACAAACCAGACTGCTCACTATGCATATATACATATGTGTGTGTGTGTATTATGATATAGTTGGATCTATATAATGATATTGCCAAAGGAGAAGGTATTCAGAGAAACACATACTAGGTGTCTTTCCCCTTTGGGATATAAGCTTCTTGGGAACATTTTCTCTTTTGTCTGGGGATGCAGCATTTTATACAGTATTTGGAACTTAGTAGTTGCTTAATAATGCTTGTTGGTTGATTGTTTGGTGCTAGTTAAATAAATAGTAAAGTTGGAAGAAAGAACAGATTTGGGGAGAGGGCAGTGATACCAAAGTTTGGTTTTGTATATGTATAGTTTGATTTGTTAGTGAGTTATCCAATTAGAAGTAATTTTTCAACAATTGGAGATGTAGATCTGAAGCTCAGAAGAGAGGGCTTGACGTATAATGCATAGAGAATATAGTTGCATCTATTATGATATAGTTGAATCTATATAATGTTATTGCCAAAGGAGAAGGTATTCAGAGAAACAAAAACTGAAATTATAGCAGAAGCTTTGGCCTTACCAATTTAAGGGTTTGATATAATAAAAAGGAACAATGGAGGGAAACAGGATCAGTTAGGTTAGAGGAGAGCTAGGGGAGCATTATGTATCCAAAGCTAAGAAAGAAGATAGTATCTAGTCAGAGTTAGTGTTCAATAATGTCAAAAATTGCAGAGAGGTCAAGAAGTATCAGAACAGGGTTAAAAATGACAATTGTCTTTTGATGTAATTGATGACATTTGTAAGCACAGTTGTAATTGAGTGGGGGCTGAAGCCAGATTACAACATATTGAAGAAGGCACTACTTAAAAGAGGTTTATGGAGGCAGTAATGTTGATGCATAGTAATTCCAGGGAGGATTGAAAATACTAGTAACTGTGGAAGGAGTGGAAGATCCAGAAAAACTAAGATGTCTCAAGGTAAAGAGAGAATATTCTTGGTGTGGAAACATCCTTTTCAGTGTCATATATGGGGAACATCAAAAATACCTGCTTGGAGCAGCGAGTACATTGAAGATGAAGGAGTAATGTTAAATCAGTTTGGAAAGATGGATTGGAGTGAGTTTATGAAGGGCTTTAAATGCAACAGCAGTATTTGTGTTTTGTTGTAGAAGTAAAGGGGAGCCACTGAAATGATATAGTCAGATCTGTGCTTTAACAATATCACTTTGGCTGCTATGAGGAGAATGAATTGGAATGGAGAGAGAATGGATTTAGGGCATCCATTTAACTAGAAAGAGAAATTCTGTTTAATCTAAAAAGTTCACCAAATATCTGGGGAGTAGCTTAGGAAGACATACAGAGGTGTAAAATACAGTTATGTAATTATTTTGAAAGAAATATTATTCAGTGTTCATGGTTGGGCCATGCCAATATAGTAAAAGTGATAATACTCCTATTCTTCAGATTTAGTGTTATAGCCATAAAATGACCAGACAGGAAAACATGGTAAAATTTTCTTTACAGCTACTAAAGCAATACTTGTTCTACCTGGCAAAATCTCAAGCCATCTTGAGAATTCGTATAGAATTATTAAAATATAATCAGAGCCTAACAATCTAAATCCTTATTATGAATTAATAAAATAAATATAATAATATGAATTAATTTTAAAAATGGGATTTTACAAGAAAGTGAATGCATTCATTTAAAACCAGAAAAGCTTCCATTATTGTTAACCTGTATGGCTTAATGTACTGTGTATCAATCCCTAGAGTAATTGTTTTTTAAACTGAGGTCCGTGGGTTCAAGATTGTGAAGCAATGCTCATTGTCTGTGTTTTTATATGGTTATTTCTTCAAAAAGTATCAGAGCTGTTTCTCTCCTCAGTGGTCTTAAGTAAAGAAATTTTTAGGCACAGGAATAGAATCATTTATCCATAACAACAAGGTCTCACAGCAACTGAAACTCATTATACTCTAGATCATCTGCTGTTTCATTATTTTGTCCTGTTTTTCAGCATTGTCTAACTAGCAAATGAGACCATAAGATCTATGGTGTATATTAATCATTTTACAGTTTTCCAGTTAACTTCCATAGATTTCATAATAAAATCACCATATTAATAATTTCTATACCATAGAAGCAGCTTTTAAAAACCATCCTTGACAGATTCTCCCATTTATACCTACTTAGTTCTTCATACTTAATGTTCTAAATCAATTAATAATATAACATATGAAGTTTGTTGGCTTTTTAAAGAGTCATGGTTTTTCTAGACATTAATAATTTCAGATATTTGAAACCTGAAAAATCAATGTGTTACTATTGTTGTTTTCCCCCTTATTTTTGAAAAAATGAATCATTTTATTATATGATTTGTACAAAGTGAAGATTTCATGAAGATTCTCTTCAGTAAATTCTAGGACACCAAAAATAATTTATGAAGAAGTATGCGTAGACAGTGACAGTCAAAAAGCTAGATTGCTACATTAACTGCACAGATCTCAGTGAAATACATCACATTATAAAAATTAAAGCTAACTTTTTTTTTCTTTTTTACCTGCTCAACAAGGAAATGTAAACCTCCGTTTCCAAATAGCCACAAGAGTGATGAAAAAATTGTTGTAAAAAATGTTACCTATGCAGAAAGGTGTTATAAAAATGAAGATCTCATACCATATTTTATAGTTCCTCTTTAAGCTATTTTCTTACTTATTCTAGTCATAGGTTAGAATGAAAAAGACTCTCATTCACACAGATATCCTTTTTTTTTTTTTTTTGCTTTTTTTTGGAGGGGGGAAGGTAGGGCTTGCCCCAGGTCACATGGCAAGTTTTTGTGTTAAGTGTTTGAGGCCGGATTTGAACTCAGGTCCTCCTGACTCCAGGGCCAGTGCTCTATTCACTGCACCACCTAGCTGCCCCTCATACACATATTCTTTAGTTTCTTCTATCAGTTTTCATGGTGTGTGTGAAGGGCTAGTGTTTAAATTTCAATGTGAGAATAGGTTCTAAACACCAAGGTCAAATTTTAATTTGTAAATCACCCCCTTACCTTTCACAGTAATGCAATAAAAAGCATTCACTCAGGAAGGTTGACAAAGAGAGTTCTAGGTGTATTTTTATACAGATCCCACTTTAAGCAATTCTAGGCAGATGTACCACCCCCTTCTAAAACAATAAAAATCCCTCTCCTCCAGAAGGTGAGAGAAATCTAGGTGTATTTATAAACAAACTTCACAATGTCTACTTTTAACAATACTTGAGAGATGTTAACCCCCCCCCCCCAAACAAATGAACAGACCAACCAACCACTGGGATATTTATTAATTTGGAAATTTGAGTTTATATATCATATTTGATTGTCAAAGTTATTCTTTCTTTTAGTTTCCAGTGCCGCAAGCTTCTGCTGATACAAATAGTGAAAACTTTCCTATCTCTCCCTATGCATTTTAAGAATTAGGTATGGAAGTAAAATGGTATGTTCTGTGAAAGCTTTGAACTCTCACTCTTATCACTCTTTTTTGCTTATCAGATCAGACCATGGAAAAAAGGAAATACGTTCAGATGATCACATAAAATACAAACATTGCTGACAACATAGACACTCCGTGTAACATTTTGAGTTTCTGTTGAGGCTGAAAGGCTTAAAACCTGGTTTCAGAAATTTAGAAAACTCTATTACTATGACTCTACCCTTTAAAGGGGATGCAACATGGACTTGCTGCCATATAGAACACAACAGACAGAGAGCATGATATAGACCCTTATGCCTAGGCAGAGGCTGTTAACAGAGCCTCATATAGAAAGCCTGATACAGAGCAGCTTCATAGTCATTAATGAGGGCAAAAGTCTTGTTGCTGGTGCTTACATCCAGAGAGCTAGGAGAATGGAGGGGTCAGCATGCCCATAACAAATTTGAAATGGATTAATGATATATAAAATGATATATGCACGTCACACCATGGGACAAATTAGAAGAGAATGGAAGATTTTATCTTGTATAATTATTGATATGGATCATAGATCTAGAGTTTGCCGGGACCATTGAAGTCATCTGGTCCAACCCTAGCATTTTACAAACTAGACACTTGACAGGAGAAATCATAAAAGATGAAACTGTCAGTTATATAAATTTAAAATATTCCCACAAATTAAATAATTATAGGTATAATCAGAAAAAAATGGAGAAATTAAAGGGAAAAAACATTTTACATTAAATACCTCTGATTAAAACATGGAAAATCCAAAACATATAGAGAGCTATCACAAGTATATTAGGAAAAGAACTATTCCCTCATAGCCAAATGGTCAAAGCATAGAAAATTTTTTTACATGTAGTATCTTTTTATATCATCAATTCTAAATATATCTTTTTCTCTTTCCTATCCAGTTATCTATAATTCCTTGTAACAAAGCATTAAGGAAGAAAAAGCAGTTCAACAAAACTATCAAACACTAACTGAATGTGATAGTAAATATGAAGAAGAGGAAGGTTATTTTTCTTATCTCTTGTCCTGGAACAATCTTTGTCATTATAACCTCCTAGTATTCTGCTTTGTTTTGATCTTTCTGTTTACATTGTTATAATGATTGTATATATTCTTCTCTTGGTTCTGCTCACTTTACTGTACCAGTTCATATTGTCTTCATATGTCTCTCTCAATTTTTTGTGTTCATCTTTTTTTGTGGAGCAATAATATTCCATTGGATTCTTGTATCATAGTTTCTTCAGCCATTCCTCTGTCATTGGGCATTTACTTTTTTTCCAGTACTTTGCTACTACAAAAAATTGTACTATGATTACTTTGGTGTTCATGGCACCTTTCTGTCTTTGACCTTATTAGCATATATACCTATCAGTAGGAAAACTGTGTCAAATGATATGTTAATTTTAGTCACTTTTTTGCATAATTCCAAATTATTTTCTGTAATGGTTAGGACAGTTCAGAACTCCACCAACAATATTAATCTACTTGAATTTCCATAGACTATCCAAAAATAACTATTCCCAACTTTTGCCATCTTTGCCTATTTTCTTGATAGTAAGTAAAACTTCATAATTGATTTGATTTGCATTTCTTTGTTAGTGATTTGGAACATCCTTCATTTGGTTTTTAATAATTTGCATTTCTAGTTGCATTGATTTTATTGGTGCAAAAGTTTTTTATTTCAGGGCAGCTAGGTGGCTCAGTGGATAGAGTACCAGCCATGGAGTCAGGAGGACCTGAGTTCAAATGCGGCCTCAGACACTTAACACAAAAACTAGCTGTGTGACCTTGGGCAAATCACTTAACCCCAATTGCCCTTCAAAAAGCAAAAAGAAAAATTTTTTTTTCATTTTATTCTGTTGAAACTTCTATTTTTGTGACTCTTCCTATTCCTTGTGTGATTGAGAATGCTCCCTTTATCCAGGCCTGTAAAAAGTATATGATCAGTTTCTCTTCTAATTTTTTTAATGTTGTTGCATTTAATATTGAGATCTCAGCATACAAACAACTTCAAAAAGAAAAAATACAGACTATTAGTAACTACTCAAAATAGTCAAAATTACTAAAAATCAGAAAAATTCTCATGAAAACAATAGCATTATCAAGTCATACTATCAAGCCAACAAAGATAGTAAAATTCATTGTCGGGTGTGCACTGGAGGACCAGAAGATGGCTCATCTCTCTTGTTTAAACAAATCAAGATTGTGAAGGAAAATGTTGTAAGTTCATACTCTTTGACCTAAAGATTTTACTTTGACATTTTGATGGACTTATAAACTTTTCTTTTTTGGATCTATGAACTTTGATCAAGTGTGTTTAGCAGTGATTACTTTTCTTGTATGCATTGGACTAGATGGCTCCTGAGACTCCTTCTTACTCTAAAATATGATTATTAGATCTCATCAATTTCGATTCTTTCTCCAGCAATGCAAAACATACTCCATCCATTCACTCCCACTGTCTACAAATATATTCCAAGAAAGTTATTAAAACCAAGAAAAGACCCATAAGCATTACACAGATTGTTGCAGCCTTAATTGTGGTAACTGATAACAAAATGGGATATAGAATTCTATTGAAGGTTAACTATGAAGAATTCAGTGATATATGGGAAGATTTGTATAAAGTGATGCAAGTAGGTTACAGAGGCTCCTACCAATATGTAGTTGGTGGGCTTGGAATTATGCTTAAAAAGTGATTAAAATGTCTATACCCTTTGACTTGTATATCCCACCACTAGAGCATATACCCCGGGAGGTTTTATAGAAATCAAAATATTTGCAGCAGTACTTTTCGTGGTAGGAAAAAACTCAAGAAGCCAAGTTTCTACTTTGCTACAGAATAACCAAATAAGGTATTCTACCTAAATGTAATTGCTTATTGCTGTTCCATAAGAAATGACAAATATCAATAATTCAGAGAAGCCAAAGAAAACTTATGTAAACTGACGTATGATGAAATGACTGAGCCAAGAAAGTAATATATCTAATGGTGACATGACATGTAAATGGAAAGAACAATATAACAAAACTGGATATTCTGCAGTCATGAGGCTCAGGGTTGTTCCTGGACAAGAGTTGAGAAAATGCACATCCCTTTGTTGTTTGTCTACGTGGGAGACAATGACTATGAAATGTTTGCATATGGTATCTGATTCAGTTCTTGTATTAGTTCCTTTGTTTTTTTTTCTTTTTTATTATATGAGATCACTTGCTGGATAGGGGAAAGAGAAGGAAAATATTTAAAAATGAAGGTGATATAAAAAGAAAAGTATTTAATAAAAATAAGATTAAAGAAAAAAAAACAGCCAAAAGAGTATTGTGCTAATGATTGTGCTAATATAAATATAATCAATATGGAGAGGCAAAAAAAACTTTGGTATAATCCAGAAAAACATTGATAATATAATGCTGTGATTCTGTAGACGCATCACTCCTTTCTGTTACAAGTTGATAAACTAACTTGTGAGGGCAGAGAGAGTGTACTTCATAAAGAGTTTTGAGTAGTCATTGGGGAGTATCTGTTATGTTGCTGTTTTAGTTGCATGCCATGTTTCTTCTTTCTTCTGATGTATTATTGATGTTTATCTTTGTGCCAAGAATTGAAAGGTCTGTTTATAAAGTTGTAATTTTTTCATAAATGACTTCTACATCTATATCTAGTCATTTTATGTCTTTTAAGATAGTTTCTTTTGGGGTTTGTAATTCATATCTTACCTTCTCCCGTGACTCTGGACTCTTTAGTTCTTGGAAGTATTTATGATACATAGCCATAAGGCTTCTTTGTCTTCCTTTAAGCTTTTAATTTTGAGCTGTATTTTGCTAGCAGTTTGCCTTCTTCTATGCCTACTTTCCCACTGAAATCACTAAGTATTAAAACATTTTAATTTAATTTGGATTGTCTTAGCAAGTTTTTCTTGAGATCTACATATCTTCAAAATTATTTGGTGTAGATGTTGAGCTGCTTAGTCTACAATTTTTTTTCCAAGGGAATTACAACCAGTGGTTACATTTTGCTGATTTACTGAGCCACCATCTGTGTAATTATCACTGGATAAACATTGCACCATTTCAAATAAATAGATAAAGAGGCGGAAAGCCAGTATTACTAATATTTATACCAGGAACCTAGAACAGAAGAAGTTAATTGCCAATAATTGCTCTGATCACAAACAAAAGGTTGATAATATGGGGAAGTATTATCTTGCACATCTGGTTAATTAAACCCCAAATATAGAGTGTTTTTTTGTGCCTTCTTAGGACTTTGTTCATGGCTCTGCATGTCTCATCAATTCCCACATATATGACTTAATGCCATTTACATTGAAAAGAATGTCTTTAGATTGAGGTCTTCGGATGCTTTGCAGTTTTTGTTTTATTACAATTTGAAATACCCTTTACATCTATGCAAATTACTGTGCAATTCATAAAAGTTAACAATGCTAACAAATTACAATGTGAGCTTTATTATCACAATGGATTTTCCATGTATTGTCCCATTACACTCTGCCCTATTTAGACCCAGATATGGATTATTGTATTTAGTTCTGAGGGCTACATTGATAAGTTGAAAGAAGTCTAGATGATTTGGAGGAAATTTAGATATTTAGCCAGCAAAGGAAAATATTCAGAATATAACATTGTTATCACCTTTTTATTTCTTCTTTTTTTTAGGGCAGTTGTGGTTAAGTGACTTGCCCAAGGTCACACAGCTAGGTTTTGTGTTAAGTGTCTGAGGTCGCATTTGAACTCAGGTCCTCCTGACTCCAGGGCCAGTGCTGTATTCACTGCGCCACCTAGCTGCCCCTATTGTTATCACCTTTAAGTTTTTAATTAGTTGCCAAACAGAAGAGCAAACTTATTCTACGTTACCCCAAGAGGAAGACTGATAGGTGGAAATTATAAAGAGAAAGGTTTTGGTTCATTGTGAAGGAGTACTTCCTAAGATTTAAAAAAGTCTAAAACTAGAAGCACTAATATAGAGGCTGGGTGACTACTTGAGAATCTCAAAATGGAGATTTATGCTTTAAATTGGTTTAGATTAGTGACCTCCAAGGTTCTTACTAATTCTTAAAATTCTAATTCCAAATATCAATTCAGGAATGAAACCTTAATATAGTTTTTCCTTTCTCTATTCATGTGGTTACTGCCCTAATTCAAACCCTTTTCACTTTTCACTTAGATTAATTCAGAAACTTTGGCCCGCCTGCCTGCTTGCCTGAAATCTCTTTTCTCTTATCTATAAGGCTGCCAAAGTGATATTACTAAAGCATAGATCTGACTGTGTAGCTCCCGTACACATTAAGCTGTAGTGGCTCCCTGTTATTTTAGGATTATGAAGAAATAAACTTCACTCTGAATTTTGTTTAAAGTTTTGTCAGGAAACAGTTTTATTATTATAACCGATTTCAGGGAGAGCTATTGGATTGACAGTTTGCTCTGAAAGCCAAGTAGGCTCTAAGCATAAGCAATTTCTGTCTTATATTTATAGCATAAAATAAAGAAATTAAATTAAGGGCAGTCACAATGAATGCAGGCTTTTTCATTTTAAATATAAAAAACTATTTCACGCAAGGAGAGACTCGACAGATCATATAATTCTCAAGTAACACCCTTACAATGTATTTCATTATAGTGAAAAGGCAGTTAGGTGGTAGAGAGAGCTCCAGGCCTGGAGTCAGGAAGAGCTGAGTTCAGATGTGATACTGCTTGTGTGACCTTGGGCAAGTTACTTTACCCTTTTTATCTCAGTTTCCTCATCTATAAAATGATCTGGAGAAGGAAATGACAAACCGTTGTAGTATCTTTACCCAAAAAAAACCCCAAATGAGGCCACAGAGTTGGATACAATTGAAAGAAAAACATAATAATGAGAGGTACCAATAATAAGAGCATATTTTAAGAGGTTTGTTAATGATATGAATTTACAGAAGGCCCAGTACATGATCTCACTTTATGTTCTTGTGACCATTTGAACTGAGTTATTTTGTTTTTATAAAATATAAACTCCAGAGTACAGTAGCCATATCTTTGCTTTCTGGAAACTTAATCAGTTTCAAAGGAAAATAATTATGCACCAGATATAGAATATTTATGGCTGAATCAACAAGATAAAAAAGAAATATATGTTTCACAAGCCATAAACCACATGAGTTAAGACCAATTTTAATACTTAGAGCTTTTATTTAATATTTCTGACCTCAACCACTTCCATGGTCTTATGTCAGTGAGAACAAGCATGCTTGCACTTTTGTCACTTGGAGTCTAACAGTATGGTTCTCGATGGAATCTAGATACTGATTGTATTTAGACACTCAAATGAGGAGGTGCTGAAAGACTAGGCAGGGATGAATATATGTTACATAAAGCTTTCAGAGTCCCAAGCTTGAAGGAAATAGAGTATCCAAATTGAAGAAAAGGAGACTGGAACCATTTTGGTTTCAGGTCTCTCCCTGAAAAAGGTTCTTCAGGGGAGAAACTAAAGTCCCTTCGATGCATTTCCTTGAACAGACTGCCTGCTTTTCATCCCCACTTTATTATTTATTTTCAATTCCTCCATGTCTACTAGCTCCTTTCTTTCTTTTTTTTTTTTTTTAAAGCAATTGGGGTTAAGTAACTTGCTCAAGGTTACACGGCCAGTTATTTCTCGGTGTGGTACTAAGTATCTGAGCCTGGATTCGATCCCCAGGTCATCCCAACACTGGGGCCGGTGTTATTATTCGCTGTGCTACCTGGCTGCCCCTCTACTGGCTCCTTTCCTACTGCCTATAACATGCTCATGTCTCCCCTATCCTGAAAAATCCTCTTCTTTTCATCCTTCCATCCCCACTAACTCATCCTATATCTCTTCTGCCCTTTTTGGCTAAACTCCTTGAAAAGACCATCTGCAATAGGTATCTCCAGTTTCTTTCCTCTCACTTTCTTCTAAACCTTTTAAAACAGATTTCCAGCTTCATCATTCCATTGAAACTGCTTTTTCCAAAGTTAGCAATGATCTCTTCATTACCAAATCCAATAGACTTTTCTCAATCCTTAGTCTCCTCAATCTCTCAGCAACATTTAACATGGTTGTTTACCCTGATACTCTCTTTCTATAGGTGTCCACCACACTACTTTCCTGCTTATCAGACTGTTCCTTTTCATTTTTTCCTGAATCTTCATCCAGACCATACTTTCTTTTTTTTTTTTTTTAAAGCAATAGGGGGTAAGTAACTTGCTCAAGGTTACACGGCCAGTTATTTCTGGGTGTGGTGCTGAGTATCTGAGCCCGGATTTGATCCAGGTCATCCTGACACTGGAGCCGGTGCTCTTACTCGCTGAGCCACCTGGCCGCCCCTAAGCAATTGGGGTTAAGTAACTTGCCCAAGGTTACACGGCCAGGTGTTTCTGGGTGGGAGCTAAGTGTCTGAGCCCAGGATTCGATCTCCAGGTCTTCTCAACACTGGAGCCGGAGCTCTTACTCGCTGTGCTACCTGGCCACCCCCAGACCATACTTTCTAATCATAGATGTCCTATAGGATTTGATCATACCTGTGCTTTTGGAAGATTATTTTGACAACTTTGTTAAGCATGGAGTAGAGAGCAAGTCTGGTATTCTAGTTCAGGAGCAAAGTGATGAGGTCCTGAAATAGGTTGATGAATACTTAAGGTGAGAGATGATCATCAGAGATGTTGTGAAGATACAGTTGACAATAGTGGACAGTTGATAGCAATAGGAGGTAAATAAAGAGTTGAGGATGACTCTGAAGTTGTGAACCTAGATGACTTTCTAGTACTCTCAACAGAACTAAGAAAGCTTGTGGGAAGGGCAAATTTAGACCAGGAGAGTAAGGAAGAAGGTCTTACAAGACAGTAATCTTAGATTCACAAGAATGGGGAAGTTGAACTCTAACAACTCACAAGCTAGTTTGATTAAGTTAAATAAATCATAGGCTTTCACAAGAAATCAATCAGATACTATTGATTAACCGTAATTCCAGATTTGTGATTTAGAGCATTCCTCTGTTTGGTTGTTAATAGTTTTTAATTCAGGGGTGGCTCAGTGGCGCAGTGAATAGAGTACTGGCCCTGGAGTCAGGAGTTCCTGAGTTCAAATCCGGCCTCAGACACTTAACACAAAAACTAGCCATGTGACCTTGGGTAAGTCATGTAACCCCAATTGCCCTGTAAAAAAAATTAGTTTATAAATTTTTTTTTTTTTAAGAATTGTTAGTTAATATCCTTTGACCACTTGTCTATTAGGTTTGGCTTTTGGTTAGATAGATAGATGGATGGATGGACGGACGGACGGATGGACAGACAGACAGACAGACAGATAGACAGATAGATAGATATAGATAGATAGATAGATAGATAGATAGATAGATAGATAATGTTAGTTGGCTGTATATCTTGGATACCAGACCTTTGTCTGAAATGTATTAATTTTGTTTTTGCAAAAGCTTTTAATTTTCACACCAGAATTCTTATTTTTTGTAATTCTTTATATCCTACATTTGATTAAAAAAATATATCTCTTCGTAGCTATGAAAAGCATATCATCTACTTCTCTTCTAATTTTTTTCTTTTTGCTTTTTGGAGGGCAGTTGGGGTTAAGTAACTTGCCCAAGGTCACACGGCTAGTTTTTGTGTTAAGTGTCTGAGGTTGTATTTGAACTCAGGTCCTCCTGACTCCAGGTCTGGTGCTCTATTCACTGCGTCACCTACCTGCCCCGTTCTCTTCTAATTTTTAAATACTTTGTTCTTTAATATTTAGGTCACGTTACTGTTATTTGGAATATGGTGTCATGTATTGGTCTAAGCCTAATTTACCTGGAGATTGCTTCCCAATTTTCTTAGCAGTTCTTATCTAGGAGGGAAAACTTTCCTGAAGTAATTTGTGCTTCAAATTTATTGAAGACTGAGTTATACATTTCTGCCATTTCTGATATGCCCTTTTTTAATCTGGTCCATTCATCTATTACCTTCTATTTTTTAACTATTACCAAATGATTTTGATGATACTGTTTTATACTGTTGTTTGAAGTCCAGAAGTGCTGTTCCTCTTCCATTCTTACTTTTTCCATTATTTTCTTTGATATGCTAGATCTTTTGTGTATCTCAATGAGTTTTGTTATTATTTTATCTTTTGTAAAGTATTCCTTTAATGTGTGCTTCATGAAAATGTAAATTAAGCTTTGCAGTATGGTCATTTAAATTATATTGTCAGGGCCCAGCCATGAACACTGACTATTCTTTTATCTTGCTTACTTTATTCTTTATTTTTAATAAACATTTTTTTTAAGCAATAGGGGTTAAGTAACTTGCTCAAGGTTACACAGCCAGTTATTTCTGGGTGTGGTGCTAAGTATCTGAGCCCAGATTTTATCCCCAGGTCATCCCGACACTGGAGCCGGTGCTCTTACTTGCTGAGCCACCTGGCTGCCCCTTTTAATAAACGTTTTATAATTGAATCTATGAAAGTATTTTGCATCTTTGGTAGATTAACTCCCACACATTTTGTTCACTTTGTAATTATTTGGAATGTGAATTTCCTTTCTATTATTGCCTCCTGATTTCGTTATTATTATACAGAAATGATGTTGATTTTGTGGCTTTATTTTGTATCCTACAATTTTGTTGTAACTATTATCTCAATTAGGTATCCTAATGTCAATTTTTTAGCATCTTCAGAAATCTGGTTTTTAGTTTTATCATTTCTGTAGACTTTTGTGTTGTTGTCGTTGCTGCTGCTTCCAACATATCTATTTCTCCTCTAATTTTCATCATATCCTCTTTTGCACTTATATTCAGTTTGTTTACTTTTTGTATTCCTAACTTTTAAAAATGAATATTCAGTTCTTTAATCCTTTCCTTTTTTATTTTGTTAATATATTCTACCATTCTGCCTCTGACCTTGAGGCAGAAGTGCATTCCTCTTGGAACCTTCATTTTGAAATAAGGCCAAGGCCAGCTATCCTTTATTCTCTGGAATTCACCACCATTTTGCCTCCCACCCCCGAACCCCTTTTAAAGCTTCCTTTTATGTGTTGTCTTCCCTTGTTAGAATTTAAGCTCCTTTGAGGACTGTGGGTATGTCCTTCTCTTTGCTTTTATTTGTATTCCCTATGCTTAACACAATGCCTGGCATATAGTAAACACTTAATAAATGCTTATTGTTGTGTCTTATTGACTCAATATAGTTTTTCTTCTAGAGACTGCTTTAGCTATAGCCAAGACATTTTGACATATTGTTTCATCATTATCATTGTCTTTCACATAATTATTCTATGATTTTTTCTTTGGCCTATATATTATTTAGGATTTTATTAATGTTTCTATTTTGATCTGTATATTATTTGTCTTCTCTGAACTGATTGTGATTTTTATAATTTACAATTTGTAAAGGATATAATTACTATCCTATATTTTTACATTCATTTGCAATATTTCCGTGCCCTCAATCATGGTCAATTTTTGTAAAAGTTCTTTATGGTACTGAGAAATAAGTGTATCTTTTAGCAGTATCAATGTTCTTCATAGAATTAAGTTTCTAATGAACCAATTCTGTTGAATAGTTTCTGTGTTACTACCTTGTACATATTGCCCTTTCATCTTTTCTGTTGTGCTTTATATTTTTCTTTGTTTTTGAATTTTTATTCATTAATTTTTACAAAATTCTTTCTCTCCTACTATCTTTATCCTAGGTTGAGCAGTAAACAACAACAACAAAAAAACTTGCACAAAAAAAAACATAGTACAATAAAACAAATTTCCACATTGGTTATATCTAAATATTGATTTGTGTATGAGCTAAACTCCTTATATACAGTTTGTTATTTTCAGTAGATTAAATATGCTTCTTGTGATCTTGATTTTACTATTAATTTACTTAGCCAATGCTAGTTAGAAAGTTCAAAGATAAATATCAATTTATCAATTGTAATTGATAAATTGATAAAAATCCAATTTATCAATATCAAATTATCAATTTACCAATTCAAGTAAAATTATCACTGGGGTTTTGTTGTATTGCTGATAAATTATTGAAATATAGTTTGAAGCTAATTAGATCCATGATTAAGTTATTTCATGTTAAAATTAATTTGTGATTAATTTTTTAAAACTAGTTGCTCGAAGCTTGCACAATACAAGCCTAGTAGACTATGCAATATGTTGCTTTCATTAATGGGTTCACATATTATGTGATTTTATCATAAGAAAATCTATGCCATTTCTCTAATTTGTCTAAAGAAACACATTTTTCCTTCTTGCTTATTATATTTAGTGCTATCGAAATGAGTGCCTATAAACAAAGTGTTATAAATTCAGAAACAATAGAAAATTTCTTTTATTGGTTATGCTTTCGAAAGTGATAACAATTTTTACAGCCATATTTTCTTATTATTCTCAATTCATAGTATAAGAGTATAATATAGACAGGAATGCTCTCTAGACAAAGTGCTTTAGAAAACTTTTAAGAGAGAACATTTTAAACTGAAGAAAAAAGTCATGGAGGACATAGTACCTGAGCTGAGCATTGGAGGAAGAGAAGGTTTTCAGTAAGTAGAGGTCAGAAAGATGTTTTAGCTATGAGTAACAGCCTGCAGGAATGCATGGAGACAGGAGATGGGAAGATTATTATTATTTTTTTTTCAATCAAGGTTTTATTCTGACTCTTTACTCTATTGTAAAGTTTACCCAGGGTCCTCAAATGAAAGCTAAGCTTTTTCTACTAAATGGAAAGCTTTTGAGTAAAAAATCCTGGCAACAGACTTGTCTTTTATCCAGTGACTTGCCTAGCCAAAATCACAAATGTTTATCTCCAAAAGGTTAGCCACTAAGTTGCAAATTTATTTTGTTCATGGCAACATATGAAAAAATTAAAAATACAAACTATCCTTTGGACTTAAGTAAGCTACTTCCCACTTCACAGTGAGTTTTGCAGTGGCAGAAAATCAGGCAGAGGAAGTCATTAAGTTCTTGCATGATCTGCAAATAATATATTAATAGGGATATTTGGAAGAGAGGTGGATTTGGGGGGAAAAGTTTGATATGTGTATATATCTTTTTTTTTTAAAGCAATTGGGGTTAAGTAACTTGCCCAAGGTTACACAGCCAGTTATTTTGTGTGGGTGTTAAGTATCTGAGGCCGGAACTCATCCTGGGTCCTCCCAACTCCGGGGCAGGTGCTCTTACTCACTGTGCCACCTAGCCGCCCTGTGTATATATATCTTTTAAAATTAATTATCATCTACTTACTTTTATTATTATTATTTTGTACTCCAACATTTTTTTATTTTTTTCAAATGCTTTATTAACTTCTGATTTACATCATTCATTTCCGCCAGATTTTGAGTTACAAATTTTCTCCCTGTTTTTCCCCTACCCACCACCCCAAAATAGCAATCCCACAGGATATCCCCTCCTCCAATCTGCTCTCTCCCATATCTTCTCCCATACCCCCTTCGACTTTTCCAGTAGGGCATGATGGATCTCTGTGCCCCAGTGCCTGTATATCTTCTTTCCCAATTACATGTAAAATAGTATTAATAATAGTATATATATATATATATAATATATAATTTTAAACATTTGCTTTTAAAACTTTAAATTCCAGATTCATTCCCTTCCTCCCTTGTCACCCACCCTTACTGGGAAGATAAGGAGTTCAGTATACCGTGTTTCCCCGATAATAAGACCTATCCCGAAAATAAGCCCTCCCCTTACTGTGTAAGATTCCTCTAAAATAAGCCCTCCCCTGAAAATAAGCCCTATTGAGATTGCTACTATAGTGAAGGTGATCCCCTGCGCTACATGCTACATTATGGTACCCTCTGTATGCACCGTTCCTCCCCCCTCCCCGGGTGAAACACACGCTGCGCTCCGAGCTGCATCCAATCAGAGCTGCAGCAGTGAGCACGTCATCCTGTTCTTCCCCAGTGATTTGCTTGCTGGCGCCATTGAGAGCAGTGCCGCGGAGGAGAGCTGAGGCAGGACAACATAAGCCCTCCCCTGAAAATAAGCCCTCTGGTGTTTTTCTTTCAAAAAAAATTAATAAGACAGTGTCTTATTATCGGGGAAACACAGGTAGGTTGTAGATGTGTAGCTAATGAAAAACATTAACATAGTAGATATATTGTAAAAGACTGACTATATTTCCCTCCCTCCTATCCCACCACCCACTTGTTCTATTCTCTACTTTGATCCCATCCCTTTTCAAAAGTGAGTACTTCCAACTTCCTTACCCCCCAGTCTTCATTCCCTTCCGTCATCTCCCCTCTCATTCCCTTCCCCCCATTCTCCTGTAGGGTGATACCCTGTTTAGTGTGTATGTCATTCCCTCCCCAAGCCAAATTCAATGAGAATAAGGTTGGCCCATTCCCTTTTGCCTTCCTATTCTTCCCCTCCATTGTAACCATTTTCCCTTGCCTCTTCTATGTGAGATAGTTTACCCCATTTTGTCTCTCTCCATCTCCTCTAAACCATATTCCTCCCTCACCTCTTAATTTCACCTTTTAAGTATCATCCCTTCCTATTATCTTGGTGCTGTGCCTTCAATCTATGTAAACCTGTGAACATATATACACACATTCACATATGTATTCATACACCCGTATACCCTCCGATATAGACATATATATATATATATATATATATTTCTATTCCCTTCAACTATTTTCATGGTGAGAAAAGTTTCATCAGTTACAATTATCATTTTACATGTAGGAATGTTAATCATTCAACTTTGATAAGTTCCTTATGATTTCTTTACCCTGTTTACTTTCTCAAGCTTCTCTTGCTTCTTGTATCTGAATGTCAGATTTTCTATTTAACACTGTTTTTTTCATTAAGAATGCTTGAAAGTCCTCTATTCCACAGAATGACCATATTTTCTCCTGAAACATGATACTCAATTTTGCTGGGTAAGTGATTCTTGGTTTTAATGCCAGCTCCTCTGCCCTCCAGAATATCATATTCCAGGCCCTTCAATCCCTCAGTGTAGAACCTGCCAGATCCTGAGTTATCCTGATTCTGTTTCCACAATATTCAAATTGTTTCTTCCTGGCTGCTCATAATATTCTCTCCTTGATCTGGGAATTCCAGAACCTGGATATAATATTCCTAGGAGTTTTCTTTTTGGGATCTTTTTCAGGAGGTGATCAGTGGATTCTTTCAACCTCTATTTTGCCTTCTGGTTCTAAAACATCAGGGCAATTTTCCTTGAGAATGTCTTGGAGGATGATTTCTAGATTTTTTCTTTGATCATGGCTTTCAGGTAGTCCAATAATTTTTTAAATTATCTCTCCTGGATCTATTTTCCAGGTCAGTGGTTTTTCCCATGAGATATTTCACATTGCCTTCTATTTTTTTCATTTGTTTGGATCTGTTTAATAGTATCTTGATTTCTCATAGTCACTAGCTTCCCTTTGCTCCATTCTAAATCTGAGGGAATGATTGTTCTCATTGAGCTTTTGAGCTTCTTTTTCCATCTGACAAATTCGGCTTTTTATTCTCTTCATTGCCTTTTTGAGCCTCTTTTGCCAATTGAGTTAGTCTGTTTTTTAAGGTATGATTTTCCTCAGTCAGGCTGTTGACTCTCATTTTGTAATTTTCTTGCATTGTTCTCATTTCTCTTCCCAATTTTTCCTCCACTTCTCTTATCTGCTTCTTAAGGTCCTCTATGGCCTGTAACCAGCTTGTATTTTCCTTTGAAGCTTTTGGTGCAGGAGTTCTGACTTCACTGTCTTCCTCCTGTTCCATACTTTGTTCCTTTTGGTCCTCAAAATAGGAGTCTAATGTTGGATTCTTCTGTTTGCTGTGTTTCCTTTGCCTGCTCATTTTGCCACTCAATTACTTGACTTATGGGCTTTTTGCCACAGTAGGACTCTGCCACCAGACAGGGGAGCTTCTGCCCCAAACGCTGGGGTTTTCTCAGCTGCTGGAGGTATTAGTTGGGTGCCCTCTCTGAAGCCTCCACATGCTCTGGAAAGCTGGTCATACACCCCAGGACCTTTACCCTAGACTGCAGTTCAGATCTAAGCAGGTTAAAGCAAGAGCAATTACCCCTCAGACTGGTCTCTTGGTCTCCCTACACTCTGCAGGCCAGGAACCGAAGCTGCAATGTAGGGCTGGCTAAGCCAAGGCGGCTCAGTGGCTTCTCACCCTGGGGGCAAAAGCCGAAGCTCTCCTAACTACTGGTCCCAAAGTCCAGACTGAACTGACCTCTCACTTTGTCCTTCACATCTGTGTGTTGATAAATCTGGAAACAACCACAGCTTCTGGTGATCTGGAGTCCCTCAAGCCAGTGGTTGGTCAGACCTGCCCTGGGGCTAAAACCTCTGACTCTCAGGGACCTGGGCTAGGCTCCCAGAGCACTGCGCTGGCTGGTTCCTGCCGGCCTGCTGGGCTGTACTCAATGGGGGGTTAGCTTCTCTGTGTCATTTTGTGGGTTCCGCAGCTCCAAAGTTTGTTCAGAGTCCCTTTTTTACATGGATTGGGAAAGGTGGAAGCTGGAGCCCCATGGAGGACCTCCTTTTACTCCGCCATCTTGACTTCGCCCCTATAATCTACTTATTTTAATACTTTAAAAAAACTTTTTGCCAAATTTTCTCCCTCTCTCTAGTCTGTCCCCCGCTCAATGGGAAAGAAAGCAATTTGTTGTGAATTATACCTGTGGAATGCAAAACATTTCCATATTAGCCATGTCACAAGAAAACCAAGAAAAATAAAATGAGAAAATTATACTTCACTTTCCACTCAGAGTTCACCAGTTATCTCTCTGCAGATGGATAGCATTTTTCATCAAGAGTCCTTCAGAATTGTCTTTGCTCATTGTATTCATCAGAATAGCTAAGTCTTTCACAATGGGTCAACATTAACAATATTGCTGTTATTGTATACAGTGATCTCCTGGTTCTGTTCACTTCACTTTGCATTAGTTCATATAGATCTTCCCATGGTTTGTTGAAGCCATCATTTGTTTTAAAAAAAAAATTTGCCCTTTTTTTTTTTTTTGTCTGTTTTTTGAAGGGGGGAAGGCAGGGCAGTTAAAATTAAGTGACTTGCCTAAGGTCAGCTAGTAAGTGTGATCAGGTGTCTGAGGCTGCATTTGAACTCAGGTCCTCCTGACTCCAGGCCTGGTGCTGTATTCACTGTGCCACCTAGCTATCTCCCCCCCCCCATCATCTTTTTTTATAGCACAATATTATTCTATCGCAATCATTTACCCTAAGTATATAAATATCTCAATCCATACCTTGACTTTTCTTGTGAATTTATGTGCTGGATGGTTTGGTTATTATGTCCCCATTAAGATTCATGAACTCCTTTAGAGCAAGGACTCTTTTGACTCTTTTTGTATCCCCAATGCCTGATACAGTGGCTTACTAAAAGCTGGTGGCAAATGTGCTTCAGGATCAAGAAATGAACAAGGTCAAAGCTTTGTTGACTAATCAAAAGGTTTACATCTATGTATCATACTTTTATCAAGGAAAAAGTTATATGGCAATGGTTGTGGCAAATATTTTTTATAAAAAAAGAAAATCAGTTATATCTTAACATGCAAGAAATCAGTCAACAAGCATCCATTTATGAAGTACTTAGTAATAATATGGGAATAATTTCACAACCAGCTCTCACTATATGATCCTATTGCCAGCTGATTAAAAAGCAAAGTAAAAATCAGTTAAATTTGAGTGATTCATAAAGATGAGAAAATACTTAAAAAATGCTCTTGCTTCAATATAACCTGATTAGTGATATTTTTGATACTAGATTTTGAGAAATGGACAAGGATAATGACTGAATCTCTCACCATACCTTAGAGAACATTACTGCAAAACAAGGAAGCTCTAATATGCCAGAACTATCTTATCCAATAAGTGTTTGATCTTCATTTTATAATGAATGGCAGTCCAGGGCAACACTGTTTTAGAATACATGTTCATTTGAAAAATATGAAGGACAGTGGTAGAAGATTATGAGCAATATTGCCTCCCCAAACTGGGGGAAGGCAGTTGATGGGAAAGCAAGCCATGGAGAATGAGAAGGAAAGCACATGCACATGTGGGGATTGTTTGAACACACTGTAATATGTAAATAGAATGGACTTATATTGCATTGTGTGATGATAATAAAACTCGGGAAGATTTATATGAGCTCAGGCATCGTGGATTAGAACAAGAGCAGCTTACACGAGGATGACAGTACTGTAAAGGAAGCCAGCAGTACAAGACCCGAAAACGGAGATAAAACCCTATGACCAGGTTAGAGTCAGACAGTTGATGGTGAGGTGTAGTCCCCATCTCTTAGCAGAGAGGAGACACACTGAGGGTACAGGATGAAGTGTATGTTTTCACATGTCAACAATGTGGAGATTTATTGTTCTAGACAGTAATAATGTATTACAAGTAAGGATTCTCTTTGTAAGACCAGGTGGTTGGGAAGTAATGGTGATTTGAAAAAAGAAAAGCATGTCAGTAAAACATTTAAAAAGACATGCCAATGGAGAGTTTGACCTAATTCATCCAGATCACAGCAAGAATGTTCTTAGGCAAAACTTTAATGAAGTTGATAAATTGACATGGAGCAAAAAAGATCTGCCATTGTTTTTTTTTGAAGATCTGTTCTAATCAGATGCCAAAGTGAGATGACCATGTTTATACTTTACACACTTGGTTTCTAAGAGTGTGGCCAATCACAGTGAATAGGATAAGATCAGGTGGCTGGAACAGAACATTTTACTGAAGGATATAGTTTTAGAGGCTCCCTAAAATAAAAATATGTTCAAAAAGTTATCAGCATATTTCCTAATCTCTGTAGTAAAGAGAATATGTGTATATCCATCAAGGAGAACAAGGGGCAGAGAACAATAGGCTTTCACAGATAACTTTCTAAAGTGAACCACAACAAGAGGAGCATAGCAAATACAAAATCCTGCTATGCCTGTCCTTGGGTTTTGGAGAAAAGCACGATTAAAAAAATGCATCTCTAAAAATTCTTTAGCAAGTTTCCAGTGTAATTACTAAAATCATACAATATTCTATAGCATGTGAACAAAGATGATTCTGCTTAATTTCCTATTGAGTGTGACCATAAAATACAGGGAGACAATTAATTGCTCTTCAGAGGTGTTCCATAGTTGCAGGGTGTCCTGAACAGAATAAAATACAAGAAGGAATTGCTGTCAGTTGTGAGGATCTCTAGATATTCTTGTCCACAGAAGACTCCAAAAGAGTGAGATTCATGATTATTCAAACAAAAAAAATTGGCCTAGACATTTAGTGGAAAAACAAAAGTGGATTAAAATGTACATTATCCCAATTATGATAGATAGTTGGATGAGCATCTCATGATACCATTTTAGTATTCAGTTTACTGTATGAAGTTATGACAGTGGTCATGAATATGCTCAAATCTGGAAGAATGTCTGGATAAGTATATTTTTCTTTGAACATCTACTGCATGCATATGGGCATTTAGCTGAGGCCATGATAGAGTAAGAGGAGGAGTGTGAGCTTTGTAATTTGGGAAATCACATAGAGCTTTTTATTTTTATTTATTTATTTGTTTTAAAGCAACCGGGGTTAAGTAACTTGCTCAAGATTACACGGCCAGTTATTTCTGGGTGTGGTGCTGAGTATCTGAGCCCGGATTTGATCCAGGTCATCCCGACACTGGAGCCAGTGCTCTTACTCGCTGTGCTACCTGGCCGCCCCCACATAGAGCTTTTTAATGATTCCATACTATTCACTGCTGCTGCCTATTTTATTACCATCAGTATTCTTCTGGTGATACCATCTGGTTGTGGTTTTTGGAATACCATGATCTCAAAACAGCTAAAAATGTAGAAGATTCAAAAGTCAGTGAAAAAAAAAGTCCTAATGTTGTAGTCAGGAAATGTGAATTAAAGGATGAATATTCTTGGGAAAGGAGGTGGGCCAATCACTTTGGGATATTGGATGGACTATTATCTATGCAACATTAAAAGGATCCAAGGAAGGCATCTTGGATAGTTTCACTGTAGACAATTTTTTGAATATGTTTGTGAGAATTACCCAAGCTGAGGAGCCTTTGAGTAGATTATAGTCTGAATTAGTGGATGTGTTAACAATGATGAAAACATTCATTGAAGTATCTGTTTTGATTAGTACTACTACATAAAAAGACCACCACACCTAAGTGCACCATTTTGCTCCCTCTTCCCAAATAGTATGGTCTCCTTTGATAGCATCAAAACAAAATCTTGACAAAGAATATAGGGGTATGGGAGAAGAGAAGGAAATTAATCTACATTAATGAGAACTTTTTTTTTAGTGGAAAAGATGTAACAGATCTTATTAGTCTTTATAAATAGTCAAGTCAACAAGCATTTTTTAAACACCTACCATGTGCTGGGCTCTGGGGATACAAAGCAAAGCAAAAAACAAAAACAAAAACAACCAATCCCTGCTGTCAAGGAGCTCCCAAATCTAACGGGAAGGCAGCATGTGAAGAGCTATGTGTAAACAAGATAAATAAGAGAAAAAGTTGGAGATTCTTTCAGCAGGAAAACACTAGCATTAAGGGGAGTCAAGAAAAACGCATTAGAAAAAAATGACATTTCAACTGAGATAAGGGAAGCAAGGACTAAGATGACTAGGAAGATGGGACTGGATGTGCTCGGAAAGGTTTTAAATAAAAAACAGAAGATTTTATGTTTACTCCTGGAGGCAATAGGAAGTCACTGGAATCTATAGAATAAAGGGAATGACCTAGTCAGACTTGAGCTTTAGGAAGGCCACTTTAATAGCTGAGCAATGATGGATTGGAAAGGGGAGAGACTTGAGGCAGGAAAACTAACCATCAAGCTATTGCAATAGTGCAAGTGTGAGGTGATGACGGTCTGCCAGGGCGGTGTCAGTGTGCCAGGGGGTGTTCATGAGAGATCTTGTGAAGGTAGATTCAACAGGCCTTGGCAACAGATTAGGTATGGAGGAAGAGACTAAGGTGTCTAAGGTAAGCCTGGGTGAGTGGGAGGATGGTACCCTTGACAATAATAGGAAGGTTACGAAGAGGGGAGGACTTTAGGGAAAAGATAATGGCTACAACGTCTATAGGATGTTCAGTTTGAGATGCTAAGTGGACAACTGGGGATGGGAAAATAGAGGTCATGAGAGAGATTAGGGCTGGATAAGTAGAAAAGGAAGAGATAGTTATTACATGAACTATATGAAGGTATAAATATGACCTTGCTAACATAAAACATGCACATTTGAATTAATGTGTTGTATCACCTTACAATTTAATAACATATAAGGATGTTATTTTGTAAAATTTTGACCCCAAGACAATTATATTAAAATAGATGTTAATTATCACAAGATTTGCAAACTATATTTTAAGCTACAAGGTAACTTTTTTTCCACCTGTAAGCTATAGTCAATCATTCTACAAGTAGTTATCGTGACAAGCGCCATGCGAAGCGCTGAGGATACAAGGAAGAGAAAAACCAGTTTCTGCCTTCAAAGAATTCACATCCTAAAGAGAGTGGGGGAGCATTAAGAAATAGGTTTGGAGAGTTAAGCTGTTGACGGATTATGGAGCATATTAGTTCACTAATGAACACAGTTTTGAAGAAGCTCGAAATATTGACCTATACAATATTTCCCGGTGACTGGTTTTTCCTGTGATTTTATGTTACTATCAGTCAGTAAACATTTATTAAGTGCCTGCTATGTGCTGGGATGGTGCTAAATGCTGAGAATAAAAAAAAAGAGACAAAAGACTACCTGCTGTCAAGGGGCTCATAATCTAATGGGGACACAAGCAAACATGTACAGACAAACTATACACAGGGAAAATGGGAAATAATTTCAAGAGAGAAAACACTGGGATTAAGAGGAGTTAGGAAGGCTTCTTGTAGAAGGTAGGATTCAGCTGGGACTTGAAAGAAGCCAGTTTTCAGTACTACCTACAGCTTTTAGGATTATGTTAAAAGTATTTTCTTTTTCAAATTGTTTGTAATGAAATCTTAATTTATACTCTGTTCTCTTATTTTCTTTTTACTTGTCTTTAATGCCCTCCCTCCTTCTCTTTCAGTATTTCTCCTCTCTATTACTACCTTTTTCTACTCTGTTGTTTCTTTGTCCTTGCCTCTACATTTCTCTCATCCAGCTCTCTCATTTACTCATTTTATCTCTTTGTTTCTCTAATGATCCTTTCTCCCTTTACTTCTTTTATTTTTCTCTAAGAACTCCAGTAAATACCATCCTACTTTTTAACTCTCTCCCAAATAAAGACTAGAATAAAGTTGACTCTTGGTTGATAAGATCATACTGTGCCGTTAAATGCTCTTTTCAGTCTCTTAATTCCATTTGTGTTATGCACTGTTGACTGTTGATTGTTAACAGGTTCTGAAATAATCAGATTAGGTGAGCTGAGAAATACATGTCAAGCATTAGTGGGCTGCATGTTACTGAATCAGAAATCTTCCTGGTAAGCTATGAATCATTAGCAAGGAAGCTAATATAATTCTTGTTTTTAAATCAGGTTGAAGATCTGACTTTCTGTTTTTCTGGTGTCACTTAATCTGCTCAAGAATAAGTACCTCCATAGAAGTCTTGATATCAGACAGATACTGCTGAAGCATGAAGTGATTTTAAATGTCTCAGCATATGATATGCCTCTTGGTTGTAATTTAGAAACCTTCTTTATACAAAATGGTATCCTAGGAGAAAATCCCTCTATATATATATATATATATATATATATATATATGGGATGGCATGGGGTGTTTTTTGTTGTTGTTTGAATTTGCCTGAAAATTAGCTTCTTCAGTATTTGAGTTAGTAGATTTGTGATCTGATCCATATTGGTGTTTTCTGTATAAGTGAAGTTCATAAACCGTGGATAATTTCTCTCCTGGGCAATTGTTGCCTATATTCCATTGTAGTTTTTGAAGAGTATCTACCCAGTATCAATATGCATTCACATTCTTCTAGGTCTTTTACATTCTTTGGATAGCAGTTTGGTGATTGGTTTGCCATCAGTTATCCCTTGTTCTTGCTACATGATCAACCTCTCTCATTTCCAATTCCACATTTCCTTGATGATTTCCTTTACTCACTTCTAATTTATTAGAAATAGTGATTGTCCCTTGTGTACATCTCTCTATTGTCCTTTTAGTCACCTGCAAATTTAATTCTTCAAGGGCTATTACAGTGTTTCAAAATTTTCAATCATTTGCAACCAGGAGAACATTTGTGTTTAAAAAGGGGGAAGGGGTAGTTATTTGCTCACAGGAGCAGTTTGGGATTGTTGAAAGAACTGTACAACTTCCCAAAAGCAATTTAGATCAGTCTATTCCTCCTGTTCATTTCTTCTACTGACTAGCCATGCAACTTTAATAATAATAATAATAATAATAATCCCTTTAGCTCTACTATTCATTTATATTACAACTTTTTAAAACATTTTTGGCAATTTTGAGAGTGGTTTATTGATTGGCGTTTGAAGGAATTTTGTAATTCCTAAAATATATTAACTGCTTTAAAAAATATTCACAAAAATATTTCTAGTCAAAGGGAATGATGTGCTAGAGAGGGGGTCAATAACTTATGCCATTCTTTCTTTTCTTTTTCCTGGTGGTGGTGGTTAGAGGTTGGGGAGAGGAGTAGGTTTGGATTAAGACCCATGATTTCTATTGGTATTGGGAATTCCTGGTGAAGAAATTCCTCTACCATATGCTGAACTGTACTATCTGCATTTTATAGTCCTAAAGAATTGTCGGAGACATTGAGAGGTGTAGTGATTTGCCTCAGTTCGTACTTCCAGTATGTGTCAAAGGCTGGACTCAGATCTTCTTGACCTCATTGATAATTCTTTTTCCACATAATATACAGATTTTCTTAAAACTCAGCTCAAAAACTAACTTCTCCTACATATAAGACCCTTCCTGGTCTTTTCCAGCTGTTGATGCTTCCTCCTTTCCCTCATCTAAAGGAATTACATGTCTATTGTTAATATCCATGCATGCTGTTTCCCCAAATAAAATATAAGCATTTTGAGGGCAGTGACTGTTTTCTTTTTTATCTTTGTATACCTAACACCTAGTATTAAATCTGGTGATTGCTTGATCAGAAGTATCAAATCAGGCAAATTTTGAAGTAGAAAAATTCATCTTCATAGTATTGTGTTATCATTTCCTTTTCTTTTTTTTTTTTTTTAAAGCAATCGGGGTTAAGTAACTTGCTCAAGGTTACACGGCCAGTTATTATTTCTGGGTGTGGTGCTGAGTATCTGAGCCCAGATTTGATCCAGGTCATCCTGACAGTGGAGCCGGTGCTCTTACTTGCTGAGCCACCTGGCCGCCCCTAAGCAATTGGGGTTAAGTAACTTGCTCAAGGTTACACGGCCAGGTGTTTCTGGGTGGGTGCTAAGAGTCTGAGCCCGGGATTCGATCTCCAGGTCTTCTCAACACTGGAGCCAGTGCTCTTACTCGCTGTGCTACCTGGCCGCCCCCATTTCCTTTTCTTTTTTATGTAACACGAAATAAAAATATTTAGTTGTGCTTTAAAAAAAAATTCCAGAGGAATGAATAGCATGTTTTCCTTATTGTAAGTGCCATTTTACTTGTCTTGATACCTAAAGGAACTTAGTTTGCACTGGATTTCACCCTTTTAACCTTTAATGTACATTTATATAATTTTGTATTTGGATTACATGAAGCCTTTTTCTCAGTCTCTAAACTGAGCTATATAAACCCCATGAAAAATCTCTTCCATAGCTTTGATATAAAGCTCTCTTTATGACTCTGAAAGTGAATTTATTTTTAATGGTTGTCAAATGGTAGCCGTAAGCTTGGTAAGCTCCTGAATATTGCTTGATAGTCTCATAATATTCTTTCTCACAGTTTCAGATATATCTCTTTTCCATTAGCTCTCTGCCATCTGTTGCTTTGCTGACATCGTTACTGAATATTTTGGCAAACATTTTGGAGCTCTTAGGAACCTATGTTTCTTTACTTTCCATCACTGGCAGTACTCTTGTGACTTCTTTTTCTCTAAGGCATTACTTTAGAGAGACTGAGAAAGAGGGGTGAGAATTAGGAAAAGACAACTGGGGACCATAAGCATTTTTGCTTTAGTTTATAATCTAACATTTTTAGAGCCAGAAATATGACTAATAAAGTTATGTTAAAATGATTTATGTACCCAATAATGATTCCTATGCTGCATTATACTGTACCCCATTTCAAATTTATATTAAATTGAATTTTCACTTAAAAAATAGAGAAATCGAGTGATTTCTATAAAGTCAATAGACAAATTTGTAGAAAAATTAGAATTAGAACTACTAACTTTTAAAAATCTTATTTGTAGTCATATCTTTTTTCCTTGTATCACAATCATTTCTGAATAGACCCCTTCTGGTAAAAGAAATAAAAATCCATCTGGCAAAATGAGTCAACGCATCAGTCATGTGTGACAGTTTATTTTCCTCTCTGCCCCTTAGAATCCTTAATTTTCTTCAAAATTTAACGAAAGCACCACTTCAGACAGTTTATGTGACAGTAGATAGAGTACTAGGTTAGGAGTCAGGAAGACCTGAGTTCAGATTTAGCTTCAGACACTTACTAGCTATGTGAGTCCCTATAGGTCACTTAAATTCCACCTCAATTTCCTTATCTGTAAAATAGGGATAATAGTAGGCATCTTCATGCCACAAGGTTGTTGTGAACATCCTCCTGTGGATATCCTGTGGATACTGGACTGCTAGAGAGTAACATGATGGCCCTGGATTCCTGGAAGGGAGGAAGGTGAAATAAAAACAAAGAAGTACTGGGAAACTGACAAGTCCAAGAAGAGATGGGTAAAGCAGTCAGTGAATTATTACTTATCACCTATGGCAAGCTTTCTGCAAGGTGAAAGAAGAGTTTTTTTGTTAAGAGTTGTTTATGTCTTCTAAAATGGATTTAAATTGTGCTGAAATTTAAGTTCTGAGAAGGAATATAGAATTAGGTGAAATGTGGAGGCAAGGAATTTATTGCTGACTTTCAGTAATTTTGTCAGAAGAGGGGATGACAGAACAGGCATTAGCAAACTTAAATACAACTTTTTCTAGGACTTTACCTATCTCTGGAATTTTTACATTATCCATTCTGTCTCCCTCCTCTGCTTTGCCTGGAATATATCCCTTCCTTACCTCTACCCTTGAGATCCCTGATTTTATTCCATATTCAGTATAAACACCACTTTCTGCATGATACCTTTCCTGCTTCCCCTCCCCAACCTCACCCCAATATCCAGCTACTATTGCCTTCCCTTCTGAAGTTATCTTGTGTCTACATATGCCCAGTTTTATTTATACCCAGTACATGGCATGTTGTCTTTGTGGGCAGCACCTAAGGCAGTGAAGCATATAAGCTTAATAAGTGCTTGTTGATTGATTGATTGGCCATGGGCAATGTTATTTAGTATCATAGATTTTGAGCAGAAGGAACCTAAGAGGCCAAGAAGCCCAACTCCATTGTTTTCCAGATGAGGGAATTGAGACAGAAAGGTTAAGTGACTTTCCCAGGATTATACAGCCAGCAAGTTTCTGAGGTGAGAGTAGAACCCAAACCTTCCTTCCTGTATCTACGATACCACACTGCCTCTCTCTTCATATGAAAATAGGGTCAATAGGTAATATCTGTAGTGCTTTCTTCATAGAATCATACGAGCATTTTGTAAGCCTTAAAGACCTGTATGCATGGCAGTGTCATCACTAAGTGACTTTTAAACTCAAAATGCTACATAAATATGAGTAAATTGTCCTGGTTCCCATTGACCCCTCCATCCTGTTTATTTACCTTTGGAAGTGCTTCAAGTTGTCATCATCCTTTCTAAAATATGACTTCTGCCCAGAATTGACCATAGATTTTCAGTTGTAGTTAGACCAGGACAAAGTATGTTGGGAATATAACTTCCTTTCTTCTGGACATGTCTTTCTAGTAATGTAGCCACAAATCAAGTTAGCTTTTTAGGTTCTTGTATCATTTTTTCATTCATATTAAACTTAAAGTCCATAAAAACCTCCATTTTTTGATGGGATGTTCTTTACTCAGGATTGTTAGACAGGAAAATACACTGAAAGGCAGTATTTAATTGAATCATTGTAACTAAGCTATTTATGCATGGAAAGTTAGGGAATTTAAATTGGAAATGCGTGGGGGGGTTGCTTTGATTCAGTTGACTTTGCCTTTGGACAGGCTGGGGCACAACTTTTTCCAAAAGATAACCCCTCCCCATTCCCAAATATATCACAGGTAAAATTCTTATGAAAGTTTCAAGTATATTTTCCCCAGCTTAGTAGAAGCCAGATTCAGTCAAAACTTTCCAAGACAAAGATGGAACAAATTGCCTTTGACTTAAAACAAAGTCCCTAATCAAATCTTTTAAAAGAAACAGAAAACTGATAGCTTGGCTGTGACTGTAATTTATGATGATTCCTTCATTAGGAGTGCTGAACAAAATTTTTTAAACAGCCATTCATGATTAGAATTCCTTGGTTGATGGAAACAATTTAAATAGGGTTGTTATGATACATGAAAAAAAAGAAAATAAATCTCATCATCAGAGACATCTCTTTTTCTTAATAAACAAGACAGCAGACAAGTGTCAGTCATTGGTGGCCTTCTTAAGATACTCTATCAAGCCTGCCCTCTCTGCCTTCTTCTTGATAGCCACAAAGATCATCTTGGTTCCAGGAATGTACTTCTTGAGATTTTCCAGGTACTCCATCAGCATGTCCTCTGCCTGGGTGATGCCTTTGTTCTCCTTGGCATCTGCATAGGAGAAACCCTGGGGACTGGCCAATCTTGAGGACAAAAAGCCTGTTCATGTTGAGGTTGGTCTTGTGCTTGCTCCCCTTCTCCACCACGTAGCACTTCTGCATGAAGATCTTCTTGTCCTTCTCCCTGTTGCCCATGGTCAGTCTGGCTTGGTCGGCAGCCTGCACTTGCTCCCTCCTTCACTCTCTGCAGTCGCTCTGACTTGTGCTTCCTCTCCCCCATTTTTAAAATTCATTATTGTCTAGATAAATTTCTGCTACCCTGGCCTTACATAGTTAATTTCTTCAACCCTATTTTAATACTTTACAGTTATCACTATTAAAAGTCTTACCAGATTTAATCCTTTGTTCCAAACTGTTGATAATTTTGCATTCTGATTCTGTTGTCACACATCTATTAAGTGACTGAGTCTACATTTGAATTCAGATCTTCTTAATTCTGAGACTAGATAGAGCTCTGTCCTTTACACTACCTAGTTGCTCCTAAAAATCCTACATGAATCAGAACATATGAGATAAATGCAAAGTAGATAAAACATAATTGTAGAGGGGCTAGCACTTAGCTGCTGGGGAGGGGAGAGGAGCAGGAAAGGCCTCTAACAGGACTTCTCTAAGAGAAGGTGACTCTTGGGTTGTCTTAAATGAAATCAGAGGTTTTGAAAGTAAAAAATTGGGAACAAGAGCATTCCAGGCATGGAGAACAGCTAGCACAAAGGCTTGAAGATGGTAGGTGGCACGTCACATGCAAGGAACTGCTATAATTTTGAATTTGGGGAGAGGAACATGGTATAAGAAGACTGTAAAGTAAGAAGGGGCAATGTGGTAAAATGCTTTACATACCGGGCGGCCAGGTAGCACAGTGAGTAAGAGCACTGGCTCCAGTGTCAGGATGACTTGGGGATTGAATCCAGGCTCAGACACTTAGCACCCACCCAGAAACACCTGGCCATGTAACCTTGAATAAGTTACTTAACCCCGATTGCTTTAAAAAAAAAAATGCTTTACATACCAAACAGAAGAGTTTATGTCTGATCCTGGAGGCCGTAGGGAGCCCATTGAGTTTAGTAAGCAGGAGGATGACAAAGGCAGACCAGTGTTTTAGGAAAATCATTTCAGCAGCTGAGTGGAGAAAGACTTGAGGTGGGTAAAACAATTAGCACATTTTTACAGTAGTCCTAGCAATAGGAAAGAAGGGCTGAACTAGGCTGCTGCCTATGTAAATGGAGAGAAAACTTATATGAAAGATATTATGAAGGTAAAACAACAGTCTTTATATAATAGATTGGATATTTTGGGTGAGAATGAGGAGTCAAGGATGACTGGGTTGCAAGGCTGTATTACTAGGATATTATGTCTTTTTCAGTACTAGGGAATTTTAGAAGAGGGTTTGGGATTACTATAATGGAGTATTGTTTTGTACATACTGAGTTTGAGATAATCTTGAGGTCATCCAGTTTGAGATGTCCAAAAGGCATTTAGTTAATGATTTAGGACTTTATCTCAGGAGAGAAACTAGGATTGGATTTGTAGAACTGGAATCATCTGCATAGAAGTGCTCATTGGACCTATGGGAGATGATGAGATCACCATGCAAGATAGCATAGAGAGAAAAGAGAAGAGGACCGCACGACAGAGCCTTAGGGGAAAACTGCAGTTAGTAGATATGGCATAGGTATGAAGATACAGTAAAGAAAACCAAAAAAGAAGTGGTCAGATAGATAAGAGAACCAGGGAAAAACAATTTCATGAAAACCTATAGAGGATAGAGTATGCAGGAGGATACCCTCTAATATTCAACAGCATCACATGCTTCAGAGAGGTCAGAAAGGATGAGAACTGAGAAAAGGCCATTAGATTTGGCAGTTAAAAACTGATCAGTATGTCCCCTACTATGTCCTAGGCCCTTTGCTAGAAGGCAGAGACACAAATACAAATGACAGCTTACAGTGTAATTTCTAAAGATAGAGTGAATACATACAAATATATGCACGTAGTGAAGTTCAAGGTAGTTTGGGAGGAATGTCACTTGCAGTTGATGGAATGCAGAAAAACTTCATGTGGAAGATGGTGCTTAAGTTGCATCTTAAAGGACATGACAGACTCACTGAGGGAAGTAGAAAGGGAGTAAATTCCAGGCTATGAGGAAAAGTTATGTCAAAGGCAAGGTGAAATAAGAGTGTTATATATAAATAATTGGGAGAAGGCCAGTTTTGTTTCATTGCAGAAAGCAGGAGGGAAAATAATATCCATTGAGACTAAAAAGATAGGGACCAGGTAGTGTGTGTGTGTGTGTGTGTGTGTGTGTACACATCTGTGTCTGTGTAACAATACCAAGGAAGCAATTGGAGTTTATTGAGTATGAGATTGAGTAAGATAATGCACTTAATGAAAATTACTTTAGTATCAATGTGTAGAAATGGAGTGGGGAGAACCTTGAGAATGAGAAACCAATTGGGAGGCCTGTTACATTAATCTAGACAAGAGATTAAGCTGGCTTTAAACAAGTGTTAGTTTGTTTATTATAGGGATGGGTTCAGATATGAAAGATGTTTTGAACATGTTTTCAAATGTGTGTTTCCATGTGAAATGGAAAGATTCAACAACTGATTGGATATGTGGGCGAGGGAGAGTGACATCTAAGATAATGCCAATTTTATAATCTTGGGAGACATAAAGGATGATGGTGTGAACACTAGAATTACGAAAGTTTGGAAGACTGGAAGAAAGGAGGGTTTAAGGGGAAAGACAGTAAGTTTAGCTTTAGAAATACTGAGTTTAAGATGGATCCAAGACATTAGTTTTGAAATGTCCAATTAAGTAATTGGTGATCTATTAGAGTGTAACTTAGGGGAGGGAATAGGGGTGGATATATAAATCTGGAGATCTTCTCCATATAGATGACAGTTAAGTCCATGGTAGCTATAACTTTTGGAGCACTTAAAAAAAGTCAGTCACAAATTTAATATGCATATAGTTCATTCCTGAATCCAGTAATTGATAAAAACAACAGAACAGAATAGGACCAACAACATAGCCCTTTAGTATTTCACTAGAGATCTTTCATTAGGTTAATGTCAACATTCAAGCAATTCATTATTTCTAGTAATATATTGACTTGTTTGAAGTTGGACAATGATCTCATATTTAGAGTTCCAACAGCCAAGTTAATATGTTTATAAATTGAATGATTCTTAACACTTACAGGCACATTTCCTGAAAGGGGTTACCACATCCAAAATATTCACTGTTTATCATCCAGTCTTCTGGCAGTGAATCTTAATATATCAGTATATGGGTCATTGCAGAGCATACAATTAGCTAAGAACACACTCACACCCTTTGTGGCTTGGTAAAACTTAGAACTTTCAAGAACCCAGCACCACCTCTGCACAACAGAGAAACTTCTGAGTGGAACTTGTGGAGTCAGTTTCACAGATGCTATTAAATGAAATAATGTTACATTTTTAATATTGATTAAATAAAGTTTTGCCAATAAAAGACTTTTGAGTGATATTGACCAATATTACAAAACACATTTGTCAGAGATAGAAGTTATATTTGAGAGCTTTTCATTAATTTCAAGAAACTTAAGAATTTAATAACTATACATTTTGTTTTTTGTGCAATGAAAGTGTCCTATGAAATTGTTCAAATAAAGCATGAGTTTTCAAAGAAATTTGATGATGGTTTGTTTCCAGATATAGCATTTTACCTATAAGTCTACTGTGTAAGTAGTGTAAAAGTGTAAGTTTATTTTCCTGTTATCTCTGTTGGGTAGTTATGTGTTGACTGTGCACTATACTTGAATTCTTTTATAACCAGGTAAAAATAATTGACATCACCAAGAATAGTTTATAAACTGAAACAATACCCATATGGTTTGAGTTTGAACTTTTAAAAAGTCATTCACAGACAGATATTGTTACCAACTACATGTTTCCTGATATTTTATTTGATTCTATTGTTCATGTGCTATAATTTTCTTTCTTTTTATGCAGCAGAAATGTTTTAGATGTAATATTTGTCATATTTTTAAACTTTGGACTACTATTTTAAAATAAATGCAATATCAGTTTAGTTAAGTATATATTTCTAAGGACAGGCCATTACAAATGAAAGACAAAGTTTAAAGTTATTGAGTTGGGCAAAGCACATTTATGTATTAGGCTGTAGTTGTTATATATTGCTATGCATTCACCTCTTTAACACATTTTTAAAAATTGGAATCTTTACTGTTTTAGAAATTTAAGAAAAGTGTTACTGTCCTTTACAACAAATGTAAACTCTGCTAGCTCTCCAAAAAACATGTTTTAAAATCCAAAGGAAAGGACCTATATGTACAAAACTCTTTGTAGCAGTGCTTTTTGTGGTCACCCAAAATTGGAAATTAAGGGGATTTCCCCCCTTTGGGAAATAGCTAAACATATTGTGGTATAGGAATGTAATCCAATTACAATATATTGTTCTATGTAAGTTATAAAATGGATAGTTTCAAAGGAAACCAGAGCAAACAGATATAGAATGAAGTGAGCAGAACTAGGAGAACAATATATGCAATGGTATTGTAAGATTAATTTAAAAAAAGAAAAAAATGAATAATTATAGAATAAAAACAAGACATAAATAAAAGTTTTAAAATAAAATTTAAAAAGAAAGAAAAAGAAATAACATTAAAGGTGGCAGCACACATTTGAGAATAGAGAACTGTCTTTACTCACCTCTATATCCACACAGCACCTAGCATGTGTTTAATGAAAATTGATTGAATGATTGTGAATAAATATAGCCATGGTTGTTGCTTTGTCTATGCACAAGCCACTGTGGCAGCGTGAGGAGATCCACACTGCCTTGAAGAAAGATACAATCCTAATGATTTCCATATGAGAATTATAGCTCATTTTTAAGAAGTCAGTTTTCAAAAATAGGTGCCAAGTATAAAGTTTTGCTGATATGCTTTTACTAAGTGAAGTTTACCCAAAGAGTTACTTTTCCTTTAAACCAAAGTCACCTGAGATATAGCACCCACAGAGGTAAATAAGTAGCTTGAGATTCAGAAAAATAAGCAGGTACAAAATGATCTAGGAAGTTCCTGCCTTCTGTTTACCATACAGCTTGGCATGACCTTATGGACTAAGTAATGGAACAAAAACCTAAAGCTTAAAGGAGAAAAATTAGGAAAAAGGGTTGCCCCACAACTTAGTTTAATGATCCTATAACTAGTATATAGATGCTCATTTCTGTTCTAGAGCATAGGTAAGAAATTCAGTTTTATAGGATTTGTGCTTCATCATACTTAATTTTTTAAAAACTTATTTTAGCATTTAAATAAAAAATTAATATTGTAACTTTTCTTGACAAGTTCAGGTATATAAATAAGAAATACAAAAAGTAAAAAAAATACTTTTCCCACAAGAGTTTGTAAAGTACTTTATGTGTAACTCAAGGGAGGATTCCTCTTTGGGTTGGAATAGATGTGTCCTGAAACCCTTTCTAACTCTGAAACTCTGTGAGGCTATAAACTTGTTATTTACCCAACAAATGTATTTTTCATACCTACATATATATATATATATATATATATAATTAGCTTGAATATATTGCCTTTACCTTCCTTCTCAATTTATAAATCCTTGTTTACTTTCTTTTCTTTCTATTTAGTATAAATTTGTTGTTTTTATTGTATTTATGAGAGCTTTATTTTAAAAATTAGTAAAGTGTGGGGCAGCTAGGTAGTGTAATGAATAGAGCCTCAGCCCTTGAGTCCAGAGGACCTGAGTTCAAATCCGACCTCAGACATTTAACACTTACTAGCCTTGTGACCTTGGACAAGTCACAACCTCAATTGCCCTGCTTTCCCCCCTCCAAAAAAAAAAAAAAAGCAAAAAACATTAGTCAAGTACGTATGTAGTTTTTTTTTTTTTGTTTGAGCATGTGATTTCATCCCTATTGTACCTATAAATGTAGAAACTTCTATCACCAATGCAGATTACCAATTCTACTATAGTTTGTATTCTTAGCAAGTTACCTAGGTGTTCTCAAAGGTCCACTGGTTTCATTTAGAGAGTATGAGTCAGAGACTGGACTTGAACCCAGTCATTCCTGACTCCAGGGCTAAGTCTCTAACCATTCATCTTGTCATTGATAACTTCACAACACATTTCCTATATGTTTCATTATCTTTACTCATACAAATAAAACCCTAGTTAGACCCTTGTCATTCCTTGTTTGGACTACTATCGTAGCCTTCTAATTGGCCTCCTTGCCTTGACCCTCCCCACATGAGTCTATCCTCTACTCAGATGCCAAGATTATTTTCCTAAAGTATAGGTTTGACAATATCAACCCATTCCTGCCTGCTTAATAGGCTCTAGAGGCTCTCTATTACCTCTGGGATCAAATATAAACATGTATGTTTAAACATGTCATGTCTTTCACTGACTGTCCCTATTCCTGGAATGCTCTGTCCCCTTACCTTTGACCCTGACTTTTCCTAGCTTCTTCTAAGAATCAGCTCAAATCCTACTGTTTGAAGATGGCCTTTACATAATCTATACCACTTTCACAGCTATCAGTACTGTCTTCTCTGATAACCATTGATCTGAAGAATGATTTATTATAACCTCTATCCCGTGGATAAGGTTTAACTTGTATTAATCAGAAAGGCATAACTAGAGGAGAAGATAAAGGATTTCTTTTGTATGAATTGAGTTTATTTAACTTTTTTAAAATTTAAAAATGTGAAAATTGTGACTCATGAAGACAGCATTAAATACTGCTGAAAGTTAAAAGTCCAGAAATGATTGGTGATGGTTTTCTTTCTTTTTTTCTCTTTTAAAGAACCCAACTCAAGTGGGAACAGCTCTTCAGGTTTTCCATAATCTTGGAACTTTGAAAGATACTATTACCAATGTAGTGGATGGGTATTGTGCTACTCTGGAAGAAGACATAAACAGTGCATTGGACATCAGAGTTTTGACTCAGACTTCCCAAACTGCCATGAGAGGTATGAATGTATTTTATTTTTTGCTTTTATGTTTATTTCTGAGAAATCTTTTTGAATAGTATATGTAATCTTAGGCTTTAGGGTAACCTAATGATTTATTTTTAGCATAAAATTAAAAGTAAGAGAAGTTAACCTTTCAGAATTTTTATACATTTTTTTTCTGTCCATATGATCAACTAGTTGAACTAGCCAAATGGTAGTACCATTCAATTCTACAAACATTTAAGTGATTACTATATGTAGGGCTCTTTCCTAGGCAGTAGGGGGTACAAATATGAATAAAGCATGATCCATGTCCTCAAGAAGAAATCTAACTGTAGATAAAAGATAGGTATATAAATAATTATAGTATAGATTTGAAGAACACATTGGAAAAGAATAAAGTGGTGTCATAAATTTAAATAAAGAAGAGATTACTTTAAAGCAAAAACTAAACTAAATTAAAAATCTAACTCCTACAAACAGATTCTTATAGCACATAATAGAGAAAACTATCAACATTTACCAGGGTTGGGAAGTGGTCTTATAGTTATGCCATAGAACAAGTTCTGTTGTGTTTGTAAGAGTCACTCAGTGAGCATGTACTAATTAAGCAGCTGCCTTGTGCCAAGCACTGTGAATATCATCTTCATTTCTTTCACATTTAGCCATTTGCCAGGTGGCCCCCCTAAGACGAGTAATAGCAGTGTTTTGCCCAGACCTGGTGTGAGCTCAAAGTCTTAGTCCACAGTCTCACTCTGTAGTCAAAAGAACCTCACTGCTAGCCTGGCCCTAGTCTGAGCAGTATTGATATATATAGGTGTACCCCATGTCTGAGCCCAGGGGATCTTGCCCTGGAGCCAGACGGATTGCACTGCTAACCAGCCTTCTTATGGTTATGACCCTAGTTACTGGGCAGCTAGATGGCACAGTGGATAGAATGCCAGGCCTGGAGTCAGGAAGACTCATCTTCAGTTAAAATCAGGCCTCAGACACTTACTAGCTGTGTGACTCTGCGCAAGCCACATAACCCTATTTACCTCAGTTTCCTTATCTGGAAAATGAGCTGGAGAAGAAGATGACAAACCACTCTAGTATCTTGGGCAAGAAAATCCTAAATGATGTCATAGAGTCAGACACAACTGAAAAACGACCCAACAACAACAACAGCTTTGGTAACTTACTTGCCAGTGGGCCAAACCCATAATTTACATTGAACAATGAATGATTTCTCCTTTGATTTCCCTTCAGCCTGGTCCTCTTCTAAGATTGTCTTTGGAATAGTTGTGGGGGAAGCTGAGCTGTACTGCTTCCTTCTACCCCACTAATTATACTATTCCTCAAGAGGGTAAAAAAGGTGATTATTTAGCTCTTGATATCAATCTTAAGTCCCTAGATGAAGGTAGAAAGGATCCTTCATTCAACCCTCATAGATGAATGTGGTATCACCTCATTAGAGGCCTCTGAGAAAGCTACAATTTGGTACTTTGCCCTGGTGGGGAACAAAGATCGTCAGTGTGGAGTAAGACTTAGTATCAGCTCAGGCCCTGGACAGATGGCATGCAAAAGGCTGTTGATCTTTTTTGGGAGATTTTTGTCATCTGTGCTGAGAACCTAATGATCCTAGTGCTGTTCCTGGTCATCACAATTGTTTTTACATCAGAAGACCAAATATGAATTGTACTTTGCATTACCCCCACTCTTTTAAGATCATTTTTATTATTTGTAATAAGATCCTCCTCCAATTCAGTTTATACTAGAGTTGCTTTGCCTCTAGAAAATTTTGAGACCTTGCCACCAAAGTCTAGTGTATACTAAAAAATCTTTTTAGAGAAATCACTCAGTGAGAAAGCCCCTGGGCAGTCAGTGAGGAAGAGTGACCAACTTGCCATGCTTACAAGTTGCTGAAGTTGGAAGCCTGCCTTCAACTCTACCCCCTTGCTCTCTTCCTCTTTCTTCTGGCCCACATAGGGTCCCAGATACCAGATTGGGGTAGTCCTTCATCAGAGTAGGGAAGCTTTTTTGGTTTCCTTACTCCTTGAGGCATAAAAACTTTGGCCAAGTGGGAATCAGTGTTAGACATTTTATTGGAGTTTCTTTTGCCTATAGAGAATGCTCTCTTGATCTAACATGGCTAGTTGTGATGACTATGGTTGTAGAGGGAAGTAGCATTTTAAATCCTTTTTAACTTTAGACATTGTATTCTTTTAATTTCTTGTCAATAGTAAATTTGTTTTCTATTGCATTTTATGGTCCACAAATTTCTCATTGAATTTATTAACCCCTGAGCCTGAATCACTGGACTGACCTAGATTAGATCTATCTCAGAATGTTTTTCCCATCTTTATTACTGTTATTTCACCTTCTCTTGATTCCTGTACTTTAACACAATAAAAAATTTTTCGTACACATTCCACAAACTTTGGTCCAACGTATTTTTGATACTCTTCTGCTATGCTTCTATACTTTGTGCTTTTATACACAGAACACAGTTGATAAGATTCATGATACACGTATAAGGAAATGTGACTTCCCTTAATTCTATGTCTTTATGTCCTTAAAAATGTAAGTAAAGCCTTGGAATTAATTTTCAAAACTCATTAAGCTATTCTTATGTGCTTATGGCATACACTTCCTTTCCTGTCTGTCTCTTTTAAATTGCTAAGAAAATAATGTATTTCTATATGCTGATGCCTACTATACAGAGACTCCCGAGAGCTACACAAAAACAAAAAAGAGAAAAGCCCAACAGAGTACAAATTCATAGCAGCTAGTTTTCATCATTGCTGAGATGGCTACTTGAGAGAGGGTCCTTCCTTTAGCCTGTATCTCTAGTTTCTAATCATAGTTCCATTTTAATTTTCTTGTCTCTTTGTTTGGAATTATAACTTCCTGTTATGTAACATCATGTGACATTCTTTTTCTGAATGAAATGGTGTGACAGGAGATCTACATGTATTATGTAGACTGTACTAGTCTCTCTTCAGAGCTAGGAGACCATACTTGTGATTTTGTTTGCCTGGCCAGAGCAGAGAGACTTAGATTTGCATTATTCTTTTGACTTCCTTATCCTTTGAGGTATAAAAGGCCCACAGCCTATAGCGAGTTGGTGCTTTGGAAGTTTTTGCAGAATTTGAATTGCCCTTCAGGGTTGCCTTTCTGACCTAATGTTATCAATTATTGTGAATGAAGAAGCAGAAGTCATTCATGTTTTATTTGAATTTAATCAGATATTGTATACTTTTGAATCTTTTTATTTTTAATGTGGTTTTCATTTTTATTTTATGGTCCACAAGTATCTTATTGCATTCTAATCTCTTAGTCTAAATCTCTGGACTGGCTTGAGTTAGCCTTGGTGCAAAACAAATGGTTTACAATTTCCCATTTTACATAAAGACCTAATTCTCTACCTCATTATGGTGGTTACCCTGAATTCCCAAAGGCTACACCAACAGAGTTCAAAGTCATTAATTTTCAACAATAATGCCTAAACAGTTCTCTACTGGAGTTGAAATCTGTCAGTGGAGCAAGGACCCTTACTAGTAAAATCACAGATCCTTGAATTATTGAAGTATATATGCTTTGGTTGGTTTTCTACTTATTTAACAGAGCTTGAAAATTACATTTTCTTGCAATTCATTCTTTTTTACATATATAAATAGGAGGCCCTGGACGATCTACTATGCCAACGCCAGGAAGCGCTGCAGCCTTCCGTGCTGCCCTCTGGACAAATATGGAGAAACTGATGGATCAGATTTGTGCTGCCTGTGGACAGGTATATAGGTTCATACAAGTTTCATGTTCTGTGTGTTCCATGAGAAAAAAGACTGATGATTATTTAACAAATTCTGTCTTTCAGGTTCAACATTTGCAAAAAGTATTAGCCAAGAAGAGAGACCCTGTTTCACATATTTGTTTCATTGAAGAAATAGTTAAGGTATGCTATTATGTTTTTAATGAAATTATAGTAATTAAGTTGTACAAAAAAATTGGGGGGGGGAATGAACCAACATGATTTTGATGTTCCTTTTCTTTTGGGCGCCATGTTTTAGGACCAAGGCTGACCTGTCAATCTAGTACGTCAAGTACAATATTGGAGTGAAATGAAACTTTTCTAAATGATCTAGCAGTTAAATAAAGGAAGCTTACTTAGAGCAGGGGAAGGGGATATTTAACCAGGATATTCAGTGAGGATGTCATGTTAATTCAGTTCAGCATAGTTTCCTGGTTGTTAGTTGGCTGTTAAGGTCTTTTATACTCTGGTGACCAGAAAGCTGCATCAGTTCCCCAACAGGTAAATACATTTTTGTTGAATATAAGATGTTTGTAGATATCACTTGCATTGTGAGGCAGATGTATCCAGTGAATTTTTATTATACATTTCTCTAAAGCAAATCTAGTTTTTCCATTGGATGACAATTAAGGGAATTAAAGGACTGAGATGGAAGCTAGCAATGATAGTATGATTAAGGTTTTAATACTCCTTAATGCTTACTTTTTCCATGTAGTATTTAGTTCCTAGTTTTAGCATCTCTAAACTCTGTGAACCAGGACTGATCACTTCTCCTTTTAGAATCTTTGCTGTCTCAGCTTTAGAGAAAGAGAGTTGAACTAAATGATCTTTTTTTTTCTTTTTGGAGGGGTGAGGGCAGAGCAATTGGGGTAAAGTGACTTGCCCAAGGTCACACGACTAGTAAGTGTTAAGTGTCTGAGGTCAGATTTGAACTCAGGTCCTCCTGACTCCAGGGCCGGTGCTCTATTCACTGTGCCACCTAGCCACCCTTAAATAATCTTTTTAAGGTACCTTCCAGAAATTCCTGGGGTTCCAGGATTTGGACAGTCAGTCAAAATTTCTTTTTTCAGGTTAAGTCATTTCATTCTCTATTTATCAGATATATAAATTTTGAATAAATGATTTGGGAGGAGAAATATTAATATATATTTTCTTGATTTTTAGTTGCCTGAAAGAAATAACAAGGTGCTTTTGTCAGCTTGAAATAGTCATTGTTATAAATTTATTGATGCCTTATATAATTAATATCATGTATTCATTTTCATAAGCAAGCATTGCACATGCAGGGTTTCATCCATCTGTTCTCTCAGCTTTGGCAGTCAACCCCAAATTAATCAGTTTTACTCTTTCCATATAATGTTCCTGATATAAATACCTTTACTTACCCATCCATATGTACAGTTTCTTTTCCTTTTTAGAACAATTTGATTAATGTTGTTTTACTCCCCCGGGATTGGAATTATTGAATCTATTATAGCTATTGTAGTTTTTAAAAGCATGAAAATAATATGTCTATGAAGAAGAAATTTACCTGTATCACTAAATTAAATATAGTATTCCCCCAAATTTATGCCTATATAAAATATACTTAAATCATTTAAAATGTCAGTTATTTTTCTTTAAAAATTATTTATCTTCTAACAATCTGTATCCATTTAAAAATATATTCTAAAACTTTTTGGAATATAAATTACCAGCATAGTTGATTTTAAGTTATTTGGTAAAGGCTTCCCTGTTTAAGGATTTTGTTTGGGAGAAAATGTTCAGTCCTTTTTCAGCTCCCCTGAACAAGGTGGCTGATCCACACAGAAGGTCCATCTGTTGTGGTTAGACCTTGAAGGCATTGAATCCTGAATATTGGGGAGCTACTACATGGCTTATAGAGAAAAATCACAATTATCTATCATGGTGGTAGTATCAATGTAGTGGATAGTATGCTGAATCCCATTTCAGAAATCTAGCAGCTATATGACCATAGACAATACATATGTAATATCTCTGAACCTCATTTTCCTCATCTAAAATGAGAGCATTGGACTATGTAACCTCACAAACCCTCTCCATCACTAAATTTAGGCCCCTTGGGTCCTTCATTTATTTTTTCAATATATACTTTTACATTTAGCACTACTTCCTAATTAAGAACTCTCTTTTTCATGATATTGACTAAGTTGAGTAAAAGAATGTACTTTCTAACTACCAATATAGTTACCATTCTTTCATATAACTACTAAATAAGATTATATTTACTAGGACTGATATGAGTGCTTTGGTTGTGAAACCCCTTATTCCTTTGTTTAAAAAAAAAGCTTAGTTTTTGATAGAATGGTTATATCTTCCAGAGCAAGCAGTCACATTGTCTCAAATGATAAAACTATCTTGTTGTCCAGACCTGCCCATGTTCAGTCCGTTGGTTCAGGTTCAGTATTGGAACTAAATGTGATAGGTGCAGTCCATCTAATAATTAACCAAAGGATATTTACTTAAACATATGCAGAAGATATTCAGCAAGAATACAATATTCATTGAGTTTAGTGCAGCTTGCCTGCTTATGCTTTTCCCATGGTGACCCTGATTATGCATCAGTCCTAGACTGTTCATGTTTTGGGCCACAGGAGGCTACCTGTGTCACAGTGGTGGTTGTTGTCCTTCTTTCTCAAAGAGAACCTAATGACAACTCTGACTGTGGCTGATCAGACCAGTGTGAACTTGGAATGCTCTATCTCAGTCTACTACCTCTGTCAAAGGTATCCTTAGCCTTCTGAACCACAAGTTACAAGACTCTTTAAGGAAAAGTTAGTCTTTGTGGAGTAGGACCTTAGGAAAAAATTAGCCCATTCTGTATAACAGGGGGATCCTTTCTGTTCTTGCTTCTTTCATACCATAATAGCGAAGTGACACAGATGGGATAGCGTACTGAGCTGTAGGCTTGATGCTTAGATGTTTCAAAAATGATCTATAGACCAAGGCATCAATTTATTAATCAGTTATCTTGCTTTCTTAAAATTGGCAAGAGAACATTTCATTTATTCATTTCTTGCACTCTTTGTGCCATTTTAATCAGGCAAGGAAGTCATGTCCTGATACCACCATTTCCCATTCTCTTCTCCTTATCCCCCTTTTCCTCCTTAATAATATTTTATGTTTTTTCCAATTGCATGTAAAGAGAGTTTTCAGCATTCATTTTTGTTAAATTTTGAGTTCCAAAATTTTTTCTTCCCTCCCATTCTTCCCCCTCCCCAAGACAGCAAGCAATCTGATATAGGTTATACATGTACAATCATGTTAAACATATTTCCACATTAGTCAATGTTGTGAAAGAAGAATCAGAACAAAAGGGCAAAACTACGAGAAAGAATAAAAACAAACAAAAGTGAAAATAGTATGCTTTGATCTACATTCAAAATCCATAGTTCTTTCTCTGGATGTGGCTAGTATTTTCCATCCCAAGGCCTTTGGAATTGCTTTGGATTGTCTCTTCTCCCCTTTTTAAAGCATAATAGATCAATTGTATATTTTTGGGTTATACTGCTATTTTATTATCTTACTGTTGTTTAATTTTAAAGTACATTTTAAATTTCATTGATGAGTTGCAATTTGTAGAGTATAAAATGCTGTCCTTGAAGCTATGGGGTCACCATGCCTTATTTGGGTAGAAATACATGGAAGGTATTCATTGACATACATATTTTTCTAAATTCAGCCTTATTCTGAAGAGAGCTTTATCTTCCACAAAATAAACTTATTTCAAAATCATCTGTTTGGCATTCAAAGTCCTTCACAATCCACCACCCTCCTAACTTTCTAGTCTTCAGTCCCCCCCACCCCCCATATTCTGCAATCCAATGACATTGACCTCTTAGTTATTTCTTGCACAAGATACTCCCATCTCCCACCTCCAGGCATTTTTTACTGATTGTCCTCCATGCTTGAAATTCTCTCCTTCCTTCATTTCTGACTCCTGGTTTCCTTCAAGTTCCAACTAAAATTCCACCTTTTATAAGAAGCCTTTCTCAATCTCCCTTAATGCTAGTGTTTTCCTCCTATCATTATTTCCAGTTTCCCCTGTATATATTTTATTTTGCATAATTGTTTGCATGTTTTTTTCTCCCATTAGTCCATGAACTTCTTGTGAGAACAAGGTCTATCTTGTGCTTTTCTTTGTATTTCCTAACGATTTTCAGAGTACGTAGTACATAGTAGGCATTTAAAAAATACTTATTGACTAACTTAAAATTGCATTTTTTTTTAAAACAATCAGGGTTAAGTAACTTGCTCAAGGTTACACGGCCACTTATTTCTGGGTGTGGTGCTAAGTATCTGAGCCCGGATTTGATCAAGGTCATCCCGACACAGGAGCCGGTGCTCTTACTTGCTGAGCCACCTGGCCACCCCTAAGCAATTGGGGTTAAGTAACTTGCTCAAGGTTACATGGCCAGGTGTTTCTGGGTGGGTGCTAAGTGTCTGAGCCCAGGATTCAATCTCCAGGTCATTCCAACACTGGAGCCGGTGCTCTTACTTGCTTTGCTACCTGGCCACCCCGAAATTGCATTTTTTTTACTTAAAACCTTTTATGCTTTTTGAATGTCATACAAATAAAAATCATGTAAATAATTCACAATATTCAGTAGTAGAAAGAATTTTTCTTCATTTGTAATAAGCCATCTGCTGAGAAAAGGATGCCTTTGTTGACAAAGTACATATCCAGCTAATAATTGCCCTTCATTTTACTGGAATCTTTCTGAAAGAGTTTTGTTGATTCTTTATTCCTTGAAAAATCTGTAGTAAATATATAAAGCAGTGAACAGGCACTGTTTATTTCTACCAGCAGCCCAGCTTCTGAAAATATTTTTTAGTACTAAAGGAAATGACAAAGACTCAAATTCAATGAAAGCTGAATTAATGAATTTTTTCTCTCTGTTTGGCAGTGTAGAACTAAACTAGGTCACATTCTTGTTTTTTTGCCAAGTAGGAGATGTGAAGATTGTATCTTCAGTTTGTTTCTTCAGTTCATTTGTTAATGTAGGTCACCGTAAACTTAGGCCAAATTTCCAAAGTCTTATTTCCATTTAGCAGGCTAATTTCTTTTCTACTGATATTTCTACTTTTAGAAGTTTTAAAAATTAATTTATTTTAAACTTCAGAACTAAAATATACAATAAGAAAAGGAAAACATTATAACTTAATTGCAAAAATAAGAAAAGAAATAAAAAGCATTGCCATATACACAGCAGAACATAAGAGAAGATTCAAAATATACAGCAATAAATTTCCATTTCAAGAAAGCCTGTATAATAAATAATACACATTGTGTTCAAAGCTGTTCATCTTTTCTTTGCTTCCTTGTAAGTTTTCTTTTATTCTCTGCTGTTCACTTTTTACTTTGTTCTTTTTTTCCTCCCTTCCCACCACCCTCACCCAAAGAAGGCTGCAATTAGACTTGGATATATTAGATAGATATAGATATCTATAATTCTACTCATAGAGACATATACAGTCATGTGCATCTATGTAAGACCATACTATATACTTTTTTTATCTTGTTTCTCTGAGGGTGGATACCATCTTCCTTGATAAGATCAAGGCTTTCTGTATTTTTCTATGTTCACTAACTCATCATTTCCTAAGCATTCCAACCCTATACTGTCTAGTTATTTTAAATTGTCTAAAACAATGTTGATAAATATGACTGACATATAGTGTAGTATCCCTATTTTTCTCTTCTGATTAAATCTGTTTTAAATTTACGTTTATCTGAGAGCACGATTATTATCCCTGCTTTTTTTCCTAATAAATTCTACTCCTGATGTTTATTTTATGTTTGTGTGTCTCTTACTTCCTATTTCTCTTTACTCCTCTACTTCACTTCAATCCTCTATCTTGCCCTCCTATTATTTTACCCACTCCCCCTCCAAAGATCCCTCCCTTATCTTCTTCCCCCTTCCCTTTATCTTCTTGTTTCTATCTAAATGAAAATGACTTACTGCCTTCCAAAAATATGTTATTCCCTCTTTTATCCCATTCCTGTTAATCTAGATGCCCTTCTGTATCACTCCATCCTATTCCGTCACCCTCTTATTTCTTTGTAAATTTATAGACTTTTATTCCCGTCTAAGTGTATATATTGTTCTCTCCTTAACTCAGATCTGCTATGTGTAGGGTTCCCTCTAAAAATCCCTCCTTTATCCTCTCCCACTTCCCTATCCCCTTTGCCTTCTTTCTTTTCTGAACTTTTTTTGTATTTTCCCCTCTTTAACCTATTCCTAATGAGAACAGGATTCCAGAATTACCAACCCTCCTCCTCCATCTAATTCCTCCGTATACGTTCTTCCTCTCACATCTCATTTGTATAAGATATTTACTCTTTATGTCTTTTCCTAGATAATATTAATTTTTAGAATCACATCATACTTAGCTCTACCCCAGTCTTCCTTTTGAATTACCCAATTGCCAATTACAATCTTAGACTTACAGTTTATATTTTCTCGTATAAAAAGTACAGTCTATCCTTATTGAGTCCCTTGTAATTGGCCTTTGATGTTCACCTTATATTACTTTTGGATCTTGTATGTCAAATTTTAAGTCTGGCAATTCATTGAATATCCTTTTTTTTTTTTTTCCTATTCAGGATTATGCTTAACTTTTTTGGGTATGATATTTTGGCTGAAAACCCAATTCTTTTGCTCTTCAATAATAAGTGTTCCAAGACCTTCAGGCTTTTAGTGTAGCTATTGTTAGGTCTCGTGTGGTTCTAATTGTGGCTCCAGCATATTTGAATTGTTTTTTTCTTGTTTCTTATAATATTTTCTCTTTGAACTGAAGGTTTTAGAATTTAGTTTTGTTATTTCTGTAGGCTTTCTTTGTAGGATTTCTTTCAGGTGGTGATTGGTGTATTTTTTCTCTTTCTACTTTCCACTCTTGTTCTAACACTTCAAGACAATTTTCTTTTATTATTACAATTATTGATATTTACAATTATTACAATTACAATTATTAGTACAATTATTTCTTGTATTATAGTATCGATTCTTTTGTTGATTGTAGCTTCTAAGTAGTCCAATAATTCTTATGTTTTCTCTTCTTGATCTGTTCTCTAGATGAGTTGTTTTTCTTATGAGATGTTTCATGTTCTCGTCTCTTTTTTCACGTTCTTTATATTTTGTTTTATTTTTTCTTGGTCTCATAATTTTGCTTGTTTCCCATTGCCCAATTTTAATTTTTCAAGGAGTCATTTTCTTCCTTAAGATTCTGCATCTCCTTTTCCATTTGGTTAACTTTCTTTTCATAATCTTTTTCTTGAATTGTTCTTATTAAAAATTTTTTTTCCCTCAATCTCTCTGATTTTATTTTTAAAGTCTTTTTAAAATTCTATTATGAATTCTTTTTGGTCACATGACCAAATGACATTACTCTTTGACTAGGAGAGGCTTTTTTTTCCCTTCAGTTTTCTTCTATGAAGATGAACCCTGGTCTTTATTCTCATAATAACTTTCTATGTTTGGGTTCTTCCTCCTTTGCTCATTTATTTTTATTTTTTGTTTATAGCAACTTGTTGTAGTCACCTCTAGTCCTGGATTATGGGGGATGGTACCTCTGGCCTCAGGTCCTCCTTCAGATCTCCCCTCTGGCCTGGAGCCAAAACCAAGAACTCTGTCCTCCTGCAAGTGCCCAGCTAGCAATGTCCCAGCCCCACTGCTTCTGTACTCACTGGGCATGTGCTGGTTCCTTTTCCCCCAGGGCAGTGTCGAAGCAGCACAGCTAGACCTGGGGTCCCCTCCATCAGCAGACGTTTCCTCAGTCTTTCTCTGCTCAGATGCTAGACTACCCACACTGTCCAGGAGGTGAAAATGAGGCTACCTCCCAACTGAGCTAGTTCCAAGGCTTGACACTTGCTATTTTAGTGGAACTAACCTGGAGCAGTTTACACTTCACAGTGTCCATTATTCCCAAACCCCTAATGTGCTCTCACCCAGCAGCCACTATTCAACAGAATTGAACCTTACACCTAGAATGTTCTTTCTACCCCCATCCCCCCACTCAGGTGTTGTGGAGATCTAAACTTCAGACAGCAGAAATCTTCTTGGATTGTACTAACAACATGACAGCGCCCTCCAGTGCAACAGAGCTTGACTAAAGAGTAGAGGGAAGGGGGGAAAGGATGTAGGCATGTTTCTGTTCTTGGAATAGAACTCAACTCCACACTCCAAACTCCTACCCACCCAACCCACAACCATCACCAAGACTGTAGACATCCAATTCCAAACTGCAGTTTGCGCAAGCTATGATAGTACCACGACAACACTCTGTGTCATTGGGCCATAGAACTGAGAAAGAGAAGGAATGGGGCAGGATATGTTTGAAATTCACTAACCCTGAGGTGTTGTGTCCAGCATCCAACTTTAGACCAGTCCTATCCCAAAAGTCACATAGGACAGAAACTGAAATTAGGGAAGCAGGCTTAGCATTTTGAGATTTAGTCCCTAGGGACACTACCATAAAAGGGGAGGAAATCAGAAAGTGAGCAATTGGGGAAAATAAGGAAAAAAAGGACCTAAATTACCAAAGATCTTAAGAGGAAAATACTTCAAAGAATTGCAGCATAAGCAGATAAACCAACAGGGAAGATGTTAATAGCAGGAAAAACTATAGTCTTCAGATTAAGGGAAAGAGTTCAGCCATCTGTGAATAAGTATTGTAAGACAAACAAAAATGGATCAACATTTGATATGACAGAGTGCTTCGTGGATTACCAAGAGAACATTAAGTTCAAGCACCACAGTAAGATGTTCCTGAATGATTTAAAAGAAAAATAATAATTATGAGGACAGAATTTATGGTATATATAGCAGAAGTAATTGACAGAATAGAAAAATTAGAATCCATGGTAGCAAATCTCATGAAAGAAATGAGAGACAATATCTGATTATCCTTAAAAGAGAAGCAAAAAACAATAATATTAAAAGAAATCATGGTCTCCAATAAGACATATTAATATCAAAGATAGGAGGCATAGAGACCATTTAAGAATTAAAAGTGACTAAGAACAAGACAATTCAAAAAACCTGAACATTGTGATGCAAGTAATAATTCAAGAAATATGCCCAGAACTTCTGAACACAGAAAACAGTTCCAATTGAAAAAAATCCACATATCTCTTCTAGAAAAACAAACTCCAAGACAAGTAGGGATTAAATTTTTTTTTTTAAGCAATCAGGGTTAAGTAATTTGCTCAAGGTTACACGGCCAGTTATTTCTGGGTGTGGTGCTAAGTATCTGAGCCCAGATTTGATCCCCAGGTCATCCCGACACTGGAACCGGTGCTCTTACTCGCTGAGCCACCTGGCCGCCCCTAAGCAATTGGGGTGAAGAAACTTGCTCAAGGTTATACGGCAGGTGTTTCTGGGTGGGTGCTAAGTGTCTGGGCCTGGGATTCGATCCCCAGGTCATCCTGACACTAGAGCCCGTGCTCTTACTCGATGTGCTACCTGGATGCCCCAAGTAGGGGTTAAATTTAACAGTTCAATTTATGAACAACAACGTCTTCAAGAAATCTAGAGAAAGACCTTCAAATATTAAAGAAGCGAAATTCAAATAATGCAAGACTATTCTGTACCTGCCAGAAGCCACAGGAGGAAATGGACTGTTTTTTTTTTCTCTAGAGAACAAAGGAGCTCAATGTGCAGCCCAAAGTGACTATGCTGCAAATCTGAACCTAATTATAAATGAAATAAGATGGCTGTCCCATGGAAAAAAAGAGATATCTGAACCATTCCTAGAAAGAAAAACAGATCTGAATAAATTACTTGCTTCTCAAACACATCTTACATTAGAAATACAAGAATGGTAAATAAATGTAGCAACCAAGGACATTAACAGCAACAAAGTAAAAACAGAGAGTTCATCAAGAGATTTATTTTTAAATGTATACAAGTAGACAATGATGAAAGCAGAAGTCAAATAGAAGTAATGGTGGGGAAACGAACCTGAAACAGCATGTACTAAATCTCAGCACCCTGCTTACAGATTAATCAGTGTTTTTTTTTTGTGAGACTAAATCTCACATGAGAAGGCTTATAAAAGGATAAGGTGAGGAAGAAAATAGAGAGAAATACATAATGTTTCTTTTTTAAGTCAAAGGCTAAGAATGAAAGGGAAATGATTCTTATAGTCTCTCACAAAAAAAGAGAGACTATAGGAGGCAAAGGGAGAGATTTAAAAAGAAAGGGAAAAATCTTGTTTGAGTAGTGAAAGGAGTTACCACTGATGGATGTTCCTGTGGGAAGAGAGAAATATTCTATAAAGACAGAGAAGGGCTTTCCATTGGGTATTAACTTTAGAAATTTAGTAGGAGAAGGAGAATCTTTCCTTAGAAGAGGAATCAAAGCTCTTGGAGGCAACTGAAGAACCACAAGCATGTGAGGGCATAGACCCAGGGAAGAGATTTAGAAGCAAATGAGGAAAAAAAAATGTTCAAGGGTAGGACAGAGGTCAGTAATGAACTGTACTGTTAGGGATATAGGAAGATTCCTAGCATTATAGTCTCCCTATCACCTCCAAGTATTGGTATTTCTAAGAGTGAGGCATAAGAAAAAAGGAAAAGGATGAGTTCTAGTATGAAATGTCAGAATCTTTTTAGAAGAAAGAACAATAAAGGCCATGAACCAAGGAATAGGTTCTGGAGTGCACAGAAAGGAAATATAAAAAATGAAGAGAATGAGAGAAAGAAATGCTTTTTAGAAAAAGGCAGAGATAACTAAATATAAAAAAATTAATAATAAGGGGAATTCTACTTAACTGGGGGGGGGTGGAGTATTAAGTGACTAGATAAAAGCAAGAAAGAAAAAGGAACTAATAAGCAAAACTAGGAAAAGAGATAATAAGTGGGAATATGGGGAGAAGTTTGATGGTTAGGAGAGGAAAGGTAGTAGGAATAGAGTTATTTCAATACAGATTAAGCTAAAATAACCAAAGAGAAATAGTATTATGTTTTTAAGGGGAAGAGTGAAGAAATTCCAGTTTGTAAAAAACAAAAAACCCCAACAGCAACAACCCAATCTTAGAGAGGAAAAGTATAAACTTAATTCTCATAACTTTAAATGTCAATGGATTAAATAATCCAATAAAACAAAAATGTGTGACAGATTGGATAAGAAAACAAAACCTTGCTTACAAGAAACAATTAAAAAAAAAGACATGCACAGAATAGAAATGAGAAGGAAAAAAAATTTACTATACCTATTTTCTACAAAATACTATTTGCTCTTATTCTTTTTTCCTATTTACTATTTTTATGATAATTTACTATTATTAGAGGGGAAATAGTATCAAGGGAATCCAAAAAAGTAGAAATTACATTTTTGGCAAAGTAAAATAAGTATTCAAAACCTAAAAGAAAGAGATAAACAAGGAAAACATTTTATACTCAAAGTAACCATAGACAACAAACCAATATCAATATTACACTTACAGACTCTAAATGTGCTAATATCTAAATTCATGAACTAAGCTGCAAGAAGACATAGAGTAACACAATATTGACAGAAGATTTCACTGCCCCTCTCTCAGTTTTTGTTAAGTCTAAGACAAAGATAAAAGGAAAATGTAAAAGTGAGCAAATTGCTAGAGAAACTAGAACAAAAAGCCAGGGTGTTCCCTAAATAATAGACTCAGTATTTCTCAGTACCATGTGAAACTTTTATAGAAAGTGATCATGTATTAGGGAATAGAGATATTTTAAACACATGTGAAAAAGCAGAAATAGGACATCTATATATTATAAAATACCAAATGGCATAGGGACCACAGACCCAAGTGGATGAATGAGACAAAAAATAATAACGTGAAAGAAAATTATAATGATGAAATAACATACTAAAATTTCTGAGATGCAACTAAAGCAGACCTTTAGGGGGAAAAATCAAACCCTACAAGCACATATTAACAATACAGAAAAATAGAGGATTAATGAATTGAATATACATTTGAAAAATTAGAAAACCAACAAATAAACACAAAATGAACACAAAAGAGATGTTCAAAATGAAAGGAGAAATAAGCTGTAAACTAAAAAAAAAAGACCTATAGAAATGGTAAGACTGAAAATTGGTTCTTTAAAAAGACTAATAAAATTGAACTTTTATCCAATCTTATTAAAAGTCGAAGGCAAAATAGCAAATGAGTAAGGTAAAAGCACAATAAAACCAGAAGAAATAAAGATTAGTAAGAACTTATTCATATACAGTTATACAATAGTAGAACTGAGAACACAAAAGAAGTGAAGGAAAATCTAAAAAATATAAGTTGCCTAAACTAGGAGAATACCAAATACAGATCTTAAGTAAGCCAATAGCAGAAAAGGATATAGAACTAGCTGTAAAGGAACTGTTAAAGAAAGAAACGCCTGGTCTTAATGAATTCATACACAAATTCTATCAAACTTTTAAAGAACAAGTAGTACCTATACTACACAAATTTAATCAGAAATTGAGAAACACCTACCAGAATCCATTTATGAGATAAATACACTAAAACAGAGAAAGATAAAACACAGAAGAATTAAAGACCAGTATCATTTTTGTTGTTGTAGGGCAGCTAAGTGGTTTGGTGGATAGAGTTCTGGGCCTGGATTCAGGAAGACATGAGTTCAAATCTAGTCTCAGAGACTTACTAGCTGTTGACCCTGAACAAGTCATTTAACCTTGTTTGCTTCAGTTCCTCATTTGCAAATTGAGCTGAAGAAGGATATGGCAAGCTACTCCCGTATCTTTGCCAAGAAAACCCCAAATGGGGTCATGAAGAGTCAGAAACAACAACAACAGCAACAAGTTTGTGACTCCATCTCTGGCACTGTAGACACTGTGACACTAGCTGCCTAATTTCTGCTTAAAAAAAACCAACCCCACAAAATTATACATAGAGGGACTTTTTATAATATTACAAAAAAATATCTAAAACCTAAATAAAACATCATATGCAATGGCATATAGAACCTTTTCCAGTAAATATGGCAGTAGAGGAAGGCTGCCCACTGTCCATAGTTATTTTATATGTTTCTGGAAATACCAGCAACAGTAATAAGACAAGAGAAATTAAAGACATAAATATAATGAAAAGAATAAACACTACAGTGTTCCTACTTTACTGATGATATGATAGTATACTTGGAAAATCAGCAAAGATACTCATTGAGATTATAATAAATACCTTTGGCAAAGTTTTAGGCTGCAAAACAAATCCTCAAAAATCAATTGCATTTCCATAGAATAGTAACAAAATCTAAGAGATAATAATAGAAAGGGAAGTTCCATTACAAATAACTACAAAATGTGTGAAGTGTCTGGGAATTAGATTCAGTCACAAAGTGCTCCTTAAAGGAAATAAAGAACTTAAACAGTTGGAACAATATTCAAAGTCAACTGCATGTCATGTCATCATTTCTCTGATGCCATCATGATCCTCTTTGAAATGAAGGACAAACAGTATCTATCTAAAACCAAAAGCCAGTATTGTAACTTCCCATTAAGATGAGGGACAAATTAAGGATTTTCATGTTTACCAATGCTATTCAACCCTATTGCTAGAAATGTTAGCTATAGCAAAAAAAATAACATAAGATTGTGGGAATAAGCATAGTTTAAGAGGACACAAAATTATCACGTTTTGCAGATGTCATGTTTGTTTCCTTAGAGAACCTGAGAACGTTAGTTAAAAATTTATTGAAACAATTATCTTCAGCCACATATCAGGCTATAATATTAATCCAAATAAATCATCACCATAACCTAGAAAGAAAAGATAGAATAACTATAGTATAAAATATAAATAAAATCAAACTGTATAAAATACTTTTGAGTGCAGCATTCATAGAGGAATTATTTGAATACAACCACAAAACTCTTTACATAAAAAGAAACAGACATAAACAATTAGAAAAATATTAATTGTGGGCTGGCTAGGTGGCACAGTGAATAGAGCACCAGCCCTGGAGTCAGGAGGACCTGAGTTCAAATGCGGCCGCAGACCTTGGGCAAGTCACTTATACCCATTGCCCTTCCTTCCCCCCTCCAAAAAGCAAAAAAAAAAAATTTAATTGTTCATAAGTAAGCTTAGCTAATCTAAAAAATTACAATAGTACTTAATTTACTTATTCGGTGCAATAACAATAGTATTGCCAAATTATTACTTCAAAGAGCAGACGACATTAGTGAAATATCTGAGTAAAAATAGACTACAGTATTACCAATGACAACTTGCAAGTGAAAATGTGTTATAAAAGATAACATCCTGTGGGGGTGTGAGTGGGAAAACATGAGTTTCTCATGTAGAAGTAGTGAGGAATAACATATATACTACCTTTGTGCTACTTTAGTATTAACAGAATGTTAAAAGATCTAAAGGACAGCTATATTTCAGTGGATGTGCCATGGAAGATTTATGGGATGATTTGAATAAGAATAGTGCAGGATGAGAAGGCATTTATGGGTTATATAATATACATCACAGAAAGAGCATCTGTATCACTGAGTTTGTTGATGCATTGAAGTGTGAAGTATTTAACTAAAATCATATGTTTTTAAAATATAAAAACATTTAAATGTGGCTTTTACTTTTTTACATTGCTTTTATGAACCTATTTTTAAACCCTATTATGGTGAGGCCTCAAAATTGTATTACATGGATACCAGTAATGAGGCTTTTAAAAATAAACATGAAAATATATGCCATAAGAGAAAAATTAAAATCAAGGTAATCTTTTTGAAATTTCATGCCTTCATTGGAGTGTATACATCTGTATTATTAATGCAATTAATATTATCTCTTTAAAGTATCTATCATGTTTGATTTAATTAGTACACCCTAAAACATTAAATATTTATGTATTCAATAATTTTTCTTTCTCATTTCCCTGTTCATTGATAGATTTTCTTAATAATCTGTCCTTTCCAATTATGTTGCTAAATCAAAAAATTAACTTTTTTTATTTTTTAGTCTCATTAAAAGTATTAAATCATTTCACTTTGTTAAATTAAATTCAGGGTTTTTTAAAGTAACATTAATTCCTAGATTGAAATTCCTACATCTATATTGATATTTGTCAGAACTTTGATTACAGATGATAGAGAATTCTTTATCCATTAGTACCCAGAGCCTTTTTAAGGATTTGGCAAGTATAGTAACGATAGTCTCTTCATTGTTTTGCATGATCAGTGTTCTTCAGGTTGAAGGCAAAATATCCAAATTCAAATAGGAAGATTGGATTAGGTATGAGGGAAGACAATAGTGGACTTGAGGTATGACAAATCTAATCTCTGTGCTCCCACTTAATAATAAAACAAGTTGTTATCCCAGTTGCTGGCTAGAGTTTTTTAGTTTATTACATTTATTCAGACATGGCACAAGCCTGACCAGTTTGTCCTTCACCAAAAAACAAAGCAGAAATCATAAATCAGATATCAAAGCTTTCAAATGTGACAGAATAGCAAAGTAAATCATAGAGAAAATCTAGCAGTAGATGCATTCTCAGCTCTCATGTCATATATGAAAGGGCACAATCTGCTACCACTCCTCCCCCCACACTAGTAGCGAAGAGAATCCTTTTTTAACCCAAATCCTGTTCTGAGGGAATGAAGGATTATGCTGCATTTGGACACCAGTCACATCTCTGTCTCTCAGAAGTGGTGAAGGTCTTGCTGCCCCTTAACTGTGCTTCTTACTGCTTCTTTAGCATAGCTTTAGACCTCCTGTTCCTATTGCTGTTTCATTCCACCTCTGGGGCCATAATTCACTGCTTTTTCTAGCAGCTGCTGCCATCTGCCAAAGTTGTCATCTGCTTCTGCAGCTGCTCCTTCCTCTAGGAATTTTATGCTCTTTTTTGAGACAGGCCTGGGCCAATATGCCTTGGGGCTAATGAGTAAGTTTTTACTTCCTTTTGTAAGCCTTCCTATACCACACTAAAATGACATGGGAAAGAATTTTAAAGGTGGCTTATTCTTTCCACTATATCCAACACAGAAAGGTCCCTACCCCACTTAGGGTTGAATGTGAGGAATTGTTATAAAATCTGAGTATCCTTTGGAATTATCTTTCAAGTCTATTGTTTGTATGATTTCTTAGCACAAACTATTCTTTATTGGAAATATATAATTCTGCCAGTGTACTAGTAAAAGTAATTTAATATTCTTCCCCTTAGCCCAGTATTTTTAAGACATACTATATTTTGATGAGACCCACATATCTGATTGATTCATATTAAATACTCAGAAAGTTGGATGTTAAATACTTTTTTCTTTCAGCTTTATATTTCCCATACTAGACTTAAAAGCAAAATGTAATAAGCATTTTAATTCATTGTCTGATACTAAGATGTTCAATCATTATGTAATTTATTACCAATTTTTGAGACTTCAACTATTAATCCTGTATTTCAGTTAATACATAATACTTCACTTACAAGTGAACCTAGGAGGTTATTGATTGTTTAGGATCTGTATATTGGAAAGCAGGTTGTAGCATTTCATTTATGGAATGAAACCAGTTAAAATTTCATGTAGGAGCATAGATGTAGTACTTTTTCAAGCCAGAAAATTTTACCATCAAACATAATCTTGTAATCATGTGAGTAGGCTGCATTAAGCTAAATTTGGAGTGTGTTCAGCATTTGGAACAGCTATAGTACTAATGAAAATTCTCTGTTTGAAAAAAGAATATGTGCTTTTTATCCCTTTAGACATGTCAAATGATTTCATAATACTATTAAAAACATTACTTGAGAAAAATTTTAGGATATCCAGCAATAAAATTCCATGCTCAGCTTTTTGCAGCATTTTAACTTCATTAGAAATCTGAATGACCATACCCCAACTGCTTTCCCAGCTCTTACCAGATCCCTTAGTATGTTTACTTAGAAAATCCAAATATCCCAGAGGAACAGCTTTTTGTGGTTCACCTGAATAAACTCTGTAATAATTCTGTTCCTAACAGAAACCCACTAGGAATTATAAATGGATACCTCTAGAAGCCTCAAGTATTATAGCATGATACATATTGCTCTTTTGCTGAATATTTTAATTCATTTCAATAAACATTTATTAAGTACGTACTATGTGCCAAGCATTGTACTAAGGGCTATGGACACAAATATGAAAAAGCATAGCCCCTATCCTCAAGGAACTTAATGATTGAATGAGGGAAGATACCATGCAAAAGGAAGCTAAAGGGGTGTTTGTGTGTGTGTGTGTATGTGTGTGTGTGTGTGTGTGTGTGTGTGTGGCAGTGGCAGTGGCAGTGGCAGTGGCAGTGGCAGAGGGAAGTGGAGAGATGCCTGCAAATTCAAATCCCAGTCCTCTCTAAAGGAAGGCTTTGGTAGGAGTTTAGTGTTCTACCCTCTAATCTCCAGTCAGGGAGGAGAGACTACTGAGGCAGTTGAGAAGGTATTGATTTTCAAAAACTAAATCAATTGACATTTTAGTTTTTTTTAAAATAATTTTGATATTAAATTAGTTGTTATGGAATTGGTTTGGTTCTGAGTTTTAAACAAAGAATATCTTATTTAAACCAAGCTGGTTACCTCATTTCATATCATGAACATATTAATCTTCACATCAGACAGTTCTCCTGAAAATGCCTAAGTATTTGTGCCACCTACCATGTTTCTAAATGGAACAGATTTCCAGTTAGCCCAAGTTTACACTCATATATAATACTGTCTCATAACAGTAGTACCTATAAAAATTGGCATGAAAGATAGTTCTCCTACTCTACTGGTTTGGTAAACCTGTGGGAAAATTATAATCTCCCCAGACCTTTGGTAAGGATACATTTTGATTTTCCCAGAGTCAATGATAATTTGATAATTTCTTATTAAGTTGTCATTTAAACTTGATGTTCCCCATCAATTTATTTTGAATAATTTAGATCCCATTTGTTCATAATATGTTTTGCCTGTTTCTATGAATGCCTTTAGGTTCTTATGTGTACATGGTACAAAAAAAGATGTATCAAGGGAAGATATATAGGTGCAAGACTATTCATCTCCCATTGATGGTTGCCCTAGCTGCGTCCATAAGATATCTTCACTTAGGTCCTATAGAAGAAATAAGATTATGATGAACTTCAGAAGTAGCTGGGGGGGTGGGGGTGGCGTGGTGGCGTGGTGAATAGAGCACTGGTCCTAGAGTCAGGAGGAACTGAGTTCAAATCCGGTCTCAGACACTTAACAAACAAAAAACTAGCCATATGACCTTGGGCAAGTCACTTAACCCCAATTGCCCTCCAAAAAGGAAAAAAAAAAAGAATTAGTTTTGGGTGGGAAGAGAAGTCACAAAAGGGCAAAAGTCCAGAGAGGCAGATTCATCTGCGTTGTCCAAGGGGTTTGGGAGCTAATTTTAAAGTATGAGCCTTCTACTTTTACCTTTCTAGCTTCTTTCCCTTAATCATTCTCTGCAGTGCAGGATTACCTCCCATTCCCTTCCGCACCCCCCATTCTTCGTTCACCTACTACCCAATTACCCAAGCTTTGCTATTAGAATCTGAACTAAAACATGGCTAATCCAGAAATTAAATTGAGTGGCTCCAAAAGGTCAATGTTTATATTACCCATGAGTATTATAGAACAGAGTCAAAGTCCAGGGCTAATTCTAGTACCACACTTTCCTCTTGGGAAAAAGCTTATCTTCATTCTCCATTAAAGAATGGAGAATGTCTTCCCCAGCCAAGGGGAAGATCTATCAAGTAACTACCAAGAACCAAACTGAAAGTAAATGGAACTCTAGGAACATATCAGTATAAAACTAGTTCAGGGGCATATTCCTGTAGTGTATATTTTAAGATACTACTTCTAGGAGTGTGTACTGAGAAGGGAAGATAGATCAGAAATAGCACCGTACAAGCTATTGCTTTTATCTCCTTCAGCAGTACTCCATAAACAACCAGTGGAAAATTGGAGGCAGTGGCAAAAATCCCTTAGAAAGATAATTTTATTGTTTTGAAATATCTTACTCAGCACTACCAGAAATTTTATGGACAGATACTTTGGAAATTTTGATAGGCTTCCATGAAGTATTTGATGTGTACTCATATGCACAGTGCATGATGACCTGAAATGTCATACACATAGGGAAGGGTGGGAAAGGGGTACGTTTTTGGGGATCCATCTACTGTATAGGGAAAAAAACACAAATGTTTCAGCTTGAAGAAATCTATAGGAAATTCCTTACTACTTCTTATTTCCTGGGAGTCAATAAGTAGTGAAAAAAGCAACATCAAAAGAAAGTAAGATTGTATCACCATTAGCAGAAGATGGCTTAAAAACAGAGGAGACTATAGTAATACTAATATTGCAGTGCCCACATGATTGATGTTTTCCAAAGATCCAAGGTTGGAAATGGATTTTATTTTAAAAAAATGTTCTGTCTGATATGCTGACTTGTAAAGAAATTTAGAAAAATAGCAAGATGAATTGATCTGTATATAGAATATTTATAATCATTTTGTTCCATTAAAATTAAAAAGAAATCAATAAAATTAAATAAATAGGTAATATCAAAACCTCAGAGTTTAAAAGAAAATAGCAACATGTAATTAAATTCAAAATTATAATGAAAAATTTTCTTTCATTATTTGTGAGGTCGTATGTATAGCTTGAGATGACATGTGTGATTATGAACACTTAAATAAGCAAGCCCAGACAAATAATGCCTGGGTCTCCACCAGGATCGTATGGTACAAGTTTGTACTAAACTCAGAAAAATATTACATTGGCTTTGCATAGATGCCATTATATTCAAATATGGTACATATCTAATTCTAAGCCAGTTATATCTTTTCTTACCCATTCAGGAAATTTGTATTAAATGTCTTATATGTGCAAAGCACTCTCCTCATTGCTGGTACACAAGTAGAGAGAAGAAAAATCTAATTCCCTCTTCAGTGAGCTTGCATTGTGCTGGTGCTAAATAACATGTATGTAGATAAGTAATTAGGAGATCATTGGAGGAGAGAAGAGTACTAACAACTAGGGATGAATCTGGAAGGCTTCCAAAGCAAATGGCACCTGAGCTGAGCCTCCAAGTTATAGAAGGAGGAACTTGTACAAAGCTAAAGAGTGTGTGAAGAGAAATAAAATGAAATCAGTCTAGAAAGGCAGACTGGCACCCCCTAAAGAAAAGCTTAAAGTGCCAAGCTTAGGAGTTTGTGTTTTTTACTCAGAGGCAGTAGGGAAGCACTGAGCTCTGCCACTTAGCAGTCAACAAGCATTTATTAAGTACCTACTATGAACCAGACATTTTGCCAGTCATTGGGACTACAAAGACAACATTGAAACAGACTCTGCCCTTAAATGACTTACGTTCTGTTAGGAAATAACATATACATAAGTATATACAAAATAAATACAAGGTGAATTTTTAGGGGATCAGGAAATCTTCAAGTGCCATAGTAGAATATGCTACTTGAGCACTTCAATTTTGAGGGAAACAAGGAAATTGAGAAACAGAACTCAGGAGGGAGGGCAGCCAGGCATGGGAGATGGAATGCTCTATGTGAGGAAGAGCAATAAGCCAGGTTAGCAGAACATAGAGGGTGTAAAGTATAATATGGTTGAAAAGGTTAGGATTGTGTTGTGGAAAGCTGTATTTTGGAGCTAATTCAATCTTATAGGCAATTGAGTAGGGGAGTGACATGACCAGACGTGTTGTGATTCAGTCATGTTTGACTCTTTATGACTTTATTTGGAGTTTTGTTGGCAAAGATAATGGTTTTCGGTTTCCTTCTCCAGCTCATTTTACAAATGAGGAAACTGAGGCAAACATAGTTAAATGACTTGTCCAGGGTCACACAACTAGTAAATCTCAGAGGCCAGATTTGTACTCGCAAAGATGAGTCTTCCAGACTCCAGGTCTGGCTCCAGTTGTCTCTTTATCCACTATGCCACTTCGTTGCCCCGATCAGAGCTATACTTTAGTGAAATAATTTTGGTAACTGTGTATAGAATGTACTGGATAAGGGAGAGATTTGAGAGAGCAATTGCAATAGTCCAGGAGAAAGATGAGGGTCTCAGCTAGGTTGGTCATAGTGTGAGTAGGGATAAGAGTATAGATGCAAGATTTGTGGAAATACAAATGGCAAGATTTGACGACTGATAAATATATATGTGCATGTGTATATATGTTTTATATATGTATATGGAAGATGACCTCCATCTTTTCATATATATATACATATATTATATGAGATAAAATATATTTGTTCTATATGTGTAAATATGCATATATTATATAAAGAGATGTAATTATAGCTATAGTGAGGGAGAGTAGGGAGTCAAGGATAATACCACTTAGGACCTACCTTTGTAGTTTTGTTCAAGTCACTTAACTTTCTGGTTTCCTAATCTTTAATTACACCAGCTCTAAACACCTTATTCTATGATCCGAAGATTTCTGGAGCAAGAGCCTGTCCTGATTAAAACTGTGCCATAGCATGCTTCAGCTACCCTGTTCCTTTGCTCCTGTGATGGATCCATCTGTGATTTCATCAGCTTGGTTCTTCCCTGAATCTGTGCATCATGGTACTGATGCTCTTTCATTTGGACAGTTCTTATTCATGAACTGTCAGGGAGACTCCATCCCAGTGGAGACCTTCCTCCATTGTGATACTCGTACTAGCGCAAGCTTAGCATTTTTGCCTTTAGGATGTCTTTCTTCTGGATTTTAATTCTTATTTCATGATACTAGCTTTATTTCTGCTACAACTCTGATAATATCTTTTCAAGTCACATCTTGAAAACTGTTAATTGTTGATAAATAGAATCAATATTGCTACATCCTGGGGCGGCTAGGTGGCGCAGTGAGTAAAGCGCCGGCCCTGGAGTTGGGAAGACCCAAGTTCGGTTCCGGCCTGAGACACTTAACACCCACACAAAAATACTAGCCGTGTAACCTTGGACAAGTTACTTAACCCCAATTGCCCTCTAAAAAGGCAAAAAAAAAAATATTGCTATATCCTGTAACCTATGTCCAATGACCAGGTGTCTTTTTAAAATTTTTATTTTTTTGAAAACATGGTGCTCTTATCCACCTAGCATTATTGGGAAAACATACCTTGGTATTAAAGGGATGGGTTTTTATGAGAGTAAGCAACTTAGGATCATTGAGTTCACTGGGCAGATACATTCCCATAGTTTGATCGGGCTTTGTCAGAAGAGTGCATAGGAAAGGACGCTGGCTCTGGAACCAGAGGACCTGCTTCTGACAACTTGCTACCTGTGTCCACATACTTGTAAACGATAGTTAATCTCTGTCATGTTTGCTGTCAATTTATAGGTCAGGGCTTGTGAACATACCCTTTGATCCAGAGATAACATTATTATCCCCATACTCCAAATATATCAAAATGAAAGGAAAAGGACCCATTTGTCCAAAAAATTGCAAGCAGCTATTTTTATAGTGGCAAAAATCTAGGAACTGAGGGCATACCTATCAATTAGGGATGGCTAAACAAAATTGTGATTTAGGAATGTAATGGAATATTATTGTACCTTAAGAAATAAAGAAAAGAATTATTTCAGAGAAATATGGCAAGAGTTGGATGAACTGTTGCAAAATGAAGTGAGCTGAATCAGTAGAACAATTTATATAATAACAATATAATGAAAAACTGAAAAATTTGAGAACTCTGATCAGTGCAATGAACAACCCCAATTCAAGAGGACTGATGACAAAGTGTGCTACCCACCTCTTGACAGAGATTAAAGACTTAAGATGCATAATTAGACATTCATTTTCAGACATAACCAATGTGGGAATTTGTTTTGCTCAATTATGTGTATTTGTTACAAGGACTTTTCCTTCCTTCCTTCCTTCCTTCCTTCCTTCCTTCCTTCCTTCCTTCCTTCCTTCCTTCCTTCCTTCCTTCCTTCCTTCCTCCCTCCCTCCCTCCCTCCTTCACTCCTTCCCTCCTTCCTTTCCCTCTCCCCTCCTTCCCGTATTTGGGCGGGGGGGGGGGGGGGGGGAAGATAAAGTCAAAAGTTAAGAAAATACAGCCTGACTCAGGCCAGTGTTCTGTTAGTTCAGCTTCTATCTATAGGCACAAAATGAAGCACTCATATTCATTCCACAGTTTATAAAAGGAGGATTACTTAGCTTTAGCACAGAAAGGATATTCAGCAAAGATACTGCAGCACTTAATGTGGGTAGATCAAACTCCCCTCCTCTCCTTTCACAGCTTTGAGAAATCCCCCAAAACTGAAGGGTGACAGTTGGAGTCTTAGCCCTTCTGAGCCAGTCAAATATTTAGAATAGCTTTGTTGAGAGGAAAAAACTAGCCTAATTCTTGTGCAGTCTGGCGCAAAGGGAGGAGAATTCATAATAGACAGTGGCCTTGTGACAGGGCCACTGAGGAATCTTTTTGAAAAATGCACAGGAGAGAACAGAAGGAATCCCTGCCAGAATCACAATCAAGCAAGATAGCTTGAATTTATTATATAATTTTTTAAAGCAAAGTGTACAGTTCCATTGCTTTGCTATATATATAGAAATGCCCATTTTAATTAGTGTTAAGGTCAGAATGAAAATAAATTTATAATGTTTGTACGTCAGGGTTTGCAATGCTAGCCATTTTGAATATGTATATTATTTCCTACGCATTGTACCTGAATTTCAAGTAAACTGTTACTTAATATCATAGGTGGCTGTTATGTTTTTTTTTAATTTTTTTTGAGATTTTTATACAAAGTCCTTATGAAATTAACTTTTACTTCTTCATTTATTTATTTATAAGGCGCTTGGGGTTAGGTGACTTGCCCATGATCACACAGTTAGTGTCAAGTGTCTGATACCAGATTTGAATTCAGGTCCTCTTGACTCTGGTACTGGTGCTCTATCCAGTGTGCCATCCAGCTGTCCCCTGAAATTAACTTTTAAAAATACATTTTAAAGTGATGCCTTTCAAAGAGATAGGTACAGTAGTTTCCCCAGATTCTTTTTTTTTTTTAAAGAAAGTGTTCATGATGAATAGATATGTGGCTTCCATGTAGTTTACCTATGCTTGACCTGACTTTATTCCTGAATCATTTTTTCCAGCCTATTCTTATCTATGTCCACCGTTTTCACTGAAGTCATCAATTACCAAATATACGTTGATTTAATTTGGAGGGTCTTCTTGAATTCATTGTAGAATTCTTCTGTGTATTATTCATTGTAATAGATGTTGCCACATAAACTATAACTTCATAATTTTTTGCAAATATTTATGACCCCTACAGAAGGTGATAACCAAATTTGATCACATAAAATCATGTTTCTTTTTGCCTTTTGTTACACAGTAAAACTGATGCTTTCAGCTCTTTTATTTAATCTTATAAGGAGATCCAGTGAGATACTCTTCAATTTAACTACAACTTTCTTTGGGAAGGAGCTGCTTCTGAACTATCCTTCCATTTAACTACAACTTCCTCCCTAAAGTTCTACTCAAAATCTCCTCATGGCATGGAACTGACTGTAGGTTTAAAAAATTTTGCCAAGGTAGCACAATGTTTTACTGTGCTAGAAACTTTTTTAATATGGTCCCACCACAGATTATTAATCCAAATTCATTTCCTTTAGTTTACTTTCAAAGAGAAACCTACATTAATATGGGAAGATTTTCTCCACTAGATTGGTGATTTGGTTATGAAATATTTGGCCATTGCAAGCCATTAAAAATATATATAAAATGGGGGTGGCCAGGTGGCTCAGTGAGTAGAGCACTGGCCTTGGAGCCAGGAGGACCTGGGTTTGGAATCAGCCTCAGACACTTCACACACACACACACACACACACACACACACACACACACACACACACTAGCCATGTGACCTTGGGCAAGTCACTTAACACAATTGCCCTACCCTCCCCCCTCAAAAAAAATATCAAATGGCCAACAGTAATGATGGTGTCTGGCAAAAAAGGGAGTACAGGTTTTAAGAATCACAATTTTTAGTCTTTCTATAACCATTAACTTAACCATTGGTACTGTAAATGTGAGATCTTTGTCCAGTGGCCAATAAGGAGGACATACTATTAGATAAATTAAATCATACTAATTTTGACCTTCTTACCATAAATAATTCTGTATACTAATTAGTATACTAAGTTTAGAAATACAAGAAAAGAAAATATTGACATATATAAAGAATTCTTCAATACTTTAATGTGTCATGACCTAAATTTTTTAACAATAATTAAACCAACTGCATTTGAATTTAATCATTTTAAAATGAACTTCACCTAATAATAATATATATATATATAATAATAATATAATGTAGTACTTTAGTTTTTGCAAAACACTTCACATGTTATCTCATTGAATCTTCACAATAATCCAGGTGATTTATAGGTGCTGTTATCCCCCATTTTAGAGATGAGGAAATGGAGGCACAAAAATGTTAAGTGACTTACTCAGTCACACAGCTAGTGAGTATCTGAGACAGGATTTGAACTCAGGTTTTTCCAACTCTAAGTCCAACACTAACTGTTCTACTAGCTACCTAATAGACATTAATATCTATAATTCATCACTTACTCCTTCCCACTGTATTACCTTCGATTTTGTTTTTCCCTTTGCCTCTGAATACTTGGTTTTATTTATCTTTGATAGAACGGTAATTAATGAGTATAGTAATTTTATCCAGTTTTCTTCACTTTTCATTATAGAAACTTTTTATCAGAACTAGTATCACAAACTATTATGATACTTAAATGGAACTTATTAAATAATTTCCATGGTGTCAGCATATATGCTAAGTTATTCTACCTCTACCACTGTCTGACTGTGGGAAAATCATTCTTTCTAAGCCTTGGTTTCCTTACATGTAAATAAAAGCTTTGGGCCAGAAACTCTTGGAGGTTTCTTCCAGCTATAAAGTTCTGTGTTTCTGTGGTCCAATGTGCTGATCACAGAGGCTTAATAGTTGCTAGACTTTCTCCCTAAGGCAGGGTCGAATAATTGACAGAATGCTAGACGACCATGGTCAGGAAGACCTGAGTTCAAATTCTGTCTCAGATATTTACTTGCTCTGTTATACCAAACAAAACTCTCTGAGTCTCAGTTTTATCACCATGTGAAATAAAGATAATAATATCACCTGTTATTACAGAATTATTATGAGGACTAGATAAGCAAATGCATGTAAAACATTGTACAAACCTTAAAATACAAGCCAAATGTAAATTGTTATTACATAGGAGGTAATCCTACAGTCACTCATGGTGGCACGGTTTATGTATTCTCAAATTCCCTAAGTTCTGAGAGGCACTGTTCCTTGTAGTGAATTGGGGCTTAATTCATTTCATTGACTATAATTGGAGCAAACATATCATTTCCCTTGGTCTCTCCAAACCCATTTCTGAGTTGCAAGCAAGCACACCAATTGTTAGGAGTAGAAACTTTATTGTTGATTTTTTTTGTTTGGATAGGGATATAAAAAGGCAATTGGTATGAATTCTAACACATTTACTTAGGTATTGAACTTAATTGGAACACCATACATAGTGTCAAGCTTTTTATCAGTTTGGAAGGAGCATAATGAAAGCACATTAATTTATCATATAAGTGACAGAGGGAAAGACTGTTCTTTTTATCGTAGCCTTCTTGTCTGCTTCAAATATGAAGCTTAGTGGTTGAGTGCTACTGATTGATTAGCATCTTCCTAATCATTTTACTTCGAAAGTTTATAGAAACCTCTAGGGAAATGTCTCTGCTGCTGGGAAGTATTATTTGTTCATGTCAAGTTTTATAGGGGATTGGGAGAATCCAATAGTTTCAATTAATCTTTGTCAAATTATTAGAATTGTTAATCAGGAGTGGAAAGTGCTGTTCTAGAGAAGAGATGGAAGGGAAAGAATGTCAGGATATTGTCTGTCCGTGCTCCTACTTTGAGCATTCATTAGTGAGTAGAACTAAGAATCTTCATAGGTGGACCAAATTATAAAACTCAGCAATTCTTCTGCAACCCTTTCCCTCCCCCTACCTCATATTATGCACTTGACTGAACTTGAAGCTGATTAATATGCTAAGAAGTGTCCCTGCAGCTTTCTGGTTGATAAAGCCTCTCATATAGCCCAAGACTTGTTAAGGGTTGGGTTTTGGGTTTTGTTTTTTGAGGAAATTATGACTCATAGGTTCATAGTTTTAGAGCTGGGAGAGACCCATCTAGAGGTTCCTCAATTTACAGGCCAGGAGATTAAGGTTCTAAGATATTAAGTGACTTGCCTCAGGTTACAGAGGTAATAAGTGACACAGTTGAGATTTAAACCCATCTTCTAACTCCAGGGCTGGTGTTTTTGCTGCCATACCATGTGATATCTCTGAAGTACATTGTCAGTATTTTCAGAGTTAGTAAGTGATAAAAGTCTGAGTTTTAACTTAGGTGTCCTGAGGCTAATGCCACTGTTCATTTCACTGTACCCTGTGTGATCAACATTCTGTTAGGTCCTGTGAAAAATATAAAAGAAATGTCATTGGCCCTTCTCTTAAGAAATTTATCATTTAATTTTATCTAATCACATACTTGAAATATTTAGAGAACTGTTAATTGCCAACATTGTGGTGATGTAGTTGCTACAGGGAACTCAAAAGAATAGTAGTGTCATTTTAGGCTAGAATAGTTGGACTTTTTGTGGAGCAGGTAGGACTTGAGTTGGACTTTAAAAGAATGAATAGTATTTAGAGAAGTGGTAAATAGAAGGAGAGAATCCAGGAATGGGAACAGAACATTATGCACCATATTATGTGAAAGAGATGTCTTAGTAGGGTATGGGGGTGAGGGTGGGGTGGAGGGAGGATGGAAGGAGAAAGGGTAAAGTCAAATAGGGCCAGATGGTGGAGGGCCTTGAATGTCAAGCTGATTTAGTAAGATGTAGGGAGCAATTGAGCAGAGGAGTAAAACAATAAACAAGATGTTTTAGGTCTGCCAATGTTTAAGACTACTTGGTTTGAGTCCACGAGGGGCTAACTGCATTCAACCATTGCTGTCCTGTACACAGCCATTGTAGTTTCTGCTAGGTTTATTGCTTGGGGAACCTGTCCTTTAAAAAAGGAACTCTTCTTTGTCGCATTCATCAGTTTGTTAAAATGCCCCACCGAAGCAAAAGTTTACTCATGGCTCATGTCTAGAGCTCCCTTCCAAAAAATTGGAGAGTGGGAAAAGAGGAACTCAATGCACAATGTGAATCAGGCAAGGGACAGGTAGTTTATTCCTACATAGAAAGAAATGCTAAACATAGAAAGGAATACAGTGGGCATTAATGATTTAAATGGAATCCAGCGATTTGACTAATAAGTACTAGTACAATTAGCTGGGAATTTTGTAGTTAAATCTTATCAAAACATAAAACAATTTGAAAGGATGCTAATTAGTAATTTTATATTTGACCTCACTTTGGCACTATATTGATCAGACAGTCTAATTTGGGTCAGTCTTTTTCCAGTGGCCATACTTCTCTAATGCAAAATCTGCCAGCAGATGTCTCCTCCATGCTGCTAGGATTCCTGTTGTTACACTGCAACGAAAAACATCCTCTCTAGTGAATAAGTACTGCCGGCATGCCTTCAAGGACCCCAGGATCTTCAGTCTTTCAGAACTCACAAGAACCCCAGTTGTTTTGGATTTGTCCACCATGGGATACTTGTATACCTAAGATTAGGAAAGAACAAACACAAAAAGAGACAGAAGTGGCAGAATGCTCATTGTCACTTGGAGACCAATTGAGAGGCCTTACAATCTTCTCTTCTCCCACCTTGCTCTCAGATTGTGGCTGTTAACAGTCTATATACTTCCTATCTCCTCTGAGTTATTTAACCCTTCTGATGCAACAGATAATTAGATGATTTAAAAAAATCATGTCCGATTTATAAGTCTCTTGAATCACTCATGACTGGAAGTAGAACCATGCCCACCCCCCAAAAAAGCTCTTATTTGGTCAGCTAGAAGGAGGCATAAAATAATAGCATATGCTATGTACAACCTGTGCCACATCGGAAAATTAGTCTACTTGCTATGCAACATAGAATGTATGGAGATAAGAGTGGACCCGGAGAAATGGTTTAGGAGGCTGTTGTGGTAATACCGACATAGGTAAAAAGAGAGTGTGTAGTGTGGTAGAAAGAGTACTGAGGGGGAGTGTCAACAAGTCTGAGTTCAAATCATGAATCTGATAGTGTGACTTTAGGGGAGTAATTTACCTTCTAATCTTTAGTTTCCTCATTGGTAAAATGCAAATTATAATACTTATACTGCCTATCTTATAAAGTTGTTGTAAATGGATTTAAATGCTATATAGTTCTGACATTTCCATTAAATGTGAGCTATTATAGACTGAGAGAATGGAGAGAAAATGGTAAATTGAAGTAGTATATGTAAATTTAGTATTATTAATCCATTACTGTTATTCTAAATTGCAATGTTTTTTAAATAGCTGAGTCACCTTCTTGATTTATAAAACTTATTTATTTTAACTATTTTTGATGAGAATATTTTCAAAATTAATTGTATATAACCCTGGTTTCCTAAAGAGAATATGATGCACGTACCTTTTCTTGAAGATTTAGTTCTATTTAAACATTACTGTTGTGCAGTGTTAAAATACAATAATGTCTTTAAGTCTTCTTAAGATAGTAATAAGATTTTTGCTTTTAGTAAATGACTTAATGTTGTGCTTTTTGAATTATATCTCTTCATAGATTTGTGTTTTCCATTTCTGTAAACACCCCAATTGAACCTTTTTATTAAGTCATTGGCTGCCTGTCTATAGTAATCTTTTCTTACTTTCCAGTTTGCTATTTCTGCTCTATTGGATTTTTAAAAAATATCACCAGCCTTTCTAGAATTCATTGAAAAGTACTTTTAGCTCTAAAGTCAACCTCTAAAACTCCATAAAATATGGTATTTGTATTCAGAACCTACCTTTATATCTAAATTAGACCAAAAAAGATCCTATAGTTCCAGTAAAGATTTAAAAATGTGTATTTCTGACAACAATAGTTTTCAGATACCCCTTTACTTACAATATTCACTTCAGCAAAATCCAAGCAGAAGCATATTTACTTAAAGAAATCACTAGCATTAAGAATAGTAGGATATACAGAAGTGAGATCAAGAAATGTTTAAGTTTTGCAGCTAGGTTCTGATTAGTCCCAATAATAAATTTCATGCAAAATCACATTATTTGAATTTTCATTGTGTATTTCCATTGGACTAGAACCAATTACCATATTTTCCATATGATTATAACTGCAAATAATGCAAATTTGAATAATGCCATTTTATAGGGTTCACACTATTTAGAACCTAGCTATATTTTTCAGAGTGTTTTTCAGCACACTCACACACAAATAGACAGAGAGTCATATAGACATATATACTTTCCGGAAATGAAAACTGAAGCATTATCGATGCATTTTGTAATTGTTATTGTTCACTATAGACATCATCCTGTTTTAGGCATTATAGATGTCTAAGACCACTATGAGCCTCAAATAATATAATGGCTATGAAATCCTTTACAAATTTTAAAGCACTATGTAAGTGATAACTATTTCTATTATGATTTATAGCCACAAAACACATATGCTGTATACCACCTAAAAGTACCACATCAAATCTTTACTAAAACAATTTAGATATTAATATTTTCCTTGTGCCAGAATATATATTTCCATCTCTTTCTTCTTACCCTAGAGATAACGTTCTAGCCTCCCTCTTCTGTTAAAAAGCTTTTGGTTCATTAACTTCTTTCCTTTGCATACATTCACTTTTGAAGGCAAGTTCTGGGCAAAGAAGCAGCCCCTGATGATAGTTTCATTGCTGGCATTCAGGCAGATCTATCTCTTAAGCATATTTGGCATGGGAATGTTTTGCCTTTTGTTTGTCAATTTCATCTATACCTCTGCTACACCTCTAAAAGTGATCATTGATGTTATTGAGCATTATAAATATAAAAATTGGATTGCTGTAAATTGAGTAAACATTTTATATTTTGATTATTGTTCATATTTCCATTGTTTTAGAAAACTGCTTTAGCTTCTTACTGAAATAAACTTTAAATGTTGTTTAAAATGTTATATTTGAGTCATTACAGTCTTAAAAATAAATTTTCAAATGAATCTCACTTTTTTTATTTTCTAGGATGGTCAGGCAGAAATTTTATATACATTTTGGAATGCAGTTACTGATACCCTTTCTTCTCATTTTCAAACAGCCACAAACTGTAAGTACTCTGTTGAGATCTACTAATATCACCTATATTACTATTATTCAATAATATTTGGACTTTTGATATCGTGGTAAAATGTCTTTATTCTTAAAACTACTTATTATCCCAAACTCTAATTTTAGGTTAGAAATTTTATAGATATTTATGCAAATTGTGTTTAAAGTAATCAACTGTAGAAGAAAATCCAAAAAGTGAAGAAGTCAATCACAACTTTCTCCTTTCACGTCAGGGTGATTGGCAGAACATATTGAAGATTGAGATATTATTTCTGAAATTATTTATCCTCTGGAACTTAAAAGTATTAAGTATAAAGAGTTACAAAGGTTTTGTGTTTGGTGACTAATATAAAGTTGAAGCATTCTTATCATATAAAAGAAGTTAATGACCTAAACAAAAACCATGATAAAATTTCTTTGCCCTTTCAGCCACCAAACAATAGAAGAGCATAAGTCTAGGAAATTAAATACATAGCATCTAACGTAACCAAAACCAGGCTAGACAGCCAGTGTGTATGCATGGTTCTTCTTCAGTACTTCAAAGATATCCTAAGTGTGAGTCCTCCCTCCTCTCCAGCTGAGCCCAACTTTACTTCAATAGATAGTTTTCAGGGGCTGTTAAGTAGAAAACAAGTTCTTCTTCCTGTGGCCAATATATTTCAGAGCCTCTCTGAACTTCACTGGCTGATGTTCAGCAAACGGGCACGCAGTCCATTATGCCTTATAGTTGAAATCCGTTAATTTAGTAAAACCTGCTTGAGCTTGGGCTTTGTTACCATTGTCTTTGAGAACCTAAAGCCACAGCCCCTTCAGAGTAAGGCAGTAAGAGAAGTATGCTAAGCTGTGAAATTGGGCAGGGAGAGGCCATTGGTGAGACTACTGTCCTCCCTGCTTCATCCAAGCTCTACCATTCCCTCCTCTTCTTCTTCTTCACTATGAGGTCTTTTACCTTATCTGGTATTGATGCAGTTTTCCTTACTGGGAACCCCAAAATGTCAAGATACAAGTCCAGTCTGCCTAGAAAGAATTCAACCATGTCTTTCAGTCCATTGTAATGTCAATAGGAGTGGGCAAGATTCTTAGGGAATCTGCATCTTAATGGGGGTGAGACTAATATTTTAATACAAAAAAAGACTGTGGGAAGATCTGGTTAGAATTAAGGAGTGGTAAGTTGGGGCGGCCAGGTAGCACAGCGAGTAAGAGCACCGGCTCCAGTGTCAGGATGACCTGGATTTCTAATCCTGGGCTCAGACACTTAGCACCCACCCAGAAACACCTGGCCGTGTAACCTTGAGCAAGTTACTTAACCCCGATTGCTTTAAAAAAAAAAAAAAAAAAGAAGTGGTAAGTAGCCTGGGGTGGGTCAGGGGCAACAGTGACACAAGAGTCTAAATAGGATTAAGGAGTGGATGGGACAGCTAGGTGGCACAGTGAATAGATCACTGGCCCAGGAGTCAGGAGGACCTGAGTTCAAATGCCCCTCAGACACTTAACACTTACTAGCTGTGTGACTTTGGGCAAGTCACTTTAACCCCAATTGCCCTGCCTCCCTCCCTCCAAAAAGACCAAAAAAAAAAAATAAGAGTGGTAAATAGCCTGGGATGGGCCAGGTACAGATAATGAAAATTGTTAAGTGGTTGGGAGAGCCACAGTGAAAGGGGCTTTTAAAAGGATTATTGAGTATCTAGGTGGGCTGGGATGGGCCAGATGCCTTGGACCAAACACCAGTGATCTGAGCTACTGAAATATGTGGGGAAAATTCAGGGACTGGGTTGCTTTCAAGGACATGGTCTTTCTTTTTAGGGGTATAGGTCCCATTTCTCTATCAGTATGTGGCATAAACAGATCTATTCAGACCCAGCCAGACCCTTAGCTACATATACTGTCATCACCCCAATGACTTGCTTCTCTACATTGCTACCACAAAGTAGTGATATAATATCAACCTCTGACAGGATGTAAAGGATTGAATATTTAAATGTATCTAATCTTCATATGTTGTACTGTATCTTGATTAATGCGAGCAAGACCCAAGTAATAATTTTAGAATGGACCCTTTATTAAAAGGCCATGTTGTCTGATCAGGCCACATGGCGGGCTGATCCGGCACCACCCCATGTCTCAGGTACAGCAATAGCAATAGCAGCCAGCCACAGCCCTGATCTGGGGCAGAACCTCAGCTTATAAAGGGGGCCTTACATAAGCAGTGATTGGTCAGTACACATCTTGAAACTCCCTTTCCTGACCCAGAAGCCCACCCACTTCTATGTAGGTGAGCTGACTGGGGGAAAGGGCAGAGACCCAGTAGGGGAGGGCAGAGCTGACATGGCAGTCTGGGGAAAACCAGGCACAACATTCATAACTAACATACAATTCCTTGTATCCCAGTGACCTATTTCATTTAAGCAACACTTTTAAATCCCAGATGCCTCATGTAGTTACAGAATCTAAAAAGGAGTTTTGCTTCTCCAGTTCAGATCTAGAGATGACCAGATAATTTTGACTTAATATAAATTAGTACAATTACTTAAAATTAGTTCCATATTTTGAAACTACAGAGAATTTTCAATTTATTTATTCTTTGTTATTTCTACCTTTCCTAAACCCTGTACCTGGTATAGGAATCCTTTAAAATACGAAAACCCTTTTTTTTTTTTAAATTGATTTCATCTGCCCTTTGTAAAATTATCAGACAGATGCATTAACAAATTAACATTAGCTTCACCCTTAACACTATCTTATACAATCCTTGTGCTAAAATCTAAAATCCAAACCTCTGATCTTATTCCCAAACATGCTCAAATCATGAAATCACATAACAGGAAATTTTTAAAGCCAATTTTATACATTTGTATTTTTTCCTAGGTGTCATCTAGTCTGATCCTGTTGCTCTCCTCAAACTTCACTATGCTGGTCAATCAGGCACCTATTTCATTACTTTTTGCCTTATTACTACTTATCTCCTTCTTTGAAGGATGTTATCTCTATATTTATTCATTTATTTGGCCCTGAATGTTACTTCTCAGTGAATTTGCTATAGAATAAAAAGAGGGACAATGTCATAAATCTTGCCAGAAGGAAAACTTCTTTAGCCTTGTTTGATTCCAGGCACGAGCCATCTCTGCTAGTCATTCAGGTAGTCACCAGGTGCTGAAAGCAAGGCTTAGGTATAAATAGGTGGGAGGTTTCCTTTTCAGAAAGAAAAGGCACAATTGGGAAAGTCAGAGAGATCCCACGTGGGCAGTGTCCGAGGTTGTCCCCAAACTTTTCCAAGCACAGACATCCACCTTGAACAGTTCAAAGCCTGCAGCCTCTGCCATCCCATTATTGGCTTTTATGACTACTCCTGTAATCAAGCTTAGAAAAATAGTAAAATTTACAGTCCCTCAACTTATTAAATAGCAAATAAATATGGACCAGTGTCCTTCAGATAGGGCCATCTAAAATTTGATTGAGCTATTAATTACAAACCCAAGTTATAAATCTTTCTGCCTTCCCAAAACTTCCTCATGCTCTCTCAACATACTTTTAAACTGTTATCAACTATCTGGAAACAGAAGGGACTGGATGAACCCCATTTGTCCCCTAACCTTCTCATCTGCTTTGTTCAGCTTTTCATAAATAGACTTTAAAGAATTAACCTGGTGTTAAAAATGGTATCTTTCTTTTCTCTCAACTAAAGTAACTCTGATTAACCTAAATTTCAGGTACCCAAGTACCCCATCATTCCAAGCACCCAATAATTCCCTTACTTAAACAGCTGGGACGCAAAATCATTTGGATAGATCTGTCTATTTCATATGGGGCTAGGTCTGTAGCCAGTAGCTAAAACGTGGCTGAAGCCAGGTCCAGGAACAAGCCCTACTCGCTCTCCCCCTTTTTTTGGGGAGGGGGTTTAGGACCTTGCCCACAAATTGTTTCTAGGGATACCTAAACCCTCTTTTCCATATTCTAATTTAGAAGAGGATTCACAGGGTCTTTTCTTCATATAATTACTAACAAGTAGTTTTTCCTAAGCATGCTATTGTAAATACTTGATTTATGAATTGAAACTTCCTATAAAAAAGAAAAATGTAAAAGTGTATGATTCCCTAAATTACATTTCAGAATATCATAATTAATACTTCACCATCATTTTCTTGTTCCTCTGACAGTATAATTCTTAATTTAACAGCATTTAGAGTATGAGAAACTGCTTCTATTATAACATTCATAATACCAATGTTTACCAGTAACAATATCGGAAACAACTATGATGTACCTAAACTTAAACTTCAAACCAATATCAAGTAATTACCAATCTGGTGATTTTAATTTAGTAATTTCCAAATTGCTTTGCACAGAAAATCGTTCATCGAATAACCATTCATTGACACAAACCTTACCCTAAGAAAGGTTTCACTTAAGGTTAACAAACATAATAATTATAAAATAAACATTCAAATGTGGGAATTCCCCAAAACTAATAATTTGGTGTAAAAATGCTCCTAATATAAATTTCCCAAGACAATGTATATTCACATACATCCAGGTTAACATATATATCTATATCCTTAGATGACTCAACAGCTTCAGAATAGTAATAAGAAAATTGTTTTTAACATCAGAGTTCATAATTTTTTCAAATTACATAATTTAGCCAAAATTTTAAATGAAATATCAGCATTATTATTGACTGTAACCCAAATATAAGTTTTAAATTAACAAATTTTATAACATAAAAACCCAATATATATGCAATACGAAATTCAGATTTTTTTAAAAATAGCTGTAATACTATTCCTACTTCAAAAATGTTTCTTAAGTTCACTTAGCTAAATAGACTTTTAGAAACATAATACAGTCTCAGAAAGATGGCAACAAAATAACAATGAATATCAAATGACTTATATAATAATTGACTTTATCAATTCTGGCAAGAATTCAAAGTTAGAGAGATACCAATATATGCCAGTCATTGTATTTTACAATCACTATACAATTTTGATCACAAATGTTTCACAAATGCTATTAATTTTCCTTTTACAAATTCAAGGAACAAGTCAAGCTGAGATAGCAAAAAACTTCTTTCTTTTAAGCAATGCCAATATCCTAAAAAAACTTGTTTTTTTAAGCAGTCCCAATATCCTAAAAAACTTGTTTTTTTTTAAGCAATCCCAATATCCTATTTCCAGTTTTTTAATGATTAATTCTCAGAATTTGCAAAGATATTTTGTAAAGAAATTGTAAATTTCCCAAATTTTAAAAATTTCAAATTATTACAACAACAGGGAGAATTTTGGTGGACCTTTTGAAAGTGAGCTTTGAATCTACCAATCCCAGTGCTCCACACTTAAATTGGCTTTAATTGGTCAGGCAAGAGATCTAACCTACCTGCTTCTTTGATTGGAGGAGAGGGATTCCCAAAGAGGGGCCCACCTTCCCACCTTCCCAGTGCTCACTGAGGAGGGGAAGGAGCAGCACAGTAAAAAGTTTTGCCCCTATCCCCCTTTGAGTTTTTGGAGGACTCAGGAGAGTTTCTGTCCTGGGGAAGGCCCCTCCTCTGAAGCTTCAGAGAGAAATTTCCCAACTGCCCAATATCCTCCCAAGGGAGGGGCTATGCGGGTCCCAACCCCACCCCCCCTTTCCACTTCAGTGGGCAGAGTACTCCTTCCCACCAGCTCCTTCCTCCTCCCTACCCCCCAGAAGTGGCTGAGGGCTGGGGGGGGTCTTCACCTTCTCTAGCCTGAGTCAGCAGCAGCTCAGGATGGGGGTCAGTCAGTCCCGCCCTTGGCCTGACCCAGGAGCCAGGCTGGCCAGCCCTTGCCATTCAGACGATCCATGTGCCCCCCCCCCCCCCCGAGTTAGGCCCAATACGGCCAGTTAGGAAGAGATAGGATACATAGATAGATAAATTTCAACAGTACCAGGATAGGACAAAACTTTATACGAACACAGAATGGATAGAACACATAAAAAAGACAGACAAATAATAGTCCCTACCCGCTTGTTTACCTCCTGCAGATTCTGAACAGGAAGCGAATGAGCTCAAGTGAACAAAGGACACATAAAAAGATAGACAAACAGACATTAACCAGACCACTGATGGGCAAGAGGCCCGACGTCTCAAGCTTTACCTGGGGAAGAGATGCCCCTGTACAAATGGCTACTTCTAGCTCTCCCCCCCTCCAGGAAACAGGACTCCCAAACTGGAGGTCCTGAATACACCCTGGAGACCTGGGGCCCTGGAACTTCATCAGGGGCTAATCCCCCTATGAATCTCGGGGAGCAAATGCCCACCGCTGAGCCCGAGAGCTCTTCCTATTCAATAAAATCTCTCTGGCTCCCCAAGAAGTAGCCAGGGCTTCTTCCTCCCCACCCCTCTCCTTTTCTTATCTCTCTCCAAAGGGGAGATAAGGAGAGAGTCGGAAGTCCAACAGTTTCTCTGGCCAATTTTTTGATGACAGAAGTTAGATATAGACGGTCAAATAGAAAGAAACAAAACACAAACACGACAGACAGATAATCACTCACCTCCGGAGGCTGACACAGAGATCTGGGTCCAAAGAGCCTAAATGTGATCTGATCCATGTCAGGGGATGGTCTGGACTTTCTCAGCCTTGAGTTCTGAGCTCTGAGAAAATTGCAGATGCTGGTTGCTCAAGGAAGTCAAAGCTGAGGGGCCTCCATCCCCTGAGGCTGAGGGAGGATCTTGGGCCTTGGACAGCAACACAAAATTATGTCAAATCTCGTTAGGGGCTCCAAATGTTGTACTGTATCTTGATTAATTTGAGCAAGACCCAAGTAATAATTTTAGAATGGTCCCTTTATTAAAAGGCCATGCTGGCTGATCAGGCAGAGCTGACCTGGCAGTCTGGGGAAAACCAGACACAACACATATACATGTGAAATTTAAGATATGCAAAGATATTTTAGGAATAGTGATTTTTTTTTTCAATTAGGACTGATGAGGTATGGGCTCTGGGAGCCCCCTCTAACTCTCCTTGAGTTCTTGAGGTACAGGCTCTGGGAAACCCCTTTGAGCTCTGATTAAATTGTCTCATTTGATGAGGCATTTGCATGAGGCAAGTCTGTTACTAGATTTCCCACCTTGAGCCTATCAAAATGTCAATCCACCCTTGAACTGGCCTAGCCCACCATTGTCTGTAGTCTCCAGGTGGCCTCCCACCCTTAATCACTCATTGACTTCATTAACTCCTCCTGAAGACCCTCCCCAAACTCCCTCTAGACCACCCCTAGATTCCTCCCACAACCTTCTGTATATAAGACCCCATTTTGTCTTCATGTTTGTGAGAGTGCCATAGAATAGTGAGAGCTCCATAGAATGATCTAGCACAGACTTACTCTGTGTCCCATAGAAACAAACTCTTATTAAACGTTACTTTTTTTTGTCTGAGAGAAGACTTGAGTTGAATTCATACGGCACGACCTGGACCCGGCATGTTGGTATTTTGGGGTCTCCAGAGCAACCCTAACACTCTTTGTGGGTAACCTCTTCATTTTAATGGTTCCTGGTCAGGAGAAGAACTTGAGATTTGCAGTGTTCCCAGTCAGGGAAATCCATTATATTTGATGAAATGCACTCAAGAACTTAAAATATATAAGCAGTAAATTACCATGATACCTACTTTTTACAGTATGAAACTTGACTTTAAATATTCAGAAAAATATCACTAATTTATAAAAAAAGGTAGTGAATAGAACAGTACCTTTAGAATTAGGGGAAAATACAAATTATAGTGTATTTATTTTAAGATTCAGTGTAATTACTGCCAAATAAAGGTACGTTGTTATTTTCCTCTCATGAACAAGCAGGGATTATTTGTAATGTGTTCGTAATTTATTTGCAAATGTAACCTATTAAAATAGCTTTGGAAATATTTTAAATTATTTACCTTAATTCGTGTGTAGGATACCTATTATCCCCATCCAATATTATTTGCTACTGACTATATTAGCATATTTTCCATAGCAATTACAAAGCTAAAATGAATTACACATACCAGTGTGTAATTGTATGAATGTAAATGAATGTAAAGAGATTCACCCATTCTTTAAGGCATTTATAAAATGAATAACCTACTGTCTCTTCTGATCAGTATTTAAATTACTTAATTGTTGACTTTTTTTCTAGGCAGCTAACATTTTAAGCTAGCTAGGTAATAGCAAAAAAAGAAAGCATATGGCTGTGTCTTAATACATCTTTATTAGCCCACATAGCATCTGCATCTTTTAGGAACTCAGTATTTGTTGAATGAATTGTTGGTTGAATAAAGTCTGAATCCCTCTTCAAAGGGTCTTAGGTTTAGAGCTAAAATATGTTTTCTAGTTAAATTCCCTTCACCCCCCTTCAATATTGATAACTAACTAACTTGCCCAAGGTCATATAGGTAGTAATTGACAAAGCCAGTATCCAGAATAAAATCATCTTGGTCTAAAATCTACCATTCCTTCCACTATACCATGCTGCTTTCCACCATCTGATTTCTCAGTACTCTTAGTAGGATACTTCCTACTTCAGTCAAGTAGATTTGTAGAGTTTTTCCTTATCCAAAGAATCTGCCTATCTCCCTTTTTGCTTCTATTAAGTACTCCTCCTTCTTCCAGGCTCTGCTGCTTTTCCACCTCCATTGTTTTTGTTGTTATTTGTCTTTTGTTCTTGGAAAGGACCTTTACCTCTGGGAGCTGATGCCTGAACATGCTAGTAAATTGGATTTAAGTGAGGGAAGGCTATGCAAAGTAACCAGCCTCACTTTCTCCTCTGGAGCCATCTGGGTCTAATGGCCAGATATAAATCAGGTCAACTGGAGATGACCCCAGATGCAGTGGGAGACCTTGGCCTTTTTTTTTTTTTTTAAGATTTCACTGAATGCCCAGTCCACATGGATCTCACCCTGCTCTGAATTCCCATTGTATTTAACCAGTATAGTTTAGGGCTTGCTCTCAAATTGTTTTATCTCTGTTAGCTTTGTTTCCCACCTGATAACCACTCCTTAAGCTTAAAAAGCATACATTCATAATCTTATGCTACTCCAATAGCACCAGTCAGTCCTGGAATTAGTAGTTCCTTAATACATGATTCTTTGATGTAAGTGAAGGAATTTAAACCTTCTATAGATAGATATAGGGATATAGACTTTCATGAGGCAAGTCTGTTACTAGACTTCCCACCCTTGAGCCTATCAAATATCAATCCGACCTTGAACCGGCTTAGCCCACCATTGTTTGTAGTCCCCAGGTGGCCTCCCACCCTTAATCACTTATTGACCTCATTAACTCCTCCTGAAGACCCTCCCCAAACAATCTCTTGTTTCCTAACCCTCCTGCCTCCTCTACTGTACTTCTGTCTACCACCTTGCCCTCCTAGTACTTGCCTACCCCGTCCAAGGATTCCTCTCCTATCCTCCCATTCCCATAAATCTAAACACCCTTCTATACTCCCCTGTTACCCTAATTTCCTCATTCTCTCCTCTAAAGATCCTTTCCTTGTGCTCTCCCTCTCCCTATGCTCCTACTGTTTTATTTCTTCTAAATTTAGAAGACATTTATACTCATATTTCCCTCTTAAATCCATTCCCAATGAAAGTAGATTACTAGAACCACTAGCCATCCTTCCTCATCTAATTCCTCTGTACAGATTCTTCCTCTTGCATTTCATTTGTATAAAATAGTTAACTCTTATTAGCTATTCCTAATTGGTTTTACTTTTTAAATTCCTATCATACACAGGTTTACCCCAGTCTTTCTTATGAGCTGCCCAATTATTAATAAGAATCTTAGACATACTTTATATATACATATATATGTATGTATATAAACAGTCTGTCTATGAATCCCTTATACTTAGTCTTTGGTATTTATATTTATATATATGATTTGGTATTTGGTATTTATATTTATGTCATTTGGTTCTGTAAAGTTCAGGATTCCTTTTAACAAAGTCTTGAAAGTCTGAGAGTTTATCAAATGTCCATTTTTTTCATTCAGGATAATACTTTTCAGGGTGTGATATTTTTGTCCAGAGCCCCAGTTCTTTTGCTTTTCTATATATTGTGTTCCGAGACCTGCAGTCTTTTAATGTCTCTGCTGCTAGGTCTTGTGTGATTTTAATTGTGGTACCACCATATTTAAATTGTTTTAATCTTGATGTTTTAATATTTTATCCTTGAGCTGGGGATTTCGGAATTTGACTATGATTTTCCTATGAATTTTCCTCATAGGATCTCTTCTAAGTGGTGATCAATGGATTTTTTTCTATTTATACTTTCCGCCTCATTCTAATGCTTCAGGACAATTAAAAAATTATTTCTTGAATTATTGTATCAAGATTCTTCTTTTGATCATAACTTTCAGTTAGTCTGATTATTTTTATATTTTCTCTTCTTGATCTATTCTCCAAATCTATTGTTTTTCTTATAAGATGTTTCACTTTCTCTTCTATTTTTTCATTATTCATATTTTGGTTAATTATTTCTTGATCTCTTATGATTTCTGTGGCTTCACTTTGCCCAATTCTGATTTTCTGCGTGTCATTTTCTTCCTTAAGATTCTGGATCTCCTTTTCTAATTGGTTGACTTTCTTTTCATAACCTTCTTGTTTTTCTTGGATTATTTTTTCTTTTTAAGTTTTTCCTCCATCTCTGTCATTTTATTTTTAAGGTTTTTTTTAAAGATCTTCTATGAATTGTTTTTGGACAGGTGACCATTTGATGTTACTCTTTGGGGGTGTCTTTACTTCAGGTTCCTCCTCTGAAGATCTGAATAGACCCTGGTCACCTCTCTTCCCATAATAGCTTTCTGTAGTTGGATTCTTTATCCTTTGCCTGTGCATTTTTTTGTGCTAATAATTTTTGTTATCACTTCTAGCCCTGGGGTATGGGAGATGGTGCCTCTTACCCCAGATCTTCAGTTGTTCCCTCTAGCCTGGAACCAAAGTCAAACTTCCAACCTTCTGTAAGGGCCCACAGCTAGGCCTTTCTGCCCCACTGCTTCTGTACTCACTGGGTATGTGCTGGTTCCTTTTTGCCCCGCTGCTCTGCATAGCACAGCTGGGTCTGGCGTTCCTGGTCAGCAGAGGTTCTCTATCTTCCTGGGTTCAAATACCCAACTCCCCTCACTATCTGGGGGTAAAAGTTTCTGTGGCTGGTGGAGGTAGCTTCTCAAACCAACCAACCCCAGGGCTTGCTATTTGTTGTTAAAATGGAACCTGGCCTGGAGGTGTTTACCCTTCACATGGACCAAACCTCCTTGGCATTTTTCTTCTGATCTTCTCAAATTGTCCCAAGAAGACCCTGGTTGTGTCCCTATTCTTTTTTTTTTTTTTTTGCTTTTTGGAGGGCAATTGGGGTTAAGTAACTTGTCCAAGGTTACATGGCTAGTATTTTTGGTTGGGTGTTAAGTGTCTGAGGCCGGAACCAAACTTGAGTCCTCCTGACTCCGGGCCGATGCTCTACTCACTGCACCACCTAGCTGCCCCTGCGTCCCTATTCTTATTTATCTCTACCCACATTTTGTTCACCCTTTGTTCCCTATTTTAACTCTTTTGTGGGGGAAAATCTTCAGAGTTTGGAATTTTCCGACCTACTCTGCCATCTTCCCAGCATCCTCTCTTAGTCATAGAAATTTTCAAACAACATATAACTAAGTTATCAAATTGCTGTTAAAAGTCAGAGAAGGTAGTACTCACACCATGAAAACCAAAACACCTGGAAGTGATGAAGTATAGCTAGAAAAGTTATTGAAACTGGAATATAACTAGAGTTAAAAGAAACCCTCTTCACTTACAGGCAGCTATGTGGCTTAGTAGAGTACTGGGCCCAGAGTTAGGGAGTCCTGAGTTCAAATCCAGCCTCAGACATTTAATATCTATGTGGCATTGGACAAGTCATTTAACCTGTTTGTCTCAGTTTCTTCATCTCTAAATGGGGATGATAATAGGACTTGCCTCCTAGGGTTATTGTAGGGATCAAATAAGATAATATTTGTGAATTGTGAGCACAAGCAAGGTGAGATTTTTGGGTTTTTTTTTTCTTCTTGTTGGAGTTCAGTTTCCCAGACTTAGGCTAAATTGTAAACATTTGAAGGATTAGTCTCCTTCCAACCCTGATAATTCACGACTAGGCTGAGTCAACTAGGTTTGGTGCCTTCTGGCTCTGAGCCAATCAGGGGTCAAGTTTTTATTGTATATTCTGCAAGGTTGGTATATTGCTTTGGGGTATTGATTTCCTTCGAGACTGTAAGTACCCATAAGCCCTTGACTGCTCAGATATAAAGGCTCTCTCCATCCAGGGAGTTCTGTAAAGTATATAGCAGTATTACTTTGATTCAGGCAGTCAGAGCCCTGTGTCTTAGTCTATATGCTAACTTCTCTGCTTGTACTTTTTCTAACCTTCAGGGTGCTAACCTTTCCCCTGAATTAGTAAATGTTAAAAGTAGAGTTGTTAACTCTTTTTTGAGCAGTCTTTTCTAGAAAAGCAGATCAAAGAACCTGCCTAACAGTCCATCCTGTGCTAGGCTGCTTGTTATTACAGTGCTTAGCACAGTGCCTGGAGCATAGTTAGCAGCACTATATAAATACTAGCTATTATTATTATTGTTGTCATCACTTCACATTCAAGTAACCTCTTTGTCTTGGTGGTATAATGTCATTAGTAATTTCCTTCAGGAGTTCTCTAAAAGAACTCGTGAAGCACCTATAATTTTTCGTATGTAACATATATATATGTGTATATACATATAACATATAGCATATAACAGTCCCAAAGGATAACATACTGCTTACAACCTCTAGGGATATGCAAACATTCAAATATTCAAAGTATCAAGCAGAACAACAGATTGCCTAATGATAAAAAGAAGAAATATTTTGGCAGAAAATAGGTGGAGAATACATTTTGCTTTTGGGAAATATCCTTTGGGATATCAGATTTTATGCCTAGTAGAACTTTATGTTGTGATAGTCAAAACCAAGCATTTATTAAGCACCTATTAATCTAAAAGTTTAATGTATAATGAATTCAGGTCACTCAGAAGAAAAAAATGCTCCACTAACACCATAAACATTTAAAACTATACTTTGAGAAAGTCTGTATTCTTAATTATTTATGGGCCATCTCCAGTTGTCCTGAGGAATATCTGGCTACTGGACCCAGATGGCTCTGGAGGAGAAAGTGAGGCTGGTGACCTTGCACAGCCCTCTCTCACTTAAATCAAAGTCAAATACAAGTCATGTCATCATTTCCCTGATGTCATGGTCCTCGTTGAAAATGAAGGACAAACACAACAACCTGGGTCCTGATTAGTTAAAATTTTATTTCTATGTCTTTCCATTACTTTTGTTCAATTGCAGCTGCTAAATAATAATGGTCATTATATTACAAATGTTGCCTTAAGGTTTGCGAAACACTTCACATATATTATTGTATTCAGAAGCTTGTAGTGAGGATTGCTCATTTCTTTTCTTTTCTAAACCTGGATATAAGGAAAATAAATAAGCACTGCCACTCTAAGGATTTGGAATTTGAAAATCTTTTTTTTTAGATGTCAGTTTTTAAGTGTACTCTTTATAAATGCTTATAAAGTCATCTAAAGTGGTTTTTTTTTTTTTGCGTTTTTTTTGGAGGGGGGAAGGCAGGGCAATTGAGGTTAAGTGACTGGCCCAAGGTCACAACTGCTAGTAAGTGTTAAGTGTCTGAAGCCTCATTTAGGTCCTCCTGACTCCAGGGCCAGTGCACTGTGCCACCCAGCTGCCCCTAAAATGGTTTTTTAATTAAACATTTGAAAATTTTCCCAAGAAAAACTTGAAAACTTTATAGAGTATAGCCAAATTTTATGATAAGTAGCTGTTAACTTTGTAGAATTAAGTAGCATTCATGTGTTTTATTCAACAAGTGAGCAACTTGAACTGAAGTATACTATATTTCAAGAGAATTACATGGCATTTACATGACAGTACTGGAAAAAAATCAGCTATAAAATAGCAGAAGCATTGAAAACATGCTATATATTTTAATCCAATAACTGTGGTAAGGTTTGAATTACTATATACTGAAGTTTGTCATCAAATCTGTCAGTCATTATACTATAATTGGTCCGTGATTTCATTGGTATGGACAGTTACTCTAACAATGCGACATTCAATCCATGTACACTTTTTCATCCTGGGTAATTATTATCCAAATCCTCCCATAAATCCACTATATAGTATCTGTCCTCTGTACTGACAGTCTTCTGGAAACCAGGGAATTACTTGGGCTGTGCTTCTATTGCTCTTGTCTGATAACCATACTAGCTCCTTTCTGTGTCCTATATCCTTAAATATCTTTTATACTTTTTGTATAATTAATTGTATAACTGGTAATATGCCGCAGCCCATTTATGCCCATCACATGCCACTTCATTACCCTTTACACTATCTTATATTTTGATGTCACTGTGAATCATTGTAAATCACAATTACATTACCTTCTTCCTTATGACATAGTGGATTTTCTATAAGTGAAAGTATTTAAGCATATGCTAGGTTGCCACTTATCAGGAATATTGTAAAAAAGAAAATTGCTACTTAGAGGACTCCTAGGATTTTGTAATTCTATATAGATAAAGCATATATTATCACCCCCATCTTATGGATGAAGAATAAGGTTCCGAACTTTTAAGTGTCTCATTTATAATCAAAAGTGGGACCCAGATCTTCTCATACCTAGTCCAGTGTTCCTTTCAGTGACTCTGATGACTTAGGATTTGCCCTACCAGTTAAATTGTATTTTAATGCCCTTGCATTTATTTTTATATACAAATGTTTTGATCCATTTTTACCATGTTTCGTCACCAATAAGGAAAAAAAGTCTTTAGACCACATTTTAGGCAATAGAATAGGTAGAAATAGAATCTCCAACTTTGAGTAAGCCACTCTTAGAACTGTTTTACTTTTGAAGCATTTCTATAGCATGGTGTTTTAACAATTATTTTTGTCTTTGGAGTATTTTTTTTTAGGACATTTTGTGAATAAAAGTGATATGAAGTATGTTTTTCTCTTTTGGAGATGGTAATAATGAATTGTCAAAATGTCTCAAGATTTAAATCATATATCCTTTGGCAAGGTACTTAGCACTCTATAGCTAGCTTTTCTAGCATCCATGAAAATGACAGGAGGAAAATAGTGATAGATGTATTAAACAATCCTCAAAATTTGTTATGGATGATAATTTTAACCTCTTTCTGAACTAATGACTTCTAGAAGAACTGGCATTGATATAGTGAAAAATGTAGTTGTCAATTAGTTGTCTCCAATAGTAGGTTGGAGAGGGGTGGGAGATAGAAACAGAGGGAGAGAGAAGAGAGAAAGAATCCATTTACTTAATGGTTTATTGTTTGTTTTGCAGCTTCTATGTTTTTGAAGCAGGCATTTGAAGGTGAATATCCTAAGTTACTGCGTCTTTATAATGACTTATGGAAGCGTCTTCAACAATATAGTCAAAGTATTCAAGGTAATCCAAGTGGAGCTGCAGACCCCTACGTTGATGTACAGCAGATAGAAGATGATCTGCAAGACATATTCATGCAGAAAAAGCAGGATTATGAGTATGTATATTTAATTGGTCTGTTAATTCTATTGAGGTGTAGGTTCTTCCCTAGTAGTCATATCTGATTGGTTTCCCTTGGGGCAGGCAAGCCAACCTCAATGAAGCAACAAGGCATTCCACGGGAGAAACGGGAGGCTACATGTGCCAGGCAAATTAAGCCACTACAACCATATTGATTACCTTCTACCTTGAGAACCCAGTAAATACAGCTTAGGACCCTGAACCTAAGAGCCTTTGAAATAACAGTGCTTCCAGACCAGTGCATATAGCTATTATCCTGGGAAGCAATACCATTGGAGATTGGCCTTGAACACCTCCTACAGATGGTATAATCAACATTTATTGAAGACCCAGAAAAGAAACTCTTAAAGTTTGTGGCACTATCAAATGGTTCATCATCAGAATCTGATATGATTTTATTAGTGGAAATGACATTAAAGGAAAGGCATTGCCATCTGCTTTGATGGTGTACCAAAGAAACAATAGACCTTTCCATCTGACTGAGCACTGAAACCTTCCATAGCTCTTGTCTCCCTCATTAGAATGGGGGCTCCTTGGTAGCTTGATTGTCTTCCTTTTCTGTTTGTATCCCCAGGGCTTACTTAACACAGTGCTCTGTATGTAGTAAGCACTTAATGAAGGCCTTTTTTTTCATTCATTCATTCCCACCTCTGATATTACAGGTATGGGGATGGCAATTAATGGGGTTGGAAGTGTCTAGCACATAAGATTTCAGAAAAAGGAGCAGGGTACAGGTTCTACACAGAAGGAGGGAGAGGATCTAGAGCAGAGAAAACCTGCCCAAAGAAATCCTACATGAGAAAAAATGATTTTCAAACTGCGGCAAAATCTGTTTTAGTTTAACTCATGGAATACAAGTCTCAGACTTAGATAATCAAGCCTGGAATTCATTAAAATCTACTGAAATAATATCACAGTGGATAAAGGCAGAACCAACACCAGAACTATATGGGATTATTCTACTTTCATTTGCTATTTTGGTATATTTAGATGATATTTTTTGAAAGCTAAGATATCTGTCCTGTATACTTAGATACTGTAGTACTGTGTATCATATTTCCCTCTCTAAACCATGAGGACAATAACTGTATCTTATTTGACCCAGTACTTAGCACAATAAATGCTCAATAAATATTTTTAAAATTTAATTTAAGAAGTATTAAAGAGTTACTTCCTAGGTCTTTGAGTGCTACGCCAAATCAGTCAGTAAGCATTTATTAAGCACCTACAATATTTAAGTTACTGTGCTATATATTGGGGATATAAAAAAAGGCAGAAGAGAGCCCCTACCCTTGAGTAGTAGCTCGAGGTCCAATGGAAGAGACCACACACAAACATCTGTGTGTGAACAAGCTATATAGAGGACAAATAGGAAATAAATTTACAGAGGGAGGCATTAGAATTAAAAAGTATTCAGAAATACTCCTGTGGAAGGTAGGATTTTAGCTGGGACTTGAAGGAAGCCAGTGAAGCCAAGAGGAGGAAGATGAGGAGAGAGAACATTCCAACCATGGGGGATCACCAGGAAAAATGCCTCCAGAACCTGTTATTCCACCTCCAAAACATACTAGCTATGAGACCATTGGCAACTCACTTAACCTGCGTAAGTCTCCTTTAAATTATCTGTAAAAAGAGAGATAATATCTTTACTACAGAGTTGGGGTAAGAATTATATAAAGTATAATATATGTAGATCACTTTGTAAACAAATTTTATATCAGCGTCAGTAGTTATTAATCAGAACAGCTAGGTGGTGCAGTGGACAGAGTGCCAGTCTTGGAGTAAGGAAGACTCGTCTTCCTGAGTTCAAATCTGGCCTCAGACACTCACTCAACCCTGTTGGCCTCAGCTTCCTCATCTGTACAATGAGCTGGAGAAGAAAATGGCCAACCAGTCCAGCATCTTTGCCAAGAAAACTCCAAATGAAGTCAGAAAGAGTCAGCTACAGTTGAAAAAATGAACAAGATGTTCCTAATAATATCATTACCTCTAGACAGGACCAAACCTAATTGTCCTAGTTAAGGGTAGCTGTCTATACTATTCTTGGATCATTTCAGGATTTCCCTCCTTCTTCAGTTACCTATTCCTCTGTCATAATTATTGATATTAACTGTACTATTATACATTGAGAGTAAGCATGCTGTAGTTTCCAGAGAACTGTCTTAGAGTTCAGAAAACTTGGGTTCAGATGCTGTAATACTGGTTGGAATAACTGACCTCTCAGGGGACTCAGTCAACTCTCTAAGATTGGAAGTTTTAGAGAAGGTGTTGTTAAAGAAAACTCCTCATTGGGAGTTCTTACACTGGTAAAATCACAGGTCTCATAAAGACAAAAAAAGTTCAATCATGAACTCAGAGATTCACGAGGTATGTAATATATCTATGTGTCTATATATTATATTACTCTAGGCTACTATGCTTTTGGGAGTCTTGTGTCTACTTTTTTTTTTTTTTGCCTTTTGGAGGGCAATTGGGGTTATGTAACTTGTCCAAGGTTACACAGCTAGTTTTTTTTGTGTGGGTGTTAAGTGTCTGAGGCTGGAACCAAACTCAGGTCCTCCTGACTCTGGCACCCGGTGCTTTACTCACTGCACCACCTAGCCGCCCCCTTGTGTCTACTTTTTATAGGTTTTTTTTCCCACTCTTCCTTTGCTGCCTACTGTTACCCTTCACTGCTTACTATAATACCTTTCCATATTTCTGTAGTTTGGGGAATTAGATTAGCCTAACTTGTTAGAATTGTGTGCAAAATATGAGTAAATAAGCTCCAAGTGAATGTCTAAAGGATCGTCATGCAGAGCTTTTATAGTTGCATGAACTTTTTGATATCTGCTTGATTACTCAGGCTTCTTTCCCTAGGAGAAAATGTTTATTCCCTGATTATCAGCTGTGTTTTGGATAGTCAAAATTGCTATATGACTGATTATGGAAGTTTGTTTTCTTAAGTATTTGAATATTTCCCTGTGCTCTTATTTATAATCTTAATATGTCACCTTTACCAATAAACATTTGTTAAAAAAGGTCAAATTTCACCTCACCTCTGTTGAATTAGTACTTTAATTAATGAGTTTTTGTTACACTGTCCTTTAAGTTTAGATTGCCTGATTTAACATAATATATATTGATGCATGGTACATGACATTTATAGATGGGAAACATAAGTAAATTTGCATATGTATGGTATATTTAATTAGATATTTTGATAAGAGATTGATATTCACATTTATACATTATCCTAACACATCAAGATTGTCTTCTTGATAGAAAATGCACCATCGTGGTTTTACTGGAAAAGAGCTAAAGAATCAGTGGAAAAGAAGTAATCAAACTAATCAGGGTTAATACTGTCTTTTAACGCTGTAAAATTAAAATTCATTTTTCAAAATTTTTGTATTTATAGTCCAGAAAAGGCTTTAAAAGACTCACTGAAACCATATGAAGCAGCTTACCTTTCAAAGTCATTATCTCGACTCTTTGATCCTATCAATCTGGTCTTTCCCCCGGGTGGTTGGAATCCACCTTCTTCTGATGAACTTGACAGCATCATTAAAACCATAACCAGGTAAGTGCATGTTCAAAAATAGCATTTGGTATTCAAAAATGGAAACTAAAAACTAAGTTATAGTTGTCCCCTTATTTCTAACTAATAAATTCATAAATGAAGATTATTGGCAACAAATGTTTAATCCCAGTTATTTAAGGAATTAGCATTACAATTACACTTAAAATGTACTTTGACTACATGAGTAGTTAAGACCTAAATTGATAATCTATTTTATGCTTTTGCTAAAATAGCACAGTCAACTTCATTCTATACAGCATAGTAAATCCCTAATGTTAACATACAGTTATCTATGTTCTCTATTTAACTTTGTGAAATGATTTTATAAATTAAGACACACAAATATAGAGGTTAATGTGATTTACCAAGGATTACAGAAGGCATTTGTGGTATAAATATGAATTTAGTGGAGCTCTTTTTTATTCTTCTTTTGTTTTGAATTCTTCATGAAAGCATAACAGCCACCACAGCCCCCCAAAAGGGAATGAATTGCAAGTGATGTGTTTCTTGAATGCCTGAAAACAGAGGAGGGGCCCTCTTGCAAATATCATAGCTTAACCATTATCCAGATAAGATTGCTTTTGAGTCTGTCACAACCACTGTGGTAATTAACAGCTTGTTGAAATAATAATGCTATAAATTTGCAGCTAACATCTTGAAGAAGGCAGAATGACTGTGCGGAGATAACTCAGGGCACTATAACTTTTCATATGGGATTTATGTAATGTAATAAAGAGAAAGGACAGGAGAATAGAGATCCAGAGGCATGATATATGGGCCAAAATCCCTGAATGGGTATTCTAGATCCTGATACTATCATGACTTTCCCAATCATGATTATAAATTTAGTCATACCAGCTCTATAATCTCTTTGATTGTGATAATCCTAGATGCAATTTGATCTCCCCTACTACTACTACTGCTATTTTAACAACCATTCAATTTATTGTTTAATTATCTTTTCCTTTATATGTATTCTGTCTTCTACATATTATGTATGTGCTTAACCCATAGTACTTTGGGCTATATAAAGTAGGCAGTTGTCTAGGGTACTACTTGTTGGAGGGCATAAGGAAAGGAACTTTTAAATATAAATAAGCAAATTTAGAAAGTTTAGTAGGGTGGAAAGAACAGCAGGCTTGCCCGAGTAAGACCCAAGTTCAGGTCCAGCTCTTACATGCTACGTGACTCGCTATATGATCTTTGCTTATGTCTCTGGGCCTCAACATTTTCATCTTTAAATTGATGATGCCTAAAGTCCCTTCTATTGCTATGTTTCGTTATTATTTTATTAGTATGTTATTTTCCTCGTGGCATTATAGGTGTTTGTTTTTGTGATGAGTCAAACTGCATGTTATAATGAAAATTCATAACCTCTAGTGGACAGTAACAAACAGGGGATTGCAATTTTCTGTCCTTGCCAAGGACTGCAAAATTGCCATCTCCTGGCTTGTCATTAACCCCCTGTGTGCCCAATCCACATTTGTAGCCCTATATTCTCTAAAGAGTTCTGTTAACCAAGTTAAAACTTGACTTTTAGAGCATACAGAAGAAATGTGTCAGACATTCCGATCAGTACACTTTGAAATTAAATCTGTACATCTGTACAAGGACACATTGCAGAATTTATTAGTTTTCCCATACACTATACACTAACTTTCAACAACTCTTTGTATCCTCTCTAAATAATTTTAAACTCTCATTGTTCATTTTTGGTGCTTAAAAGGCCCTCTTTGCTTTACTTTTCTTACAGTATTTAACTTGGAAGTGCTCTTTCTATAAGGCACTGGACTTTATTATATTTGTTTCAAGTAAATAATTTTTCTGGGAATTAAAACAAATTTTCCAGTTAATCTCAGATTTTAGAATTGATTATGTATACATGAAGTAAAATTTTTACATTAAATCCAATTTAAACCAATTCCAAATTGCATTCATATTTCAGTTTTTGCTTTCTATTCAAAAGACTAGTGTATATGAAATAATAAGAATTGGAAAAATTTCCACTGCAACTCAGTATCTTTGTGAATCATTTGAAATTTGTATTTTTAGCTTATAGTCTCCCAAGGTCACCATTTTCATTCAAGTGCTGTCCCTTTCCTGCAGATGTCTGTGATTTGTATTGCCTGTAATTGCACTTAACAGTTTTGAAAAATAGTGCCACTTTAGAATTTGTATAAAATTTACTCTCTTAATCATAGCCATGGAACAACACATGACTTGTCTTTATTAATAAATGACTGGTCATTAAGAAATCTGTCTCCATATACTTGCTAAATGTGGAGTTTAGAAATACCAAGGCATACAATTCTTGGTAAAGATCAGTGAAATTGTAAAAGTAACAGTTATGCTTACAGTGTGTAGGTTGAGTTGCTGCTTTCCACAATATTGATAAACTAGATTATGAATTATTTAAATTGTTTTAATTAATAGTGGTAACCTATGTTTTTCCAGTGAACTTAATGTGGCTGCAGTTGATTCAGACCTCACTTTAGCCGTGTCCAAAAATGTGGCAAAGACTGTACAGTTATATGGCGTGAAATCTGAGCAACTTGTAAGTAACTTCATATTTCTGTAAACTTTTTTATTATTCTTTGTTAAAATTATTAAACCATTTGGGAGGTATTAGTGAATTGACTAAAAATTTGGAATATCTAGTGAAATTTTGATATCTTGAATTATAATTCACCAAAAAAGTTCATGTACCTTTTGATAATTGATAGCCCACTCATCAAATTTTCCCAGATTTCTAATATGCAAATATACTGTAAGTTTTAAGGCTTTTGTCATATTTGTACAAAATTCAGGCTTATTTTCCCAAAATACAGCTAAATGTGATTGACTAGGTTGTTTTTTTCTCCCTTCCCAAGCACCATTCATGCATGGTTAGCAAGTGTGAAATTAATTAGAACAGCTAGAAACTGATTAGAGAAACTATAATACTTGAAATTCTAATAGAAAGGTGCATTTTAAAAATGAAATTTTCTGAAAACTCTAGCTTTAATGTCATCATATATAACAGTTTAACCCATAAAAATGGTGGTCCTTTGCAGTGGTTATTTGTATACATTTTAAATAATAGCAGATTTAACTCGGTTTTAAATTTTTATCATTTGGATTATTCTATCAAGTGAGGACTAAAGGCCTTATGGACATACTTATTTCTCTTGGGATACTTTTTCTCTTGCGATTTTAAAATGTGAACAACAACCCAAATTTTAGAGTAGAGGAGGAGTTACATGAAGGTTCTAACAAGGTCAGAAAGTTCTTAATGAGAGATTAAGAGTGATGCATGGTTGCATATTTTTAGTAAGCAATGTCAGTTCATTAGCCTTCCCCAGAGTTAGGAAAGATGGCATTTGCAGTTCTAAAATTCTAAGAAGCAAACATATTTTATACACATGGAAACTACAAACCAAAATGAAGCACAGAATCCATAGTTATCAGTTTCTAAGTCTTGTTGAGTCTCAAATCCTATACATGTTCTCCTAGTTCAGGCCCTTATCACTTCTAACCTGAACTGTTTTGGTTGCCTACCATATAGGCTCTGCTTCCTGTCTCTACCTTCTTTTGGCCCTCCTCATGTGGCTGCTAACTTGATATTCTTAAAGCACAATTCTGGCCATGTAACTCTATTGACCAGAGGCTTGAGTGGCTCGCTGTCTTTTTTTAGGATAAAATAAAAACTCCTCTGTTTAGCATTTATAGTACTTCATAATTCAACTCCTACATGTCTTTCCGGAATTATTTCAAAAGAGCAGTCCTCATGAGCTCTACATTTCAGTTGAACTTGGCCTATTTATTATCCTCCATTACACAACATGCTGTTTCTTATGTCTTTGCCTCTATTCATTGTCTTCAGTTCCTGGAATGCCCTTCCCTCTCCCCTTTTTTCCTTGGACATCCTCGCTTTCTTCAAAGCTATTGATCTCCCATATTGCTTGCGTTCTCTTTCTTGGTATTACTTTGAAATCACTTATCTATTTTTTTGTATTGACTTTATTATCTGTCTAACTATTGTTCCAGTAGAATGTAAGCACTTTGAGGGCAGATCCTTTTTCTTTTTTGTCTTTGTATCCTCATTGGCCAGCCAAGTGCTATATGCATTTATATGTGCTTAGGAAATGCTTGTTTAATTGAAATGAATGATCTTTCAATTTCAGCTCTAAGGCTGAATTATTCATTGTTTGACTATCAGTGAATAAATTGGTTTGCCAGTGTTTTGGTAAACACCTCACCTCAGTCTTATTAAAGCTTCTAATGCAGAGGCTCTTAGCATTTTTCCAATTGAAAACTTATCACTTAGAGACTTAGAGTTTACTTGGAAGCCTTTCCATAGTTTATTTTTACCTCAGATTTTGAATACAGGAGCCTTACTACAACACCAGTTATTGTAGATGAATTTAAATATACCTAACAGGTTTGAGTTGGTGGAGGTACTTAGAAGGATCTTCATATGAGAAAGTCTCACCATAAAGGTGATTCCACAGCACAGATAACCCACTAGCTTACTTATGCAGTAAAACACCAATATATTTACAGAAAGCAGTTTAATGTGATTTTTAGGTTGTGGCATCTGCTGTTAATGTTATAATGCTGACAAAAGCAGTTCATTTGCTTTCCAATCTTGGAAAATACTTTAATACTTCATGGAACATTTGTTTAAATTGGCACCTTGAGTTCATCTTAGACTAGCTATCTGCAGCTTTCCTCAACCCAACTGTTCGAATAGTGAGAATGATTGACCTGACACAAACAAGGATTTATAAAACAAGGATTTATTTAGCTTGTAAGAATAGAGTTGTCAAACACAGGACAAGAATGCATTTTGGATGGTTTACTTCTGATTTTCTTCTGTTGAGTGCCAACTTTCCCTGATTTTCCTCCTCACCACAAAGATATTCTTAACTGAGGATCCCCCTCATTTGATGCTTTTTACAAACTCATGGGAATGCCAGCGATCACCTCACCAGTATAAAACCTTTTGTTCATACATGAAGCAAAGAAACCTTTATGCTAGGTGACAGAGGTTACAAGTCCGTAGCATCTCATAATTCCACTTTAGCTTACAATCTTATCTGTTTCACAGCCTAAGGACTTACCCCTTGAAATTTAATCTTATGATGCATAAAACCTGTTCAAATTTAGATGATATGCATGTAAATGGCTATGGCATACCACAAGGTCACATAATGATGACAAGAACTATTATAGAAGTTCTAATAGACCTCTTTTAATGTGGATAAAAAGTTATTAAGAATATGAAGAATATCCAGCATTTTAAAGTTAATTTCTCAAATTTCTTATGCACATGTAAAAATGCCAAAAATACCAGGTAACATTAAATAGTAAACCATACCTTTTATTTTTTCTTATTTGGAGGAGAGAAGGCAGGGCAACTGGGTTAAGTGACTTGCCCAAGGTCACACAGCTAGTAAGTGTCAAATGTCTGAAGCCAGATTTAAACTCAGATCCTCCTGACTCCAGGGCCAGTGCTCTATTCACTGTGCCACCTAGCTGCCCCTAAATCATACCTTTTAAAAAAGTTTTAGTTTTTGGTGAAAACTTGGTGAATGATGACTTAAGGGAGCATTTTAGATTAACATCCAATGATAATTTCATTATGTTGGCTATTAATAAAAGTTTTTGTGCTACTCATCATTGTTTTGTATTAAATGTTTTATTCCTATAATCTTTGCATTTTCTTATTATTTCCTTTTCACCAAAACATTCTAAAAAGTCAAACATTGTGTATTTATTGATGAAAAAATTCTAAATAGAAGCATTGATGCCATCTTTAAAAGGAAGCGCTTAATTGACAGTTGATGTGATAATCAACATACAGAACTTTTTGTTTACAGGTAAAATATGCAAGCCTGAAATTCACACAATTAAAGTAACAAATGGAAGAAGGTAATGGAAGGCTGTGGATAAGAGATAAAAAAATGTTAGAATTTTAAAAGGAGGTATTTTTTTTAATCACAGGATTTTTATTAATAAATCTTTAGAAAAGTAATCACGGTAGAGACCTTTAGCTCATTTCCCTTTTTAAAAAAAAATTAATTAATTAATTAATTGTTTTTTAGTTTAGAACATTCAGTTCCACAAGCTTTTGAGTTTTAAATTTTCTTTCCCTTTCTCCTCTCCCCCCTCCCCAATACAGCTTGCACTCTGATATAGGCTCTACATATGCATTCACATTAAATATATTATCACATTAGTCATGTTGTAAAGAAGAATTATAACCAGTGGAATGAATCACAAGAAAGAAGAAACAAAACAAGACAAAAAGGAGAAAGAGCAGATAGTATGCTTTGATTTGCATTCAGACTCCATAATTCTTTCTCCGGATATGGAGAGCATTTTCCATCATGAGCCTTTTGGAGTTGTCTTAGAACCTTGTATTGCTGAGAAGAGCCAAATCTCTCAAAGTTAGCTATTGAACAATGCGACTGTAACTATGTACAATGTTCTCCTGGTTATGCTCCCCTCACTCAGCATCAGTTTCATATAAGTCTTTCCAAGCTCATTCTTCTAATAATCCTAATGATCTGGTTTTCTCTGTTACAACATCTGTACCTTTCGCAAAATGTACAATTTTTTTTCATTCCCCCCATAGAGAAGATGATTTGAGGGTCCACAGGAAGCTTTGAACTGCTTACCAACAGTATAGCTTTCATAGATCAAATCTGCCTTGAAGATAATTCTGTATTTACTGAGAGATTTTGCAATAAGGTCAGTATCCGTCAGGGAAATCCTCTTTTTCTTGATCTTTTGAAACATAACTATGTTTATACATCAAGTCATTTACCGACTTCAGATTTGGTAACCCCATAAATTGTGTGGTTCTACAATTCTAAGCATGTGAAGCCTTGTTGAGCTTAACAAAAGTGCCATAGAAGGATTGTCAGCAGTGAAGAAGCTACAGTACTTTACAGGTCTTTGGGCTAACACCATTGATACCTCTTAATTCTGGCCTCAGAAAACTTCTTTAGGACCACCAGGTGTGTAGTAGTTGCCAGCTTTTCTTGGCCTTCTTGCTGGGCAAATTCCACATCTGTATATCTGTCTATGCTCTGCATAGTAGGCTTTAGCTCTTTCACATGCACTCTTTCTCCTTATCTCAAAAAGCTCTTTTATAGCCATCTTCTTCAGACATTTGACCTTCAGTACTTCAAAGGCCCTTTGCCTTTTCAAAAAGAGGTTCTGGAACAGAGAGTAGCTACTTCTTCTTCTTTCCTTCTATGCCTACCATGATTCCAGACAAAGAGGCCCCCCAAAAAAGTGTTCTTTCCAAAAGGATACTTTGAGAATATAAAAACCTGAAGTGTAGGTATGATCAGCTTTCTAGAATTCTAAACAGATTTCCATATAGCAATTTAATTAGAATTTAGAACCTTTTAAAATATTGAATTCCAAGGATAGAATATTTTAATAATAATGATATATATTTATATATTAAATAATATATTTAAAATAATAATAATAATAATTTAGGAAAAAGAATATCACTGCGGTGACTAAAAATTTTTTTAAAGAAATGATTTTTATAGCATATTCATCATAGGATTGTATAATCCAGAACTAGAATAGATTTGAAATTTTATTATTTGAGATTTTATTATCTACTTCTTTATGTTACAAATCAGGAAACTGAGACAGATGTTTTAAATAACTTCTCCAAATCTATACAAATAGATGCTAGCCATAGTTTTCCAGATGCCCATAATAATATAATTCAACAAATACTAAGTGTCTACCACATGCAAGGCACTGATATTTTGTTTTCTTGTTTGAACCTTTACTTTTAAAAATTTAATTAAAGTTGTGGCATCATATGAATATTTATTCTGTTAATATTCCTGATACAATAATTTTTTCCATTCTCTACTTTTTTCCTCTGATGACTCCGATAAAATAAATGTCATGTAAAATTTAAAGAAAAGAGTAGAGGGTATCCCGAATTATCTTAATAACTTAGCTCTGAATCCTTGGGGCTGCTACTGGAACAACTAAAGGAAAATTTCCATTAATAAACATGAAAGCTGCCTAAGCATTTTGTTTACATATTAGCACTGTACCAGAAAAGGGGACAAATAGTGCTAAGAATAACAGAAGTTCTAGGCCACCTAAAAAAGAGTGACTTAGCTATTGATATTTTCAATGTGAAATCCTTTTCCAGTTACACATTAGTGGAAAAACTGTTGGAGGAAATCAATCTCATCAGTCTTGACTTTCTCACTATAAATGCAACCAGAAATCAGAAGGAAGTTGGAGCTAAATAGAAGGATGGGTCATGGGTTCTCCTTGAAGAGGCAAATAAAGGAGTTGGTGGAATTGGTTTTTATCATGTGCACAAATACAACTAGTGAAATTATTGACATTTGATCATCTTACATTTTAGAGCCTATGCTAAGCATTTGGAAAGAAACCAACATGAAAATAATTGCAACTTATGCGCCAACATCTGTTACGGAGTATGAGGACAGAATAATTCTATGCAGAACTTAAGACTCTAAATTAAATCATCATGTATTTTAATACTCAGTTTCTCTAATGAAAAGGTATCTATGAGAGAGAGAGGAAGGTTAAAAAGCATGGTTCAAGAATAAGGAAGAAGAGAAGCTAAAACTTTGTAAACTCTATAAAAGTCTCATATCTAATGTTAGCATGCTGGCCAAAATTTTTTTTTAATGGCCTCATCATGGTAATCACTGAAAAAAAAATCACCCAAAAACAGTGATTCTGGTTCAGCAAATAGGAAACAATTGATTATCAATGTGGTAATTTCTTCTAAATCATTTGTATCTGAACTTTCAGACTACTGTGATTCTGTTCAGCAAATAGGAAACAATTGATTAGCAATGTGGTAATTGCTTCTAAATCATTTGTATCTGAACTTTCAGACTACTGACTTGTTAAAGTAAAGATCAAAATCAATAGCAATTAGGAGAAAAAAAAGAAAATCAGTAAGACCATACAGCACAAATTGAGGTGATTCCAACTTGATCATTTGGGGGACCGGGGCAAGCTCCCAATGCCCCAAAATGGAAATGTTAAAATAACAGATATTGACATTGAATATTCTCATTTCCTATAAGTAGTTAAGCCATTATAAATTACCATAGTGAGGAGACCAGAATTCCCAGAAACTTCCTCAGTCAGCAAACCCTTGATCTTTCCAAAAGCAGAGACACATGGCATCCAAGGCCAATACCAGTTTGGAATGTAAGTTTATTTGTACAATATTACAGAGGTGAATGGGACCTCTTAATCAGTATCACCTCATCAAAGAATGAAGAGCAATGGAAGGAAAAACAAGTTTCTAGAAAGCTGGTGGAGAGACTTAAGTGCATTTAAGTATGAGACAAGAGGAAGGACAACAAAGAGATGAAAGATATGAAAAATTTCTATGCATTTTTATTACAAACTCTTTTTTCCACCCATGTAGTGGAGTCACCACTCTAACATCACAGTCTCAAGTGTGCTCTTGTGAAGAACTTGAAATGACACTGAAGAGAAAAAAAAAAGATGTGTAGAGCAGCTGGAGTACTCAGCCATGTATACGAAGAAGTCCATGCTGGATAGAATACAATTTTGAGGGCATTGAGAGATCCTGAATGCTGAATGGAGATGATATCAAGATTAAAAATCTTAGTTATCACCAAAAAAAAGAAAAGTCAGAAAAAAATAATTAATGATCCATTTGCTTCTTTTTTTTTTTTCCATTTCTACAAAATCATTACAAGAATAATCTACCAAACAATTAGGACTTCCTTGATGAAGGTTTGATAAGTAAAAAGGCTACCTTTTGCAAATGATATCCTATGGCATACTACATATTTCATATCACATAACTGATAGAAAGGATACAAGGCCCTGTTGTATTTATTGCTTATTGACTTCAAAAGAGCTTTTGTTTTAATAAAGTGAAATACAGCTCTAAAAGTTCTTCAACATAATGTTTCCTGCATATATGTCAAAATCTTACAAACTCCTTGAAAGCAACAAAATCATAAACTCTTTGAATGACACAGGAGATGATTTTATTCAATCTTCTGATTATTAATATCTAACAAGGCATAAGACAGGAACTCATATCCTCACCAAAAGTGTTCATCACTGTCATGGAATATGACCATAGCAAAGTCAGAAAGAGAAATTCCTTTAAGTTGGTGATATCCAATAGATACCCCTTTTGTAGATGACTTTATCTAGATTGCAACAAATCCTGAAATACTGCAGAGCTTCCTAAATGAGATCTGTATTTACTCAAAATAATACAGACTGTATCCACACAGGAAAAACCAAGTAAATGAAGAATGCCTATTGTCCTGACTATAATATGCAGTTCTGTAGACAATCCATAGGATTTATCCATCACTTCATATATCTTAGCCAGGCACTGTGAAGAGTTAATGATCTGGTCCCAGAATTGAACAGAACTACCATATTGCCTTTGGGAAATAAGGCAATGTATTTACTGACCCTTCTGCTAGAAACAAAGGCCATCACTAATCTTTCAGTAATACTGCAAAGCCATGAGTCACAGAATACCATAATCTCCAAAAAATAAAATGAAATAAATTTCAGGGTCACCCAGAAGGCACATGGCCCATATAAGTAGACTTCAGAATATTGCCAGCAAAAAAGTGTACAGAAGAAAGTGGCACTAAGTGGCATCAGCTAATCAACAAGCATTTATTAAGTACCTGTGTGTTAGGCACTAAGATAGGAACTGGTGATAAGAAAACAAAAACAAAGTAATCTCAGCCCTCTAGGAGCATCTCTGCCATCAGATATAAGAGATATGCCTATAAAAGGAAGTGGGCTGGTCATGGAATGAAAAGAAAGTCTAGCTGGAGAACTTCCTGCGTGCCCCAGTGGAGATATAGAGGAAGTTCTTCAGCACAGTAGAAGGCACTACTGAGGTGAAATTGTGGGTATGATCATGGCATCTTAGATTTTGACCTGGAAAAAACCTTAGAGGCCATGAAGTCCAACATCCTCATTTTATAGATAAAGAAACTGAGACACAGAGAGGCAGTGATTTGCCTAGGCTCACACAGCTAGTAAGTGTATGATAATGGGATTTGAACCCAGGTCTTTCTGATTCCAAAGTCCAGTAGCTTCTCCATTGTGCATCACTGCCTGAACAGGAATCACACAGAAGGTGTGGATAGTTTATAGTTAGTATCTTTGTATCTTTGTAAAAAGAACTTAAGTCACTGAGATCACATATCCATTGAAATATCAATGTAAATAAGCCCTTCTAGAGAAATGTCAAAATTGTTCTATGCCAATACTAATTTGGAGGATATAAATAATTGTTGTTCAGTTGTGTCCAACTCTTTGTGACTCCACCTGGAGTTTTCTTGGCAAATATACTTCAGTGTTTTGCCATTTCCTTCTTCAACTCATTTTACAGATGAGGAGTGGTGTATACAAGGTTAAATGACTTACCTAGGGTCACACATCTAGTAAATGTCTGAGGCCAGATTTGAACTCGGGAAGATGAGTCTTTCTGACTTTAGGCCTTTTACTCTATCCACTGTGCCACCTAGCAGTCCAGTAGATAGATAAATATGTGTATATATGTATGTATACACACACACACATATATACTTACATATCTACAGATATAAATATATATTTATACATCTACAGATATAGATATATATATACTTATACATCTACAGATGTATATGTATATATACTTACACACATATATATACACTTACATATCTACATATATATGCTTACACATCTACAGATATAGATATATATACGTATACATCTACAGATATATATGTATATATACTTACATATCTACATATATGTACTTACACATCTACAGATATAGATATATACTTATATATCTACATATATATGTATATATACTTACACACATATATATATACTTACATATCTACATATATATACTTACACATCTACAGATATATATATATATATACTTAGATATCTACAGATATATCTGTCTGTCTGTCTGTCTATCTATCTATCTATCTGTGTTCAAGTCTTCTGACAGTATTAGCTTTGTGACCCTGAGAAAGTCATGAAGTCTCTCCATGCTCCCAGAGAGCTCTCCAAGATTATAAATGGCAAAGCTATTGCTTATCTGCATTAGTATTGAGGATTTCCTCACTGGGAGGAAACTGATGAAATCATAGATCTGGTAAAAAAAAAAAATACATACATACAAAAACACACACATGCTCACACACTCACTAGTTACTTAAAATGGCTTTATTTCCTGGTCAGAATCATAGAATTTCAGGAGCTGAAAGGACTCGAAGTGGCCCTGTAGTCCATTCCATCCCTGAACAAGAGTCCACCCTAAAACTTGCCCCGCAAGGTTATTCAGCTTGTATTTGAAAACCTCCTGTTGGGCGGTGGAGTCAAGATGGCAGAATAGAAGCAGGACCTCCGCTGGGCTCCAGCTTCCACCTTCCCCAATCCATGTAAAAGGGGGCTCTAAACAAATATTGGAGCTGCCGAATCCACAAAATGACACAGAGAAGCTAACTTTCTGCTGAGGACAGTCTGGCAGGCAAGCAGGAATTGGCCAGCACAGCGCTTTGGGAGCCCAGTCCAACGCTCTGGGAGCCCAGCCCAGCCCTACTTGAGGCTTTAGCCCCAGGGTGGACCTAACCAGCCACTGGCCTGAGGGACTCCAGATCAGCAGCAGCTGTGGCTATTTCCAGATTTATCAACATATAGATGCAAAGGACAAAGTGAGAGTTCAGTGCTGTCTGGACTTTGGGACCCAATAAGTGGGAGTTCGTAGCTTTTGCCCCCGGGGCAAGAAGCCGCTGAGACACTGGCACAGCCAGCCAGCGCCAGGTGGCAGCTTCAGCTCTTGGCCTGCAGAGTGTAGGGGGACCAAGCACTGGTCTGAGGGGTAATTGCTCTTGCTTTAACCTTCTTGGATCTGGATTGCAGTCTAGGGTGGATGTCCTGGGGTGTGTGTCCAGCTTGCCAGAGCCTGTGAAGACCTCAGAGAGGGCACCCAACTAATAACTCCGGCAGCTGAGAAAACCCCAGAAACCCCAGGGGTCAAGTGACTGAGGGGCCACATGACCAGGCAAAGGAAACAAAGCAGACAGAAGATTCTAACATTAGACTCCTATTTTGGGGACCAAAAGGAGCAAAGCATGGAACAGGAGGAAGACAGTGAAGTCAGAACTCCTGCACCAAAAGCCTCAAAGGAAAATACGAGCTGGTTACAGGCCATAGAGGACCTTAAGAAGCAGATAAGAGAAGTGGAGGAAAAATTGGGAAGAGAAATGAGAGCAATGCAAGAAAATTATGAAATGAGAGTCAACAGCCTGACTGAGTAAAATAATACCTTAAAAAATAGACTAACTCAAATGGCTAAAGAGGCTCAAAAAGGCAATGAGGAGAAGAATGCCTTAAAAAGCCAAATTTGCCAGATGGAAAAAGAATCTCAAAAGCTCACTGAGGGGAATCATTGCTTCAGAATTAGATTGGAGCAAATGGAAGCTAATGACTTTATGAGAAATCAAGATGCTGTTAAACAGATCCCAACAAATGAAGGAATAGAAAGCAATGTGAAACACCTCATGGGAAAAGCCACTGACCTGGAAAATAGATCCCGAAGAGATAATTTAAAAATTATTGGACTACCTGAAAGCCATGATCAAAGTAAGAACCTAGAAATCATCCTCCAGGAAGTTCTCAAAGAAAACTGCCCTGATGTTTTAGAACCAGAGGGCAAAATAGAGGTTGAAAGAATCTACCAATCACCTCCTGAAAAAGATCCCAAAAAGAAAACTCCTAGGAATATTATAGCCAGGTCCCGGAATCCCCAGATTAAGGAGAGAATATTACAAGCAGCCAGGAAGAAACAATTTGAATATTATGGAAACACAATCAGGATAACCCAGGATCTGGCAGCTTCTACACTGAAGGATCGAAGGGCTTGGAATATGATATTCCAGAGGGCAAAGGAGCTGGGATTAAAACCAAGAGTCACCTACCCAGCAAAACTGAGTATCATGTTTCAGGGGAAAATATGGTCATTCAGTGGAATAAAGGACTTTCAAGCATTCTTGCTGAAAAAACCAGAGCTGAATAGAAAATTTGACATTCAGATACAAGAAGCAAGAGAAGCATGAGAAGGTAAACAGGGAAAAGAAATCATAAGGAACTTATCAAAGTTGAACTATTAACATTCCTACATGGAAAACCAATAATTGTAACTTATGAAATGTTTCTCAGTAGTTGAAGGGAATAGAAATATATATATATATGTATATATATATACACACATATATATATGTCTGTGTATGAGGGTATATGGGCATAGGAATACATATGTGAATGTGTGTAAATATGTTTACAGGTATACATAGATAGAGGGCACAGGAACAATTTAAAATTAACAGGAAGGGATGATACTTAAAAGGTGAAATTAAGAGGTGAGAGGGGAATATAATGAGAGGAGATGGGGAGAGACAGAATGGGGTAAACTATCTCATATAGAAGAGGCAAGGGAAAATGGTTACAATGGAGGGGAAGAATAGAAAGGCAAAAGGGAATGTTTCAACCTTATTCCCATTGAATTTGGCTTGAGGAGGGAATGAAATACACACTAAATAGGGTATCTCACCCTCCAGGAGAGTAGGGGGGGAAGGGAATGAGGGGGGGAAGGGAATGAGAGGGGGGATGATGGAAGGGAGGGCAGGCTGGGGGGGAGGGAAGTTGGGAGCACCCATTTTGAAAAGGCATGGGATCAAAGTAGAGAATAGAACAAGTGGGAGGTGGGATGGGAAGGAGGGAAATATAATCAGTCTTTTACAATATATCTACTATGTTATTGTTTTGCATTAGCCACACATATACAACCTATACTGAACTGCTTATCTTCCCAGTAAGGGTGAGAGACAAGGGAGGAAGGGAATGAATCTGGAATTTAAAGTTTTAAAATAAAATACTCAAATATACATATATATATATATATATACACTCATACTATTATTAATACTATTTTACATGTAATTGGGAAGTAAGATATACAGGCACTGAGGCATAGAGATCCACTGGAAAAGTCGAAAGGGGTATGGGAGAAAATATGGGAGAGAGCAGATTGGAGGAGGGGATATTGTATCTGCGGGACTGCTATTTTGGGGTGGTTGGTAGGGGAAAAATGGGGAGAAAATTTGTAACTCAAAATCTGGCGGAATTGAATGGTGTAAATCAGAAGTTAATAAAGCATTTAAAAAAAAAAGTAAACCTCCTGTTAGTGGGACCTCCCTGCCCCCAAAGCAGCCCATTCCACTTTCAAATAGGTCTATCGCTTTATTTGTGAGGAAGGTTTTTCCTTATTTATCCAGCCTAAATAAACTCATCCTAAAATCTACTGTGTGACCCCCTGCTAACCTCCATCTCAGTGTTACTTAATAAAATAAACATTCAAAACACCACTCTCTTTTTCCAGAAACAAGAAACTAAGAGTGTCTTCAAATGGTTACTTTCTTAATGGAAAAGTTAATGTGACTTAAAAAGAAATTTCGGGGAAACTATACTTGTTTTCTCTTGCTGTGGCTGAAGAAAAGTTTAGTTTTCCATCTCATATGAATTGAATTGTTGAATCTCTTAGAAATCAACATTTTAGGTGACCCAGAAGGCAATAAAGGCACAAGTAAAATTGATCTTTTGTAGTGATGACCTACAAATTAGAAGTAGCATAACAGAAACTATCTAGATTATATATAATTAGAAAAGGAGGGACAGACATGTAGTAGAAGCTAGTGTTAAAAGGTAGACAGCTGAGGTGCTATACTGATACTCACATAATATGTAAAGTCCTAAAAAGGCATCTCTAACATATAGTTGAGTATATTTGGGAAAAACATGGACAGGCTTCACAGTGGACAAGAAGACATAGATGGGTTTTAGTTTACACTGCAGGAGGGAGTCCCTCCATCAGTGAGATCGAAAGTCTTTTGAAGAATTGAAGTTATGGTTAATTGCTAGGCAATAAAATTGATAGGCACATTTGTGCATCCTTTTTAGTGTTGATCTTGTCCAAACTGTGCAATATATATATACTTTCAAGTAAGCCATGCAAGTCACTTGACTACCTAGGACTAATAAATACTTTGTTTGAAAACTACAGCTTTAGCTTGGACAGAAATGTGGAGTTGTCATGTACAGGGTACTTTCTAACTGAAAAGATTTTTAGCAAAGTAATTTGGTATTTCCTCAGAAATCACAAGATATATGTATCAAAAGATTGTGAAGAAAGAGTGGCTAGACATTGAATATGACTTCTAGAAACAGTTTAGCTAATAGAGCAAACTTGTTCATATAACCATGTGTTTGTTCTCTTGTGGCTAATTAAAAGTCACATAAATATTCCTTATAAATTAGAGAGGAAATAATATCTTAGGTATTATGTAAACCTTAATACTTGATCACCCCAGCCTGTCACTCTACTAGAATGGTGTAGCATCTGGCAAAATTTGGGGGAAAGGATAGTAAAATAGTTAATGTTCTCTACATTATCAGGTACAAAGACCAAGAAATTATATTTCTTTCTTCTTGGATTTAATTTTATCTTTGAGAAATTATGACATTTTCAGAATGCTATTGGTGTTTTTATGATCTTTATACATTTTAAAATTACTATTAAAAATGTAAAAAAATTACTATTTATCGAGTGAAAAATCCTAAATCAGGTGAGAAAACTTCCATTACACAATCTCCTTTATGGGGATAGGAATAGGGTGGGGGTGGGGGTGCTTATGGCTATTTCTTTTTTTATTCAGTTCTCAGTAATGTTTGGACCATGTCTTCAGAGCATTCAAACATATATTATTATAATAGCCCTATTGTACAAATAAAATATAACCTAGAAAACTTTGACTGTTCATCCAATACCTTAGGAGTTGAATTGGAAATAGGAGGAATCTGATATTCAATTCCCAAGTCTGACTTCTGGTAATTAGAATTAACTTCCTTGATGTAAATCATTCTGTGACAAATTAATAGCAGCCTCCTAGGTAACCTATGAAAATGAGATCAGAAGTTTTCAGTCTGTCTTCATTTTTAAAGTCTTATCCCAGTGCTTACCGATAGTTGTGGAGTTAAAATTAATTTACTGAACAGATTTTTTTTTTATGAAATGTGTATAATTTAGTATTGATGCTTAAAATAGTTTTTAACAAATATATGTTATGGAGAACAAATTTATGTCATTTCATAGTAATGTTTAATGTTTTCTGCATGAAAAAAATTTCCTGTCAGAAGTTCCCAATTCCTGAGATAAGTTTTATTCATATATTTCCTCTAATTTTTATAAGGCTCTTATGCACAATCTCTTATGTAGAAATATGAATTGAATTAAATAAGCATTTGTTAAGCATCTACTTTGTATAAAGTACTGTTCCATGCTTACAGTATAGAATGAAGGAGCCAACATATAAACTATATGGGAGAAATGAAGGGATTGGGTTAGATGAACTAGAAGTCATCACCTCTAAGGGCCCTTTCAGTTCTAAGAGATGAATAAACAAAGGACCCATGGCTCTTAGCACCAATAGAGATCAAATCGGAATCCACACTGAAAACATGAACCTTCTGAAGATTGACTAGAGTAATATGAATCTCTAGTTGTTATTTTTCATCACTTCTTGTTTTCCCTCTTAGTGTCACCCATCATAAGTCTTCTTTTGCTGCAGTTTCTTCCTCTTCTCAGATTCACCTATAAATATTTCTAGGCTTTTCTTGGAAACTGTAGGTAACTGCAGAAGCAGTTGCAGACACTGAATGCACAGGTGACAAGGTGAATATTATAGTAGAGGTAACAATGATATTGACAGATATCCTTAGACATAGAGTAGCCAGCATCTCCACCAAACTTTGTTACCAGTGGTTGGGTAACCTAACCATTCTCAGCCTCAGTTTCTTTATCTCTGAAAAAATGGCTTGCACCTCCTTCATGGGATTGTTGTATAGGTCTAATGAGATCATATTTCTGAGAGCTCTTTGCTAACCTTGAAGCACAGTAAATATAAATATTAGCTACTATCATCAACAAATGCAAGTTATTGGGGGGATTTTTTTTTTCATTCATAGAAGTAGTAATGTGGAGAAATGTCCAAAAATCTGATATCAGGTATGGCCTTGAGATCTTGCTTTTGATTCTCAATGCAAATGGGTCAACCTACAGAATTTCCACATGCTGAGTCATCAGTTGCCTCTGTAAACTACTTAAAGTGGTATAGTGCTGTAATGGTAACATCTTTTTCTTATTTTATAATTGTTAGATCTTCAAACTTTTTGATTTGGTGATCTTTTAAAATTAGAGGCACAATTCACTTAAAGGGTGAATCCTTATTTAGGACATTTTCCAATAAGGAGAATTGTTTGATGCTTCCAGGGCAACACATCTAGTTCTTTGTCTAAATGTCACATGTCATGAACTGTTAGAAAGTAAAATGGCATTTAATGAAATTACAGACCATCTGAGACAATAATAAAAGTGACATTTAAGGAGCAGTTTCAGCTACAGTGTAGGTCAGTAGGTATATATGAAGTCAACAAGTCTAGGAGATGCTAAAGTGTGTGTTTTATTGAGCTTTGTATATAAATGTTTTAGGCTTAATTTCTTAAATAATTTAAAGAAATGGCATGCCTATGATTGAAAAAATTCACCTCTAATATTCAAATAGTAAAAAGACTTAAATTCAATATTTGCAAAGTGTAAAAGAATTATTTAATGTAGATCTAAATGTCATTACTTGGTAACTGTCAAATTTGAATAATAATATGATATACCCATGTTGTATAAGAGATGGCATGAAAGGTAATGATAATAAAGATAACTTAGAAATGTTTATAATTTATGTACCAATGCAAATGGAGATATTAGTAGCATTTGTTACACTAAATGTCCTTTGCCCTATAAATGGAATATACTGTGCCTGTGGTTCAGCCCTCCTAATCTTTTAGACAGACTTCTTGTTTCCAAACTATGTGTTAGTTAGCCTTTATCCGTGTAGAAAGCTATTCTGTTGTTGCTTAAGACTGATCCCTGAACTGATAATCAGAACAAATTCCTAGCATTTTAGGCAGCTAGGTAGTGTAAGAAGTAAAGTGTTAAGGTTCAGAGTAGGGAAATCTAAGTTCACATCCCACTTGAAACACTGACTAGTTGTATAACTTAACTGCTCTCAACCTCAGTTTCCTCATCTATAAAATGGGTATTTTATATACATACATACACACAATAATATATAAATATAATAATAGAATCTACCTCACAAGTTTGTTGTGAAGAACCAGTGGATTAGCATATATAAAGTGCTTTGAAAATCTTAAACTACTGTATAAATTCTAACTAATATTATCATGTTTAAAGCATATCCTAGCTGCCCCTGCCTTCCTTAATTTATCTTTTTGGTGTCTCTGCTGTGCCTGCACCCCTAACCAATGATCACCAATCATATATTACCACACCTGACACATAGTGGGAGCTTCAAAAATGTTTGTTGATTGATACAAGCATGAAATAAGAGAGCAGCAGAATATCTAGCCAGACGAGGCCTAAAGCACAAGTATATATGTCTGCTTCCTCCTTTTCTCCTATTGTGCATTGTGTTAGATAACAACCTTCTCTGCAGCAGAATTTCATTGAGTGCCTCCCTACTCACCATGGAGTGGTTTCTTTTCTTCCTAGGGTATTTACTATCCTTTTTTTTTTTTTTTCCCAGTAGAGACACTAGTGGGAAGGAGAACCTCATCCCCAGCTTTTAGAGTATCTTAAGATTTATAAATCCTGGGAGTGATTCAGATAGATACAGGTGATTTAGTTCAGTTCCTAATTTTAGCACTGAGGAAACTGAGGCCCTGTGATAGTAATGGCATTTAAAGATTCCCCTGTATTGGCTTGGTTTTTCAAATTGATTGTGTTAAAACACAGAGCTTGTTAATCCCACCTGTGGGATGGACTTGTTGATGTGAAAAGAGAGTCCTGAACTGGGAGGAGCTGGTGACGTAGATTTGGAGAGACAAGAGAGAGGCAGAAGAACTTTTTGGAAGCAGCACCTCGTGGAGGCAGAGAGAGAGACTGAGAGAATTGCTGGGAGCCACTTTGAATTGCCCTGGACTTTTGAGACCTGCCCCCTGAGCTACCAAGGACTGAGGAGACATGGCTGTTTTGCTGGTACTTTGTCTGTCTGTTTTGATGTTGTTTTGCCAGATTTGTCCACTGGTGAAAGACAGTCTCAGGGCTTCTTAGCCAACAGCCAGGTTCCAGGACTTCTTCAACAGGACTGTCTTTAAGTGCCATTACTATCACAGGCCCATAGTTTTGAAGTGATTTGTGCAGGCTTATACAAAAAGAAATTGAACTAGGAATCTGTATCAGCAATGCCATATTCACAATGCCTATAGAGATTACAAATATGCTGATATAATTATCCATCACAAAATACGTCAGGTTTGCCATATGGGGAAATAAACTAGAAAATTTATTAAGATACCAAAAGACTGAGTCCCAAAACCAGAAAGTGAAAGCCATCAGAGTAGTTATGATATTGGCACAGGTAGATAAAGTAGAAAGCACCCACATTTTCAAGCCTTTAAAACAGAACAGGCTACCTCAGGCAAAGGTCCTCCTCTCCCCACTCACAGCAACCACCCAGCGTCCTGGAAGAGCGCTCCCAGCAGCTCCGGCCCCCGGCAGTCCTCAGCAGGAGTCTTAACTCAAAAAAAAAAAAAAAGGCAACTGCCACCAACTGCCAACCGCAGGACCGTTAGCTCGGCTTTTCACTTTCTCTTGCTCTGCTATGTCAGCACGTCCATGGGGCATGGGAGATCTTTAAATCCCATAACCCTTACAGAATCCTACCTATATCTTCTTATTCTATATCCATTAGTCTTTCTGTTGTGCAATTCTATTTCCCAAGTTATTTTATCATCTTCACTGTCCCTGCTATTGTTTTTCCGTGATGAGAAAATCCAGCTATTCCTGCTAAGCATTTTCCCTATCTGACAGGCTCAGATAGACCTAACCTCCTTAAGGCACTCTAACAATGGGCATTACCTTTTAGCTTTGTGACCTTGGTCAAATTATTTCACCTATCTGACCCTCAGATTCCTCATTTTTAGTGAGTGACTTGAAAGAAATGATCTCTTATGGTCCCTTCTATTTAATAACCTGTGATACAGTACTTAGATGGTGGTTTTCCACTCTAGTGAGAGGAAGTGAGATGTGTAGTTGTGAAAGCATGAAACTGAGTCAGTGTTCCATGGTTTTGATCAGTTGTTTTTCTGATTTACTGGGTGATTTTGAACAAGACATTTCCCTCATCTTTCTGCAATATATATATATATATATATATATATATATATATATGAAAATAATGGTACTGAATCTTTTCATGTTTGCAGGACAGTTGATATCCTTCACTAAAAATAATGTATAAATGTGTGATGTAAAACAATAACATTAATAGCATGTTTATATGACACTTTTATAGTTAGCTATAAATTTTACTCACAACATTTTATTTAACTTGGGGGATATGTTTTTATATGTGTGTGTGTGTGTTTTGTTTTAATCAGCCAAAATTTGATTTCTCATCCCCCAACCTCTTGAGAACACAATAAAAATAAAATCAGTAACAAACACATGTAATCAGTAAAAACAAATTGCCACATTGGCCATGTCCAAAATAATTTATCATTCTTCATTCTGAGTCCTTCACCTCTCTATCAGAAGAAGGGTAGCTAGTATCCTTGTTAATCTTCTGGAATCATGGTTAATAACTATGCTGATCAGCACAATAGTATTCTATCACATTTATATGCTTGTTCATCTCTTCCCCAGTTTATGGGCACCTCCTCAGATTCCCATTCTTTGCCACTTCAAAGAACCATAAATATATTTATTCATCCTTTGTTTTACTTAGGACTTTTCTTTAACTTACCATACCTCTAAATTACCCTCCTCCTTCTTCCTTTTTTTCTCCTATTTCCTTGTTGAGTGAAATGTATTTCTGTACCCAATTATATGTATGCTTCTGGGTATGTTTATACATCCTTCTTTTTACCAGTTCAGATGAAAGTGTTCAAGCCACCTCTTCCCACTCTCCCCTCCTTGTTTGTATAGATGCCTACTTGTACATGGTTATGTGAAATAATTTCCCCTAACTTTCCTTTCCCTCCCTTCCCCACCCCATTGTATTCCTCTTCCTCTGTCTTTCCATTTTTTCCCTTAAGATTAAGGCATAACAGGGGCAGCTAGGTGGCACAGTGAATAGAACACCAACCCTGGAGTGAGGTGGACCTGAGTTCAAATTCGGCCTCAAACACAACACAAAAACTAGCCATGTGACCTTGGGCAAGTCACTTAACCCCAGTTGCCCTCCAAAAAAAGCAAGAAAAAAATATTAAGACATAACAGAACCACTCACAGACTTTGTCTACTTAGATTCCCTCCATGACCACTGATGCTGATATGGTTCAGAGAAGAGACATGTATCTTCTCCCTCTATTTAGTCTTTTATCATTATTTATGTTTTTATGGTTTTTTTTCCTCCTGTGTTCGAACATCAAAGTTTCCACATACTTCTGGTCTCAATATCAGGATTGCTTGAAAGTTCTCTATTTCAGTAAAGATCCATTTTTATCTCGTTGAATTATACTTTATTTTTCAGTATAAGTTATTTGTGACTATAAACCAATATCCTTTGCTTTCTGGAGTATTATATTCCAAGTTCTTTGCTTCTTAATAATGATGGCTGCTAAATAATGTGTGATCCTGACTGTGGCTCCTCAATATTTGAATTCTTTCTTGATGCTTGTAGTATTTTACAAAGACTTGAACTTTGCTTATGGATCTTTTAAGATCAACCAGCCCATCAACAAGCACTTAATAGCCACCTTCTACATGCCAGGCACTGTGCTATGCTAGGGATACATAGAGAAAAATAAGAGAGTACCTACTGTCAGGAGAGATATGTACACATGTAAATATATACTAAATAAATCGGCAGTCATTGGGAAAGGGGCCCATTTCCAGTTGAGATTAGGAGGGAATTCATATTAGAAAGAAATGCTTGAGGTGAGTTTGGAAGAAAATGAGATTCTAAGAGGTGTCACTGAGAAGAGAGTTCATTTTAGGCATGAGGAACTGCATGGCCAGGCTGCCTGTACTGAAAAGAACAGAGAGCAAGAAAGCAATATGTAGCAAGACTGAGAAAAGAACCTAGGGCCCCTTTATGAAGGACTTTTAAAGCCAAAAGAAGTTTACATTTGACCCTAACACTAATAGAGAGCTATTAGAGTTTTAGTAAGGGAAAGATATAGTTGAGACTGCCCTTTAGGAAGACTGATTTTAGCAGCAGGATCAAGAGTGGATTGGAGATGGAAGAGACTTGAGACAGTGAGACTATAGGAGACTATTACAGCTGTCCAGGTGAAAGGTAATGAAGTCCTAAAGGAAGACCGTCATATGAATATAGAGAAGAGGTCAAGTGCAAGAGATCTTATGGACATAGAGATGTTAAGATTTGACAACTGATTAGATAGGTATTGGGAGAGAAAATGTGGATTAAAGGGTAACCACAGTGACAGCCTGGGAACTTCAGGAAAGGGGTGAGCTGGGGAGAGAGTGCAGAGATCATTAGTGTGAGAAACACATAAGTGTGTTTCTTGTAAACAACATGTTGGATTCTGCTTTCTAATCCATTCTGATATCTTCTGTCTTATAGGTGAGGTCATCCCATTCCCATTCACAGTTCTGATTGTTATTCCCCTTAATTTTTTCTGTTAAACTTTTTCCTCTCTGGAGGAAGGTGCTTCCCAGAGGATGGTGAATGGGGAGTATGGTCAGCAACAACGCTCTCTGCTCCAAGCAGTCTGCCCCTGCTCCCTGGCCCTTCCTCTCGTTTCATCAACCAGAGCCCAAACCTATGCTCTTATCCCTTTTTTCCCTTAAAAGCCTTCTTTGAAACCTGTCCTTCAAGGTTAGAGTTTGTTTTCCTTTTCACTAATCTCTCTCCAAATATCCCCCCCCCCCTTATATTCCCTCCTTTCTTCATTCCCTCCTTGGTTGAGTCAAAGGTATTTCTGTGCCAGACTCTCAGCAGGTTGTATTCTAGCCTCCTTTGACCAAATAAAATTAAAGTGCCACATACTTCTCCCTACTCCAAGTTGACAGACAGTTTTCTTTAGAAGTTTGGTTATGAAAGTGAGAGCGAGATTGATACCTTGAGGAAATGGTTGAGTTTTAAGTAGGGGTTTTTAAGGATGGGGGACACTCAGGCATATTTGAAGGCAGTAGGGAAGCGAACAATAGATAGGGAGATTTTGAAGATTAGGGAGAAAGGGTAAGGGAATGATTGAGATTAAAATCTGCTGGAGAAAACCAAAGTTAATTCCTTTCTCAGAATGAAAATAAGTTCATAAGAATTTTTAAAAACCAAGGAAGATGAATATATTAAAAACTTGTAAAATTAAGTGCATGAGAAGACAATGTTATTTAAGAGAAATAGGTTAAATACATTTTTATTACTTTCAGAAATATAATTCTGAAAAGTGAAATATTCAGAATTGGTGCAGTAGTAGTCCTCGATTTCCAAAGGTTATACGAATAGAGACCAAGTTCTGGAAGGTCCTCCTCCTGAAGTGAAAAGGCTTTGAGTATGACTTCCATGGCAAACTGTGTCTTTACATTGAAAAACAGCCTAGATACATTTAAAGAAGTCCCCAAACCAAATTGGCTGCAGGTCTCTCTCCCAAATCATGGAGAGGTACTTCTACTGATAAAATCACTGGTGTTTGAAGTTTTTAGGTATATTAGAATGAAATCAGTTGGGGAGTAATTAAAAACAGTAGCTCATATTTACATAATCTTTTAAAGTTTTTTCTCCACAACTTTGTATAGCCAGCCAGTAGTCCACAAGCATTACTATGGGCTAAGTGTAGGGGATACAAAAGAGATAAACAACTGGAACTCACATTATGCTGGGGAAAATAACCTATAAATAGGAAGGGAAATTCAGTCAATCATGTAACATTTATTAAGCACCAATGATGTACTCAGTACTCTGCTTAGTGCTGAAGATACAAAGGCAAAAAATAGTCCCTACTCTCAAGGGATTCACAGTCTGATGGGGGAGACAATTTGCAAACAACTATGTACAAATACACACACATACATACATAAACATAGAGTATAAATTGGGGTCACTAAGATTAAGGTAGACTTTAACTGGAGCTTGAAGGAAACCAGGAGACAGAGAAGAGAATGGAGAGCATTCTAGGTATGTGAAACAACCATTGAAAGTGCCTGGAATCAGCAGATGAATTGTCTTGTTCAAGGAACAGCACAGCAGGCCAGTGTCACTGTATCACAGAGTACTTTGAGGCAAGGAAGGTGTAAAAAGACTGAAAGGTAGGAAGGGACCAGGTCATGAAGGCTTTAAAAGCCAGACTCAGGATTTTATATTTGATTATTTGATCATGGAGATAATAGGGAGCCAGCAAGTTTATTAAGTGTGGGAGGGAGGTGTTGAGGAGTGAGTAGGGATGTAGTCAGATCTGTGCTTTAGAAAGATCAGTTTGACAGCTGAATGGAAGATGGACTGCAATGGGGAGAGACTTGAGGCAGGGAGAACAACTAAAAGGCTATTGTGATAGTCCAAGCTTCTATATGCTCTGTATATATGTGTGTGTGTATGTGTGTGATTTACATATATATGTATAAATATATATGGTAATATTATAGTAGCAGCTGCTGGTGGGGGAGGGTAGGGGAAGGAGGTGACACAGACCCTATAAAGCTTCTTGCCAAAAGTATTATTTGTGTTGAGGCTTAAAGGAATCCAGGAAAACTGAGTCAACTCAACCAACATTTCTTAAGTATCTACCAGGTACTGTGCTAAGCATTAGCACATAAGAAAACCTCTCCCCACCCCCTAAGTCCTTTTTTTTTTTTTTTTTGCCTTTTGGAGGGCAATTGGGGTTAAGTAACTTGCCCAAGGTTACACAGCTAGTGTGTGTGTGTGTGTGTGTGGTGTGTGTGTTAAGTGTCTGCGGCCAGAACTGAACTTGGGTCCTCCCGACTCTGGGGCCGGTGCTTTACCCACTGCGCCACCTAGCCGCCCCCCTCCAAGTCCCTCTTCTTAAAGATTTCACAATCTAATGGGGTAGGGGAGAGAATGACAACATATAAACAAGTACATATGAACAAGAAACATACAGGATCAGCTGGAGGGAGTCAACAGAAGCCTAGCATTCAAGAGACTCAATCAGAAAGGAGGGATTTTAACTGGATCTCAAAGGAAGCCATCCAGGAGGTGGAGATGAGGAATGGAGAATTATAAGCATGGGGGAGAGCCAGTGAAAATGCACAGACTTGATAGACTCTAATGCCTTGTTCAGTGAAAAGCAAGAAGGCTTTGTCACTGTGCCAATGAGTACAAAGACAGGAGTAAAGACTAAGAAGACTGGAAAGGTAAGAAGCAGCCAGGTTATCAGAGAGTTTGAATGCCAAACAGGATTTTATTTTTAATCTGGAGATAATAGGGAACCACTGGAGTTTAATTAATAGGGGGATGACATGGTCACACCTCTGCTTTAGGAAGATCAATTTGACAGCCAAGTAAAGGTTGAACTGTATTGGAGAGAGACTTGAGGCTGGGTGACCAATCAGAAATAGTAGGATTATTGATTAGGTTAGATTTCCTAAAGAAAGAGATAGAAAGTATATGGGAAGTGGAAATTAGAGGTTAAATGAAGAATAATGTATAATTAGAATGGAAAGATAAATCAAAATCATATTGATGAGGGCTTTTCATGACAAATAGAAGAATATTTTTGTTTTGCTTTTTTTTTTGGAGGGCAATTGAGGTTAAGTGACTTGACCAAAGTCACATGCCTAGTAAGTGTTGTCACATTTGAACTCAGGTCCTCCTGACACCAGGGCCCATGCTCTAATCACTGCACCACCTAGCCACCCAGAAGAATTTATTCTTTATCGTAAAAGTAATAGGGAGCCACTAGGGTTTTTTTGAGCAGAGGAGAGACATAATTAATTAGGCTTGTAGTTTAGGAGAATTAATTTAGCAATTGAGAATAGATTGGAAAGGGGAGAGATTTGATGCAGGGGGCCCTCTAGTGGAATAGTGGCTGTGTTAGTGGAGAAAAGGCAAGGAAAGGTGGATGAGTTTGGGGAACGATGAGTAGTTTTATAGTCCATTTGAACATACAATACATGTTGGAGAAGTCACAGAAGGTCACATTGTGGAAGACCTTGAATGATAGGCTAAGGAGACTAGACATTATTTTGTAGGCAGTGGGGAAATTGAAGATTTTTCAGCAAGGAAGTGATGTTATCAACATTGGGTTTTGGGAAGATTTTTCCATTTGTGAAGGATAGAGTAGAGAGGGGAATCCAGTTCAGATCTTATTTCAGTAGTCCAGATAAGTATACTAAGAACTTGAGCAAAGATGCTGGTAGTGTGAAAATGAAGTTTTTGCTGAGGAAATTCTGATAAAAGATGATGCCTAGTACAGAGTCACTAATTTAAGGACATTCAGTTTAAGCCATGGTTGAGTATCTATATCCATACTATATGAGGCTCTAAGTATATGGAGACAAAAATGACTGTTCTCAAGTAATTTACATTTTACATGAGGAAAATAATATGTGCACAGATAATACAAATTGTACAGAAAATAAATTCAGACTAATTTCAAGGGAAAGGGGTTATAGCTATAGATTTGGAAAGATGGTATCTAAATTAATCTATGACAGAAGGTAGGGGTTCCAAGAGATTGCAGTAAAGAAGAGAAGCATTACATCATGAGGATAAGAGCCTGTGAAAAATCTATTAAAGTTGGTGATAGAATGCTTTTTGCAGAAAACAGTGAGTACATCAATTTGGCTGAAACATAAGAGTGCATGAGGGGGATTCATATGAAATAAACCTGGAAAGATAGGTTGGAGCCAGATTGTGAAGGGCTTTAAATGCCAAACAGTGGAGTTTGTATTTTGTACCTGAAGCAGTAGGGAATCACTGAAGCTTCTTAGTCAAAGTAGCGACATGATCAAACCTATGCTTAAGAAATATCAAAATGGCATCTGTGCAGAAGATGTATTAAAGATAGGAGAGACTGCAGAAAAGGAAACCAATTCACAAGCTCCCAGGTGGGAGGTGAGGAGGCCTGGATTAGGGTGATTCCCACGCGAATGAATAGAGATGGTAGAGAGATAGAATTGGATATAGAAGGAGAGGAAGAATGAAGAATTGATGCAAACCCCATGGTTTCACACCAAAAAATGGTGGTACCATCAACAAAAATATGGAAGTTGGAACAAAGAGTGATTTTATGGGCAACATAATGAATTTTATACTGATAAGATGTTCAAGTGGCTATGTCTAGCAGGCAGTATAGGACTAGAGCTCAGGAGGGAAATGAGAGCTAGATATGTAAATTCGGGAGGAAAGATGTTGAGATCACTGAGAGAATGGGTAGAAGGAAAAAGATGAGGGCCTAGAAAGAGCCTTGGGCTATACCCAAAATACAGACCTTAAAGTAAGATTTCTCAGGATTTTACCAATTTCAAGCAGATTATAATGACTGAGATATTTCATTCTGTCTTGTCCTTCACATGGAGGTGGACATCCTAAACCAGCCTGCCACAGTGGTAAGCACATTGCAACTCGGTACCTCCTACTCTCAGAAGCAAAACCCTGCCAAATACAATTATGCCATCTGGGAAAAGAGAGTGATGAAAGCCACATTCCAGAACTGACAGCTCTATTTGGAAGCAGGCATTGCATCTGCTTCTGGTTGGAACCAATCAACGGAACTTGGAGTATTTCTGGACCAAGCATAAACTAAAGTAGTGACGGAGCTGCTGGTCCCTTTCACTTTCAGGTCTAATGTATCCCCAAAACATAGAACTAAAGATCAGCCTGTCCAAAACCTAAGTTCCAGCATCTCCCAGGAGAGGTGTCACGTACCAACACTCTGCTACATCCTAAAAACTGTACAAAACATTCTGTCTCTGGCTTCATTGCTTTTCATGGAGTATTCCTCCCTTTGCTATCCTGAGGAACTGGGAGGATACTGTTTTCCTCTACAGTAACAGAGAAGTTAGGAGGTGAGGAGGGTTAAGGGAAAAGGATAATGAGTTCGGTTTTGGACATTTTATATTGAGTTTAAGCTACCTAGTTCCAGTTCAGGTGTCCAATAGGTAATTGGAGAGACAAAATTGGAGGTCTGCAGAGAAGTTAGGGCAGGATGGGTATATTTGAGAATCATCAACATAGAAATGGTAATTAAATCTGTGGGAGCTGATGAAATTACCAAGTGAAGTAACAGAGAAGGCCTAGAAGAGAACCTGTGGGATCTCTGTGATTAGAGGGTATGATCTGGATGAGGATCTGGCAAAGGAGACTGAGAAGGAGAAATCTTATAGGTAGGAGAACCAAAAGAGAATGATGTCCCAAAAACCTAGAGAGAAGAGAATGTCAAGGAGAAGAGGATGATCAGCAGTCTTAAAGGCTGCAGAGAGGTCAAGGAGAGTAAGGATTGAGAAAAGGTTGCTGGATTTGACTATTAAAAGATCATTGGTAGCTTTGGAGAGAGCAGTTTTAGTGGAATGATAAGGTCAGAAGCTGATTGTAAGGGGTTACAAGAGGAAGAAGGGGAGGCACCTGTTGTAGATAGCTTTTTCAGGAGTTTAGACAAATGGGTCAGAAGAAATATAGGATAATAGTTAACTAGCAGGAATGGAAGGATCAAGTGAGATTTTTTAAGGTTGGGGAAGAGATGGATATATTTGTAGGCATTAAGATAAGGAGCCAGGAGTCAGGGCAAGATTGAAAATAAGTGATAGAATGGGGATGATAGAGGAGGCAATCTGCTGGAGGAGATAGGATGGAATATGATCACTTGTGCAGGTAGAGGGTTAGTCTTGGTAAGGAGTAAGGTCACCTCTTCATGTGAGGCAGAATTGAAGGTGGAGATGGTGGCAGAAGGCATCTGAGATGAGAAAGAGAGAACAGGAGACTCATGGTAAAAGGCCTCAGTGTGTTGAGATAAATTATGAGGCAAGGTTCTCAGCTGTGGCAGAGGGGAAGAGAGTTAGGGGAGGTTTGGGAAGGGATAAAAAGGTTTGGAAAAACCACTGTGGAGAATGGGACAGTGAATTGATGAGTGAGGTTTAATAGGATTGCCTATCAGGTTGAGGCTATTTTAACATAAATTTGTGGTGGACCCAGTAAGAATGGTTGCATGAATTTCATCACCTTCATTCAGTGGCACATGTTTAGAAGCAAGGGCTGTAGATGATGGAAGTGATCCATGACTAAGGCTTGGCAGGGCACAGTTGCAAATATAAGAAGGCCAGGGACTCAAGAGAAGGGGACAGTGTATTGTTGAAATGGTTCATCAAGGGATTAAGATAGGGAAAGGAGGAGAGAGTGTCAAGTGCTGGGGAGATGACCTGGGAAAGAATTAAGGAATCAAGGGATTGGAGGTCACAATGGATTGTATGAAGAGTTGGGTTTGGCAAGGGAAGGCAGAAGGAGAGGTGGAAAACCAATAGATAATGGACAGATAAGATTTCAGCATGCATGAACATCAAGAGTATTCCCTCTTTGTGTGTGTGAATGAGATGGGGTAGAGGGATTCAGATCTTCCCATCCTTTCCATTCTGCACTCTTGAATGCCTGCTTCATAATTAGAAAAATTGCTTTCATCTTGTTTTTTGATTTAACTATTTTTTCTTTTTTAACAAGCCTTTACCTGATTTAAAGAAAAGCCTCTTAAAAGATAGGCATAGTTAAGCAAAATAAATTTTCTCATTGGTCATTTACAAAGATGTGTCGTACCACTTTTTAAGTCCATCACACTATAGTGGTTAGCATGCTTCAGCTTTTCTTCTCTGGAATTATGGTTTGTCATTGCATTGATCAGAATTCTCAAGTCTTTCAAAGTTGTTTTTCTTTATAAGGTTGTTGACACATAAATACTTTTCCTACCTCTGTTCACTTCTCTGTATTAGTTCATACATCTTCAGTTTTCGCTGAAACTGTCCATTTTGTCATTTCTTATGCATAATAATAGTATATTAATGTTATAATTTGTTGAGCCATTACCCAATCCTCTTAGTTTCCAGATTTTTGCTACTATAAGAAGAACCTGCTTTCATCTTAAACCTTTTTTATTCTTTCCATCTTCTAGCTTTTACTGAGACCTCTCTCCCTCTGCATGGCATTGCATCCCTGGCTACCCCTTCCTAAGACAGGTTGTACTTTCATTCATACTCCTTCAGTTTTGTTGTGAGGTTGTTGAATACTCCTTGTTCCCCACTGTCACTCCTAGACACTCTCCTTCTACCACCTTACTTAGCAACCTTTCCTCCTTTGAAGTTCATACTACATTTATTATCTAATCCAAATCTTGGTGGCCATTATCTACTGACCTCTATGATACTCTTCTTCTATCTTCAGTGAGTTCATTGCCTGACTTTATTTCTGTTCATCCCAACTTCTGTCCTCATGCTAGGAAACTTCAATATGCTTATTAATATGCCTTCAAATACTCAGTTCCTCAACTTGTGACCTATATCTCCACTCTACCTCAGCCTCAACAAAGATGGTCATGCATAGAGATGATCTTGCCACCACAAGTTCCGTATCCATGAACTTTAATATTCCATTATGTGATTACAACCTTTTGTTATTCTTCCTTTCTCTTACAACTGTATGTGAGAGCAGTAACTGGGAGCTGCTTACAACTCCTAATCCTATTCTTTGCCTTCATTGTGACCTCCAGTCCCTCTGTCCTCAGGTCTTCTCAAGCTGTTGCCCATCTTGAATACTTGGCAAGTTAGTCCAGCTTTACACTATCCTCTTAAGTCCCTTGCTTTCTCATACTATTGCCAATTTTGTCCTTCCTGGCATACTGCCACTGTCTTAGCCGCCACTTCTATTTACATACTATTGAATAATGCTAGAGAAAATCATGAAACTTTGTTACATCTCCCTCATCAGTTCACCATCCCCTCATTACAGTGGCTTTCCTGAACCTTTTCATCTGACCTCAAAACTTACCATGGCATAGCCTTCTTAGTTCTCTTACCTGAGAACTTTGCCTCATATTTCACTGAAAGAAAAAAATGAGACCATTCAATGAAAACTTTTTCTCCTCCCCTCCTTCTCATCTCAAATCACTCATAAATTTCTATCACTATTTCCTCATTTGTCCCTGCTTCTCATGAAGAGATATTTTCCAGAAAATTTTCCCTCTATCATCCACTACTACTTCCCTCATTCCCTCCCCCCCCCAGCTTGTTAAATCTCTCCATCTAAATCTGGCTGCTTGCTAGCTACTTGCAAACGTGCCCATATCTCACCCCATCCTCTTAAAACAAACAAGACAAACAAAAACTCACTTGATTAGACCATATCTGCTAGCTTTTGTTATTTTATTTCTCCTTGCCTTCTCAACTAAACTCCTTGAAAAAGCCTCTCTGCCTCTACTTTCTCTCCACTCGTTTTCTTCTATAGTCTGGCTTCTGATCTTATTATTAAATGGAAACTACTCCCTCCATAGTCATCCCTCAATTGCAAGATCTAATGGTCTTTTCTCAATCCTCATCCTTCTTGAACTGTCAGTAAGCTTTGATACCCTTGACTTCCAGAAAATACTCTTCTGGATCTGTTGCTACTTGTCTTTCTACTTTGATGAATCTTCATCTAGATCACACCCACTAACTTTGGACAGACTCCCAAGGCTGTCTCTTGAACCCTCTTTTCTCTCTCTCTCTCTTTTTATCTATATAATCTCACCTGGTGATCTCCTCAACCCCTATAGGTTCAGTTATCATCTCTGTATAGATTATTTTCATATATACATATCCAGCCCACTCCTGAACTCATTTCATATCACCAACTTCCTTTTTTTTTTTTTTGGCTTTTTGGAGAGGGGAGGGGAAGGCAATTGGGGTTAATTGACTTGCCCAAGGTCACATGGCTAGTTTTGTGTTAAGTGTCTGCGGCTGGATTTGAACTCATGTCCTCCTGACTCCAGGAGGTGCTCTATTCACTGCACCACCTAGACGCCTCACCAACTGCCTTTTGAACATCCCAGAGTGGATGTCCTATAGATACCTCAAACACAACATGTCCAAAATAGAACTCTCTCTTTTCCCCCAATCTTTCCCCTCTTCCAATCTTTGTTATTAATATTGAAGACACCACCATCTTATTAGTAACTTAGCCTCACAACCTCAGTATCATTCTTGATTCCTCACTCCTCTTCATCTCACATGTTCAGTCTGTTGCCAAGGCTTATTTTTTATGTCTTCATGTCATCATCTTATATGTCTCTTTCTCTCCAATCACACAGCCATCTCTCTGATGCAGGTTCTTGTCACTTCTTGGTCAGACAACTGCAATAGCTTTTTGATTGGTCTCTTTACTTCAAGATTATCCTCAATCAAATCCATCCACCACTCATTTGCCAAAGTGATTTTCTTAAAGCACAGGTCTGACCATGTAACTCTACTACTCAGTATTCTACAGTAGTTCCTGGTCATCAAATATTAAAAATTCAGTTTGGCATTTAATACCCTTGATAGCCTATTCCCTTGCTGTCTTTCCATTCCCCCATCCATGTACTCTATGATTCTATGACAGTGGTCTTACTGTTCCTTGCCCATGATGAGCCCTTTACTTACCACCTATCTTTTCACTGGTTGTCTCCAACGTCTGGAATGTTCATCTGCCATGAACTGGACACCACCTTGATCATGTTCTCAGGTAAACTCATCACCAGGAAACTCACCATCCTTTTGAGATTGCTTCAGCTTTAGTATTTACACCACGTCAGTGTACACCACCTGATTACCCTCTACTTTTTCAAATGGTTGGCTGGAGAGCAGAACAAAAAACTCTTAAAGTTTCCATTTAAGGAGGACTCCCAGGACAGCCAACTCTTCACTTTTTACCAGTTGCACTCCCTAGACTGAATTCTACCATGTTTTGGTGCAGAGTATTTTTTTCCCCCAGCCTCTGCCCTCCCCTCTAACACACACACAAACCCCTTTTCAGCTTTCTTTAGTTTATCTCCCCCCACCTCATTTGATTGTAATCTCCGTAAGGGCAAGCAATATCTTTCTCTTAGGTACTTAATGAATGTTTATTTACTGATCCCCTTTCTCACCTTGGTGTTGGGGATCCCCTAGCTTTAAGATCCAGATCACATCCCACCTTCTATTAAAAGCCTTCCCCTGTGTCCTTTCCTCTCTCCCCTCCCCACACTTGTATTGCACTTCCTTTGAGATTACCTTTCATCTATTCTGTATATAGCTTGTATATCCAGAATTATTTTCCTGTTGCATCCCTTGAGGGTAATGGGTGACTGTTTTCCCTGTCTCTTTACCACTCTCACAGTGCTTATAACATAGTAACCTCTTAATAAATGTTCATTGACTGACTAGAAAATTTACAAAGTACCTTCCCTAATATCTACCAACTTCTAACCCTTGAAATAGCTATCATAAGTATTATTGCTGAGAAAATTTAATTCCATTAAACAGATAAGGAATAGGGTGAGAAGGATAAATTGCCACTGGTCACGTATCATCAACATAGGTTTTCAGACCTAAGCTTCCTGACTTTATTTCCAGTCCTCTCAGCTTCATCTTTCTGCAGAGCATAAGACTGGCAAGTAAAAAGAACTGTAGTGTGTCTCCTATATATACCTTGAGCAGTCAGTAAGTTAACATGGCCTTAGATTCTGTCACAGACCTTTGGTAGTCAACAAGCAGTTATTAAGTGCTTACTCTGTATCAGGCATTGTAGTTGAATGCTTGAGGTACAAAGAAAGGCAAAACCACTCAGTAACCTCGAGAAGCTCATATTCTAATAGCAGAGAAAACATATGAATAAATTTGATGAATACAAGAGATACACAGAATAGATGGAAATCAATCTCATATGAAAGGCACTACCAACTGGAAGGACTGAGAAAAACCTGCGGCTTTGTTGGAGTCACAGGGCCTGGGTTTTGAATGCACCTTTGGGAAATCAATCAACATGGGTTTTTTAAGTACTTATTATGTACCAGACACCAATACAAAGACAAAAAAGATATAGTCTTTGTTCTCGGAATTTACATTCTATCAGAGGAGATAATATGGGTTGTGCATATGTATGTATGTATATGGGTATGTATACATGTATATAGCACATACGCATGCATACATGTGTGTATATGCTTGTATATGTAAATGAATTTTTTAAAGGCAGTTTAGGAATAGAGGGCATTAACAACCCCAGGAGATCAGGAAAGACTTCATGTAGGAAGTGTTGCTTAAGCTGTGTTAAAGGGAAAAAGAGATGAGAAGGGGAGCTAAGGGGGAGAGTTCATTTCAGGTAGAGGGGCTAGGGAGGGAAAAGGCATAGAGACCAAAGATATGGAAAATTACATGTAAGGAAGAACAGGCAGGACAATTTATGTGGAGAGTGGAACATGGAAGGCCAGAGGGCATGTCTAATAACATTGGGAAATTAGATTAGGGTCAAGTTATGAAGATCTCTAAATGCCTAAAGAGTTAATATTTCATCCTAGAGACAACAGGATGCCCCTGGAATTTATGAAGTAGGGGAGAGATTTGATCAGATTCACCATGAAGAAAATCACTTTATCACCTTTTTGGGAGATTGATTTGGAGAATGGAGTGACTTGAGGCAGAGACATTGATTTGGCTCTAAATAGATGTAGTAATGGTTGTGTGAGTAGCAAGGAAAATGAATGAGAAAGATTTTGTGGAAGTAGAAATAAATGATAGGGATGTGCAAGAGGAAGAAAATTCATTAAAAATCTGGATCACGGGGGCGGAGTCAAGATGGCTGAGTAGAAGCAAGACCTCCCCGCTCTGGCTTCCACCTTCCCCAATCCATGTAAAAAGGGGACTCTAAACAAACTTTGGAGCTGCAGAACCCACAAAATGACACAGAGAAGCTAACCTTCCGCTGAGGACAGCATGGCAGGCCAGCAGGGATCAGCCAGCACAGCTCTCTGGGAGCCGAGCTCAGCCTACACAAGGCTTTAGCCCCAGGGTGGGCCTGACTGGCCACTGACCTGAGGGACTCCAGATCAGCAGCAGCTGTGGCTGTTTCCAGATTTATCAACATATAGATGCAAAGGACAAAGTGAGAGGTCAGTGCAGTCTGGACTTTGGGACCCAGTAAGTGGGAGTGCATAGCTTTTGCCCCCGGGGCGAGAAGCCGCTGAGATACCGGCACAGCCAGCCAGCGCCAGGTGGCAGCTTCAGCTCTTGGCCTGCAGAGTGTAGGGGAATCAAGCACTGGTCTGAGGGGTAATTGCTCTTGCTTTAACCTTCTTGGATCTGGATTGCAGTCTAAGGTGGATGTCCTGGGGTGTGGTCCAGCTTGCCAGAGCCTGTGAAGACCTCAGAGAGGGCACCCAACTAATACCTCCAGCAGCTGAGAAAACCCCAGAAACCCCAGGGGTCAAGTGACTGAGGGGCCACATGACCAGGCAAAGGAAACAAAGCAGACAGAAGATTCCAACATTAGACTCCTATTTTGGGGACCAAAAGGAGCAAAGCATGGAACAGGAGGAAGACAGTAAAGTCAGAACTCCTGCACCAAAAGCCTCAAAGGAAAATACGAGCTGGTTACAGGCCATAGAGGACCTTAAGAAGCAGATAAGAGAAGTGGAGGAAAAATGGGGAAGAGAAATGAGAGCAATGCAAGAAAATTATGAAATGAGAGTCAACAGCCTGACTGAGTAAAATAATACCTTAAAAAATAGACTAACTCAAATGGCTAAAGAGGCTCAAAAAGGCAATGAGGAGAAGAATGCCTTAAAAAGCCAAATTTGCCAGATGGAAAAAGAATCTCAAAAGCTCACTGAGGAGAATCATTGCTTCAGAATTAGATTGGAGCAAATGGAAGCTAATGACTTTATGAGAAATCAAGATGCTGTTAAACAGATCCCAACAAATGAAGGAATAGAAGGCAGTGTGAAATGCCTCATGGGAAAAACCACTGACCTGGAAAATAGATCCAGGAGAGATAATTTAAAAATTATTGGACTACCTGAAAGCCATGATCAAAGTAAGAACCTAGAAATCATTCCTCAGGAAGTTCTCAAAGAAAACTGCCCTGATGTTTTAGAACCAGAGGGCAAAATAGAGGTTGAAAAAATATACCAATCACCTCCTGAAAAAGATCCCAAAAAGAAAACTCCTAGGAATATTATAGCCAGGTCCCGGAATCCCCAGATTAGGGAGAGAATATTACAAGCAGCTAGGAAGAAACAATTTGAATATTATGGAAACACAATCAGGATAACCCAGGATCTGGCAGCTTCTACACTGAAGGATCGAAGGGCTTGGAATATGATATTCCAGAGGGCAAAGGAGCTGGGATTAAAACCAAGAGTCAAAACTACCCAGCAAAACTGAGTATCATGTTTCAGGGGAAAATATGGTCATTCGGTAGAATAGAGGACTTCAAGCATTCTTGCTGAAAAAACCATAGTTGAATAGAAAATTTAACATTCAGATACAAGAAGCAAGAGAAGCATGAGAAGGTAAACAGGGAAAAGAAATCATAAGGAACTTATCAAAGTTGAACTATTAACATTCCTACATGGAAACACAATAATTGTAACTGATGAAACTTTTCTCAGTAGTTGAAGGGAATAGAAATATATATGTCTATATATGAGGGTATATGGGCATATGAATACATATGTGAATGTGTGTATACATGTTTACAGGTATACATAGATAGAGGGCACAGGACCAATTTAACAGGAGGGGATAAAACTTAAAAGGTGAAATTAAGAGGTGAGAGATGAATATAATGAGAGGAGATGGGGAGAGACAGAATGGGGTAAACTATCTCATATAGAAGAGGCAAGGGAAAATGGTTACAATGGAGGGGAAGAATAGAAAGGCAAAAGGGAATGGGTCATCCTTAGTCCCATTGAATTTGGCTTGGGGAGGGAATGAAGTACACACTAAATAGGGTATCTCACCCTCCAGGAGAGGGGGGGGAGTGGATGAGAGGGGGGAATGATGGAAGGGAGGGCAGGCTGGGGGGGAGGGAAGTTGGAAGCACCCACTTTTGAAAAGGGACAGGATCAAAGTAGAGAATAGAACAAGTGGGAGGTAGGATAGGAGGGAGGGAAATATAGTCAGTCTTTTACAATATATCTACTATGTTATTGTCTTGCATTAGCCAAACATGTGCAACCTATACTGAACTGCTTATCTTCCCAGTAAGGGTGGGTGATAAGGGAGGAAGGGAATGAATCTGGAATTCAAAGTTTTAAAATCAAATAGTTAAATATATATATATGTATGTATATACACTATTATTAATACTATTTTACATGTAATTGGGAAATAAGATATACAGGCACTGGGGCATTGAGATCCACTGGAAAAGTCGAAAGGGGTATGGGAGAAAATATGGGAGAGAGCAGATTGGAGGAGGGGATATTCCGTGGGCCCCTATTTTGGGGTGGTGGGTAAGGGAAAAACGGGGAGAAAATTTGTAACTCAAAATCTGGCAGAAATGAATGATTTATATATCATTCATTATATCATTATATATCATTCATACATACATATCAAATAAATCAGAAGTTAATAAAGCTTTTGAAAAATAAAAAAAATAAAAATCAGGATCACAAGCAGTGATCATCAATATATTATTCATTAAAATATTCATTGAAATAGCTCCTTTACATAGTATTGGCTGTTATAAACATAGTATTTACATAGTATTGACTATTAGTATAATTCATCAGTTAGTAAGTATTTTTTTAATGCTTGGGGCTACAAAAAAAGGCAAAAATAATCACTGCTCTCAAGGAGCATACATTCTAATAGTTCTAATTCTATCTACTTGAAGGAAGGGGAATTATTTATTAAGTGCCTACTATGTGCCTGGTATTCTGCTAAGCCCTTTACAAATGTTATCTCATTTGCTCCTCAGAACAACCTTATGAGGTAGGTGCTAATATGATTCTCATTTTACAGTTGAGAAAAGTGAGACAAATAAGAGGTTAAGTGACTTGCCTGTGGTCATACAGCTAGTAAATGTATGATGCTGGATTAGAACTCAGATCTTCTTAACTCCAGGCCTAGTCCTTGCTACCTACTTGAAAGCAGTAAAACTTAATTTCCTTAAAAAGAAACTGTTATTTAGACCTTTCACAAATTCATACTGGTTTTAACTCAGATTAGTTCAAATTAGCAAATTTATGTTTTTGCCAAGATTCTAATGTTGACTAATATCACTAGCCATAATATTTGGCATAGCAAAATATGAAAAATTCAGGTTACTATTTATGAGAGAGAGAAATTCTTCTCTACTCAAGGAATTAAGGACCTGCTAGCTCATGGCTTTACATTTAATTAAGTTAACAAGACCAGTACTCAGGAAAAAGTGATTAGCCATGGGTAGGTAGGAGTTCCATCTGTTCAAAAGCATTGGCTTCTTTGGAGAAAAAAAAAATAAGGTAAATACCCATGAAAATGCGACATTTAATCATCTTGATTAAAGGATCCTCATTTATTAGTGTGTGTAAAGGATTGAAATTCCCCTCTGTGGTTGCCAAACACTATACCAGATACCAGGTGGTAATTTTGATTGACAGAAACCAGATATTGAAAGATGAAGGGGAGTTTAATGAAATTAGTATAATCTGAATCAAAGGGCTATGTGACAGAGTTATGTGATAACTGAACTTTGAACAACTTTGATTTACAAAACTATTTTTAGTTTTAGTATGATAGTTTTGCTCATATCCCTTCTAGATGCAAGGCAATTTCCAAGTGTTTTGGTCATATGCTAGAAGTCCCAAATGAACTGTTTCCCATCTGTCATCTTTTTCATAGTAGCTTTGGATGAATTTCCAGGCTGATGTCATGATGGGATCTTACCTTTGAATAATTCCATACTGCACCCTATCCAAGTTGATCTAACTTAAGCTATAGATAAATATTTGCTTAGTGAAAGCGTCACTTACATGGTCTTTTCTTACTTGACAACTATAATCTCTCCAGGAACTAGTAATGAACCAAGTTCTACATGCTGGAGATGGAAAGAAAGGCAAATACGTGGTCGTGACCCTCAAGGAATTCACTTTCTAATTAGGGGATGGGTGGGTGAAAGGGAAACAAACAGCTAGATGTAAACCATGTAACACAGGTTTCTCTGGCCTTCACATCTCCTTGCCACAGTCTCAGATCCTTTTAACCACTTAGCATCAAAATTTTCACAGGAAAATTTGCTTCAAGGATATAGCAAGAAATAACATACAAACATTTCCCACTCCCTCAGCCCCCTAAGTTTGGAGGCATTATACCTCCTATACCATGTAGGTCACTGGGAAGGGAAAGGAGATGAGACTCCCAGTTTCAGTAAGTAACTACATAGCATTAATCCCAGAAGTTGAAGCTCCAAATGCCTTGCTTCTCAGGGCTTGCTGTGCTAGCTGCAACCTTCGACTGCGTTCCTGAAAAAGCAGTCTCATTCTGGCAAAAATAGATGATACAGTGTCCTCATATTATAATAGCTTGCTCACTTTAATCATAGGAAATCCTCTTGGGCCCTTGATCATGGACCATTTACTCTTAATCTAGACAAAGTTCTAATAAGCTTAGTTATCTAGTGCCCTACCCCATGATAGATTTGAAGCACCAGATTAGAATGGGCTGCTGGAGACAGCAAGAAGTGATAACTGAGATAACAAAAATTAAAATACCAGAAAAAACCTCAGAAGGAAAAACATTTGAAAATTTTTCCTGCAACACAATTAGTCTTGTTGAACAATTAGAATTTGCCTCTGCTGCTGCATTTAACAAGAAATTTATTTTACAGTTTTATAGATGCATGGGAAGATGTCTTGTTGGAGGGTATCCTTAATGTTTGCACTTTGTTTTATCAAGTCAATTTTTAAAATAATCTTGTACAATACCTTTTAGTGAACCATTTGCCTCAGAAAGTGTAAGCTATACAAGAATGTTGGTAAAAAGCCTGCTTGTTTTCCTTTCATATTTTTATCCAAATAACTCTTGAAGACCTCTAGTGATAATTTTCCAAATCCTGGCTCCTTGGTACTTGAATGTTTTCATTCTGATTGCTTGCAGTATGTTTTCTTTGACCTGGAAGGTCTGGGTTAGACCACTTTGCCCTCTTATTTTAATAGATCTGTGCAGGTTTCTGTTCTGATATCTTAAAATATGATGTCTAGGAGCTTTTTTTTGTGGGAGTGGGGGTGTCATGGTTTTCAGGTAGTTCAGTGATTTTTAATTATCTCTTCACAACTGTTTTCCGAGTGAATTGTTTTTGCTATAAGACACTATTTAAAATGTTTTTTTCAGTCTTATGACTTCACTGTATTTTGATATTTCTTATTACCTTGTGGAGTCACTAAGTTCTGTTTGGTTCATTCAGATTATCAGGGAATTTCTTGCTTTGTCAAACTTTTGTACCTCTATACCAAGTATTTAATTCCCTTTCTGATTTTTTCTTCCATAGCTCTCATTTCCTTTCCTCATTTTTTCCTGTAGCCTATTTCATTTATAAAAAAAATTTTTATAAATGTCTTTTTAAACTTTTGTTTTACCTCTTCTAGAATTCTAATTGAATTTATGCTCAGCCTATGTTTCTATTTGAAACTTTGCTTGCAAATGTTTTGGCATCTTTCTTCTGTGGGTCCTTACCTTAGTAACTCTTACCTGTGGCTCCAAGAAGCTATAGCATGTGCAGCAGTCACACCCCAGTACAGCTGCCCCAGCAGATGGGCTCAGCCAGATTGAGGGTAATCGACAGGCTTCAAACCCAAGAGTGAGTTAGGAGAACGTCTATCCCAAGCATGAGAAGAGTTCATATGGTGGAGTGATCAAATGAGAACAGAATAGCAACACAGCTGAAGGAAGTGTTGTGGCATGTTTAGAGCTTGATCAGGCTTGACCAAGGACATTCATTGCATCCTGAACCATCACCAGTCAACTTGATTTTTGTCTTGCCTCTGGACTTAAATGACTGGAGGAGAGAATGAGGCTGACCCCTTTGTGTAACTGCCTCACTTAAATCCAGTTCTCATTGCAAGTCAAGGTATCACCCTATGATGTCATTGGTCCTCTTTGAAAATGAAGGATGAACAACAGCATAATGATAGTTTTTCATGATGGGATTCTCATTTTGTTTGCTTATTTTTTCAGCCTACTTTCTGAGTTCAGACATTATGTAAGGGCCAGGCTGACTTCTGGAGGGACTCTCTGGACTGTTTCTGTTGCTGCCTTCTTGGATTCTTAATATTGTGTTATTCCAGGATCCCAAGGACAGCTCAGTTTGGACACCTGCAAGTTTTCAGCATAACTACAGGCATATGTCTGGTTCTGGACAAAGTCTGAGTGTAGCTTTCTTTGTTTGAGCTCTGCAAGTTCCTGTCTTGGGTTGGGTCTGAGCACCAGGCCTCTGGGTTTGCCTCCTTTGGAGGTTTAGTAAACTGCTGCTGGACTCAGTAAATTTCAGCCAACTGGGAAGCTTTGCTGGTTCAAGGTGATAGTACTGTAGGCTTCTCCTTGGTCTGGGATTCCTTTCCTGGTTATTCCTCTGCAGGCTTCAGACTAGCCTAGAAGATGGAAATGAGAAGCCTTTCTCCTTTCCCAATTCAAAGAATATTCTTCTGGGTAGAGAAACAAATCATTTGCAGAAACATCTAATATGCATTAAACATAGAGTCTGATCTTTTAAAAATTTTATTTTCTTTCTCAGCACCACACAATTGGAGTGAGAGGGTAAATTCTTGAATTCATATTGAAATATAATCTGGATATTATAATTTAAACCCTTTTCAACACCATCAAAATGAAAAGAGTGAAAAGTATAACTATAACTTGACTAAGTTCAAGGTAAAACTGTCCTTGTCGGAGTGTCAGAATGTTGTTGCTTTCTGTATGCAAGGGAGGTATGTATTTCCATTGTTGTGCTTCTTGACTTCTCCAGTGAAGTTCTAATAAAGGGTTTTCTTTCTTCTTACACATTTCATAAATGTTGGGCAAAAAACCCCTGGTGGGTTTATGAACAGATTTACCTGAACAGGACTTATTTTGTCTGACAGGCTTCCTCTTAGTGTACTGCTGTGAAGGCCACACAGAGAGAAAGACACAAATAGACTCTGGAGCTGCCTCTGTTAGACCTAAAATATAACTTAATTCATTACAAATTCCTAAGTTATTTTCTTGCTTTTTATAGAATCTTTTCTTCTAAATCTGCTTTTCAGTTCATTAAAAATAACTTGAAAGATTTTCTGAGTGGGAATTTTAAATCTCTTGTCCTGCGTTTTTAGTGTCTTGGCAGTCCTGGTTTCTTCTTTCTATAGCCCTTTATAATAAGTGGTGTAGCAAATGTTGACTGTTCATTGGAAAAACCTGTGCAATTCATTTTAAATGAATATTAATTCTGTAAAAATATTCATCCGAACTATTATTGTATATGTATTTAAATTATACCAACTTCAGGTTTTTTCCCCTTATACATTGTATCTATAAGCTCTTCTTAGTGAACAAATAAATGATCTTAGTATTTCTTTAAATTGAAAAACTGGTTTTTGCCTTTCTTTAGTGTCCTTAGCACTTAGCACAATGCCTGGCACATAGTAAGTGCTTAATAAATTCTTGTCGAGTGTCTAAAAAATACTTTGTTTAAAAAGGGTACAGTTGGTACTATAATTAGGGTCATAAAGGGAATTTTATTCTTTTGCATTGTATTTAGAGATTCTTTCAAACTATTGCTTAAAGATCTTAATGGGTTTTGTGAATGCATTTTTTAACCATGTGCCTTTTGTGTGTGCTTTTTTGTTTGTTTCTTATTGGTCTTTTCAGATCATATTGTAAAGGTGAAAAGTCATTTCCAAAGAATATATTTCTCATTTTTAGAACTAGCTCGGGGACCTCTAGACAGTTTCTGTATTTCTTGGTTCCACATAATATTGCACCCTGCTCTGTCTCTACTTTCTGCCCATTAGGAGATGAAACCTGACTTTCCAACTCCAGGAATCTCTGCATGAGGCTTCCTCATTTTCTCTTTGTCAAGTACCGCATCCTAAGACTCCAGACATGGAGCCTTTCCCAAGGATAGAAGTAGAGAATGGAAGCTCTTAAAAATCATTAGTAACTTAGCAGTTTCTGTTGAATGATGAAATATGATGCCAGACTGGAGAGGGTTAAGACAAGAATGAAAGGAAAGAAAGTGAAGGTCCTTACCATAGCTGGCCTTCTCAAGGACATTAGCCACAATAGGCAGGAGCGATATTGTACAATGACTGGTAGAGATGAATGGATCAAGGGAGGGGTTTGGTTTCTTTTTTAAATAAGGGGGAGCCATAAAAACATGTTTGTAGGTAGTAGGGAAACAGGGAGAGATTGAAAATAAATGAGAGAGGAGCAATGTATATTATGTTTAGAATTAAAAAAAAGAAAATCAGATAAAAATAAATTGATAGTATCATCAACAAAAAAGAATAGGAAAGTCAGAAAGAACAGGTTTGGTTAGTAAGATGATGAATTTATTTTAAGACTTTTCAGGTAGATTGTAATTTACAAATTTCTTCTACTGATTCAGTTATGCTGCTGCCAAAGATTTTTTTTTTTGTTTTACCTTTTATTACCTTAACCAAAGATTTTTAACAGTGACTACTCTTGTTAATCTCATTAAAGGCCTAAAGCAGCCTTTCCTTCTTCTATTGGGTGATATTTTTTTTTTCTCTTCAAATCAGAAAGAGAAAAATAAAGGAGAAAGGTAACCTTCCCAAGCATACATAACAACTTGTGATGATTTCTTTCCAATTGAGAAAACGTTTCCTTGGTAACCATTTTCTAATTCAACCCCTACTCTTTTTCTTGAATGCCTAAATTATACAGAAGGGGGTTCTTTACTAAAAGTTTTGCCAATTTACAACCTGGTTTAGATAGGATAGTGTTTCTGTTTATAATTATCTTAAAAATAATATTATCTACGAAGTCTAAGCCATAGATTTGGGCCCCAAGTGTCATGTAATTCAGCATCCAAATATAGAAAAATTAGAATCAGTAACTGGGAGAAAAGTGTCCAATATCTACAGACTTCTACAATTTTTCATCTTATCTCAGCCAATAGGATGGGAGTTGGAAGTGGATTGCCAGGGGTATAAATTCAGAAGGAGGGCATATAGTCAGTCTGTGAGGAAAGGCTGATTGGCCTTTACTTTATAAAGCTTGACAAAAGTAGTCCCAGTTTTAAGGCCACAAAGAGCTCAAAGAAACTTTGAAGGCAGTTTCATAATTAAGGACAGAGCCAGTTAAGAGTACCTGGATAGAAGAATTTCTTTCAGGTAGAACAACCAGTGAAGACAAGTTGAGTAAATTTTTAGCATCCAGGAACTCAAGGGAAAGACTCTTTCTCATCTTGGTCGTGAGGAATAGGGGACATAAGACCTTTTGGGGAAAAGACACTGAATGGGGTGCCCTGTGGAATAACTGAAATTGGAGAATTGCAGGCAAGGACTACCTGAGACCCTTGGTACCTAGAGCTATAGTTTAAGATGAAGGAAAGACATGGAAATTTGAGATATAAGACAATCATCAGAGAGGGAGAAAAAGAAAGAGCATGAGTGCCAAGAACAGCAAGGACAAGACCTAGTAGAAGGAGGTCATTTTGAAAGAGTCAAGTAACAAATCCAATTCAAGAAATTCATGTTAAGCATCCACTGCGTGCAGAGTACTATGCTAGACACTGGGGATCCAAAAATAGATTTGGCACAACTCCTGCTTTCAGGAAGTTTATAATCTAATAGGGTAGATGAAATGTACATAAATAATTATGATGTACCTAAGAATGTAATAAGTGCAAAAGGAGAAATTCTGGCAAAGCCATATGAAAGTTTGAGCAGGGAGAAATCACTTTCAGTTAGTAGAATTACAGAAAACTTCATAGAGGAAATGTCACTTGAGATAAGAATTGAAAGGAGAGAGGGAAAGACTTTAACAGGAAGAGATTCAAGGGGGGGAAGTAATGATGTTATTATATTCCACTCTATGGTAGTAATTATCCTTTTCAAACTCATGTATGTGGATTGCTAATTTGATAGAGCAAGGAAAGGTTGGTGTGGGGAGGAGCAGGAAGACTGAATCTTTCCCACAAAGGGCATTGGGATCATAATTGGATAATAATAAGGTCTCCTTAGACATTATCTAGTCCAGCCTTTTCATTTTAGGGAAATTGGCTTAGAGGGGAGTGACTTCCCGCAGTCAACAAGGAAACAAGGGGGTGGAGCTGAGATTTCAAACGAGGTCCTCCAAATCTAGTATTCTTTCTGCTAAGAATTAATTTTACCTTTTTAATTCCTCTTACATATACCCCTTATATGTGCATCTGTGTTCAGGCCCTCATCAGCCCATGCCTGGGCTTTTGCAATATCCTCCTGGACAGTCTGTTCACTGTAAGTCTCTCTGCACTCCAGCCTGTCTTCCATTCAGCTGTCAAAGTGATCTTTCTGAGCTGCAAGTCTCACCATGTCAACCCCCTTCCTAATAAACTTCAGTGGCTCCCTGTCACCTCCAGAATCAAATATAAAATCCTCCAGTGTTCAGAGTCTTCATAACCTTCCTTTTCCCTCTTTCCTTCACACCTTTCCAACCTTCTTACTCCTTATACTCCCCCATGTACTCTTCAGTTCAGTGACACTGGCCTCCTTTCTGTGACTTCAACAAGATGCTCCTCTTGGTATTTTCACTTGCTACTTCCTGTGCCTGGAATGCTCTGCTTTCTCATCTCTACCTCCTGGCTTGTTTGACTTTCTTCAAATACTAGCTAAAATTCTGCTTCTTCCAGGAAGCCTTTCCAGATCCCTCTTACTTTTAGTGCTTTCCCTCTCCTGACTATTTTCTGTTTATCTTGTATGTAGCTTATTGTACATGTTGTCTCTTCCATTAGACTGTGAGCTCCTTCAGTAGGAACTTTTTCCTTTCTCTATATCCCTAGCATTTAACACAGTACATTGTCTATAGTAGACACTTAATGTTTATTTACTGACTACACGAAATCTTTCCCAGTCACCTTTAATGTTAGTGTTTATCTCTAACTCTGGTGATTATCTCTGATTTATCTTGTATATAGCTTGTTCATATATGGTGGCATGTTGTCTCCTACATTAGACTCCTTGGTTTCAGGGTCTATTCATCATTATTTCATTTTTGCCTTTCTTTGATTCCTCATTACTTAATGTAGTAGTTGACTCATAGCAGGTGCTGGATGAATGTCTGCTGTTGACTTTAATACAGAGAAGAGATCATTGGGGATTAGAATCATCAGGGAAGATTTTTTTTATAGAGAATTGACTTGAGGTGAGCCTTGAAGGACAAGTAAGATTTAGAGACAAAGTAGGCCTGGAGAAAGGGTTTGGACTCTCTGGGCTGGGAAAGAAACATGAGCATTTCAGGGTATTCTCATAGAATAAAGGAAGAGACCAGCTTGGAGTTGAGAGTTTTTAACAGAAAAGGGTTTTGTTTTCTTTTGTTTAATTTGTAGAGCATGCACATATAATTTCATCAGCAATTTTATTCCTGTTCTTCCCTACTAACCATTTCTCTAGACAACCAGCGAAAAAATGTTAATGTTAGGGATAAGAAATCTTCATGTATGCCCTACCCTTTCATTTAGAAAAATAACAAAATTTTGTCTTAATTTTTTTAAGCACATACACATATTAAAACAGAAAGTTTAAAGTTTTTGTCTGATGGTTTCTTTAGCTTTCACATTTGTCATTTCAGTCAGACTTGTAGCTAATTGTGTTGGCAAAACTGTAGCTCATTAATTATTAACAGCCATATTCTGCAGTTTTTTATTGAAATTATTGTATGCCTAGAGGACATGACATTGGACACATTTTGTGAATTGAAAAATAAATTATGCATTCATTTCTGCCATTTTGAACTTAAGTTCTTACATTTTCACTGAAACACTCATGGATTAAAAAAAATACGAAGATAAAGGTTGTTAAAATGCTTACTTATTATGGGAAATTGTAGAAAACCCCTTTTTTGAAACTTTTAAAATAAATCATCCCACTTCAATCATTCCAGTTCAAATCCGACTTCAGACACTTACAAGGTACGTGATCTTTAGCACTTCACCCTGTTTGCCTCCGTCTCCTCATCTGTAAGTAGCTGAGAAGGAAATGGCAAGACACTTCAGTATCTTTGCCAAGAAAATCCCAAATGGGGTCAAGAAGAGTCAGACATGACTGAAATAACTGAACAACAGCACTTGGCATTGTTTTAATTAAACAAAATTTCATTTCTTCACATATCCCTATTGTTATAACATATAATCAAAAATTAGTTATAAGAAAATGAGGTGCAAATTGTCATATATCTTTGAGTATTATAAACACTCATGTTTATAATAATCTAATGAATAATTTTCATATCTCTTATCTATTCATATAAGCATTTATTAATCATCTTCTGTGTGCAGAGAGCTCTGTGCTAGATGCCAAGGGGCATAAAATTGTTTTTAAAAGATACATTCATGCCTTCATTGACTTTACAAGAAGGGAATGACATACAAACACAGGTTAGAGGGTAAATTGTTACAAAGGGAATCAAAGAAGGGCACAATTTTTTCTGGCTATAAACAAAGAGAAATTATTATATTCTTTTAAAGCTTGCTCTCAGTTGCAGTTTAGTTCTTAATTGGTTTGTATGCAAATAGGCACCCATGAAACAAAATTTCAGTTGTTTCTAATTTATTTTCCTTGAGTAGATTTCATCTACTTTTTAAATAATAAATATTAACAAATGCTACATCAAAATACAATCAGTTTTAAAATGTTTTCAGGGCTTTAGTGTTGGTTTTTTTTGTTGTTGTTGTTTTGCCCTTGGTTTGTCTATCAGTTTTAGATTTAACTCAGTCAAGCGTTTAATCTTCCCTAAAACTCATGCATTTAGAAGTAGACTAGGGGTCAGAAGTTGCAAGTTCTAGATGCCTACACACCTGCACACCCATACATGGCATGACCTTGGACAAGCAGCTCACCTTGGAGTTTTCATCTGAGAAATTTGAGACTACCTTTTAGGGGTATACATGAAGGCTAATAAGTATGTTTCACAAAGTCAGAGAATTTTGCAGTTTAAAGGGACCTTGCTGACAATTTAGTCTAATTCATGCCTAAAAAAAAAAGTCCTCATTAAAACATACCCAAGTAGTCAGCCAGTTCTGATCGAAGAGCTCCTTTAAAGGGGAACCCACTAGCTCTAAAGGACTCCCATTCCACTTGTGTGTATCGCTAATTCTTTTTTTCTTTCCTTTTTTTTCCTTCTTGGAGTGCAGTTGGGGTTAAGTGACTTGCCCAAGGTCACACAGCTAGTGAGTGTTAAGTGTCTGAGGCTGAATTTGAACTCAGGTCCTCCTGACTCCAGGGCTGGTGCTCTATTCACTGTGCCACCTAGCTAATCTGGGTACTCCTAATTCTTAAAACAGTTTTTTAACATTAAGCCTAAATTTGCCTCTTTACAAAAAATTTTGTTCTTTGCTTCAAGTTCTGCCCTCTAAAACCTAACAGAACAATTAATCAAAAAGTACTTATTAAGCACCTATTATAAACTAATCAAACCCTCTCTTCCCCCCAAACACTAGGGATACAAAATCAAAATCAAACAGTCCTTGCCCTCAAGGCATTGTAAGGGCAAAGTCAGCATTTAGGTATAGATACATTAAAAGCAGATACAAGGTAACGTTAGTGGTGAGGAAGAGTCCTAGACTTGGGAGACCAGAAAAGGCCTCACCCACAACATGGTGCCTGAGCTATGTTTTGAAGGAAGACCAGGATTCCACAAGGTAAAGGTGTGGATGGTTTGCATTCTAGGTACTGGGTAAAACCAGTATAAGTAAACTCCAGTGTGTCTCTATTACCACTACGATCAAGTAACTCTCTGTTCAGTGTTTATAACCCTTCAAAATCTGGCCCTACTCTATCTTTCCAGTCTTATTACTTATTACCGTCTTCCATGTGTGTTAGGGTCCAGCTAGACCACTAGAATGTACTTATTAGGGGGATGACATTACACTTTATTTTTTAAAATTAATTCTTTAGTTTATTAATTTGTTTCCTTTTAGTTTACAGGATTCAATTCCACAATTCCTTGAATTTCACATTTTGTTCCCCTCCCTCCCCTCCCCCACCCCATGGCAGATTATAATCAAGTATAGGATCTGTAAATACTTTCACATTATACAATGGTCAGGTTACAAGGATGGATTGTACCAGCTGGAATGAAAAATGGTAAAGAGGACATAAAATCAAATAAGAGAACAAAAAAGATCAGGTATTTTGCTTCCACCTGGATATAAATTTAGTTCTTTCTAGTTCTTTCTCTGGATGCACGTTTTTCTCTCCATCATGCGTCTTTTGGGATTGACTTATATCCCTGCATTGTTGAGAAAAGCCCAGTCTATCAAAGTTGGTCATCACACATACGTTGTGTCTGTAATTGTGTACAAATTTCTCCTGGTTCTACTCTTCTCACTCAGCATCAGTTCTTTTAAGCCTCTCCAGGTAAATATGAAGACTGCCTGCTCCCCGTTTCTTATAGCGCAATAGTATTCCATAACATGCATATACTACAACTTGTTCAGCCATTCCCCAATTGATGGGCACCCCCTTAATTTCCAATTCTTTGCCACAACAAAAAGAGCTGCTATAAACATTTTTGTACATATGGGTCTTTCTCCCATTTCTATGATCTCTTTGGGATATAACCCTAGGAGTGGTATTGCTGGATCAAAGGGTATGAAAGAATTTATAGCCCTTTGGGTATAATTCCAGATTGCTCTCCAGAAAGACTGGATCAGATCACAACTCCACCAACAATGCATTAGTGTTCCAGTTTGCCCACATCCTCTCCAGCATTTGTCATTTTCCTGTTTTGTCATCTTAGCCAATCTGACTGGTGAGATGTGGTACCTCAGAGTTGTTTTGATTTGCATTTCTCTAATCAATAGTGAATTAGAGCATTTCTTCATGTGTTTATAGATAGCTTTAATTTCTTTCTCTGAAAACTGCCTGTTCATATCCTTTGACCATTTATCAATTGGGGAATGACTTGTATTCTTATAAATTTGACTCAATTCTCTGTATATTTTAGAGATGAGTCCTTTGTCAGAGACATAGGTTGTAAAGATTCTTTCCCAATTTCCCACCTCCCTCTTAATCTTGGTTACATTGGCTTTATTTGTACAGAAACTTTTCAATTTCATGTAGTCAAAATTATCCATTTTACATTTTATAATGTTCTCTAATTCCTGTTTTGTCATAAAGTCATTCCCTCTCCACAAGTCTGATAGGTAAACTATTCCTTGTTTTAGCAGACTGCTTACAGTATCAACCTTTATACCTAGATCATGAACGCATTTAGACTTGATTTTGGTATATGGTGTTAGATAATGGTCTATGTCCAGTTTGTGCCATACTATATTCCAGTTTTCCCAGCAGTTTTTGTCAAATAGTGTGTTCTTATCCCAAAAACCAGGGTCTGGGGGTTTATCAAACAATACATTACTGTAGTCGTTGACTTCTGAATCTCGTGTGCCTAATCTATTCCATTGATTCACTCCTCTATTCCTCAGCCAGTACCAAGTAGTTTTGATGACTGCTGCTTTATAGTACAGATTGAAATCTGGTAAGGCTAGTCCACCTTCCCTAGCATTTCTTTTCATTAATTCCCTTGATATTCTGGACCGTTTATTCTTCCAGATGAATTTTGTTACTGCTTTTTCTAACTCTATAAAGTAGTTTTTTGGTAAGTTAATTGGTATGGCACTAAATATATAATTTAATTTAGGTAAAATTGTCATTTTTATTATATTAGCTCGACCCAGCCATGAGCAATTGATATTTTTCCAGTTAATTAGATCTGACTTTATTTGTGTGAAAAGTGTTTTGTAGTTATGATCATATAGGTCCTGGGTTTGTTTTGGCAGGTAGATTCCCAAATATTTTATAATGTCTACAGTAACTTTAAATGGGATTTCTCTTTCTACTTCTTGCTGTTGAATTTCATTGGAAATATATAGGAATGCCGAGGATTTATGTGGGTTTATTTTATATCCTGCAACTTTGCCAAATTTATTTATTGTCTCAAGCAGTTTTTTACTTGATTCTCTAGGATTCTCTAAGTATATCATCATATCATCTGCGAAGAGTGATAGCTTGGTCTCTTCTTTGCCTAACTTGATTCCTTTGATTTCTTTTTCTTCTCTAATTGCTACTGCTAACATTTCTAGTACCAGATTTAATAAGAGGGGTGATAGTGGACACCCTTGTTTCACCCCTGATCTTATGGGAAATGCTTCTAGCTTCTCCCCATTACATATAATACTTGCTGATGGCTTTAAATAGATGCTACCTATTATTTTAAGGAAGGCTCCATTTATTCCTATACTTTCTAATGTTTTTAATAGGAATGGATGTTGTATTTTGTCAAAAGCCTTTTCTGCATCTATTGAGATGATCATGTGGTTTCTGCTAGTTTTATTGTTGATATGCTCAATTATACTGATGGTTTTCCTAATATTAAACCATCCTTGCATTCCTGGAATAAATACTACCTGATCAAAGTGTATTATTCTGCTTTAGTCTTTTGGCTAGTATTTTATTTAGAATTTTTGCATCTATATTCATGAGGGAGATTGGTCTATAATTTTCTTTCTCTGTTTTATCTCTTCCCGATTTAGGTATCAGTACCATATTTGTGTCATAAAAAGAATTTGGTAGGACTCCTTCTTCACTAATTTTCCCAAATAGTTTGTAGAGTATTGGAATCAATTGTTCTTTAAATGTTTGATAGAATTCACTAGTGAATCCATCTGGCCCTGGAGATTTTTTCCTAGGGAGGTGACTGATGGCTTGTTCAATTTCTTTTTCTGGGATGGGATTATTTAAGTAATTTACTTCCTCTTCAGTTAATCTGGGCAACTTGTATGTTTCTAAATATTCATCCATTTCCCTAAGATTGTCAAATTTATGTGCATACAATTGGGAAAAATAATTCCTAATTATTGTTTTGATTTCCTCTTCATTGGAGGTATATTCACCCTTTTCATTTTTGATACTCACAATTTGGTTTTCTTTTTTTTTATCATATTGACTGAGGGTCTATCAATTTTGTTGGTTTTTTCATAAAACCAGCTCTTGGTTTTATTTATTAGTTCAATAGTTTTCTTAATTTCGATTTTATTAATCTCTCCTTTAGTCTTCAATATTTCTAGTTTAGTATTTAATTGGGGATTTTGAATTTGTTCTTTTTCTAGGTTTTTTAATTGCATGCCCAATTCGTTGAGCTCCCTTTTCTCTAATTTAATCACGTATGCACTCAGGGATATAAAACTTCCCTTAAGAACTGCCTTTAATGCATCCCACAGATTTTGGTATGTTGTCTCATTATTATCATTCTCTTGAATGAAATTACTGATTGTTTCTATAATTTCTTGTTTGACCCACTCATTCTTTAGGATTAAATTGTTTAATTTCCAGTTAGTTTTTAGTCTGTCTTTCCCTGGCCCTTTATTGCATATAATTTTTATTGCATCATGATCTGAGAACAATGCGTTTAATATTTCTGCCTTACTGCATAGAATTGTGAGGTTTTTATGCCCTAGAACATGGTCAATTTTTGAGTATGTGCCATGAACCGCTGAGAAGAAAGTATATTCCTTTTTATCCCCATTCAGTTTTCTCCAGAGATCTATCATACCTATCCTCTCTAAAATCCTGTTCGCCTCCTTAACTTCTTTGTTGTTTATTTTGAGGTTGGATTTATCAAATTCAGATAGGGGGAGATTAAGATCTCCTACTAGTATAGTTTTGCTATCTATTTCTTCCTCTAATTCCTTTACCTTCACCTCTAGGAATTTGGATGCTACACCACTTGGTGCATATATGTTAAGTAGTGATATTGCTTCATTTTCGATGGTGCCTTTTAACAGGATATAGTTTCCTTCCTTATCTCTTTTAATTAGGTCAATTTTTGCATTTGCTTTATCTGAGATAAGGATTGCTACCTCTGCTTTTTTTACTTTAGCTGAGGCATGATATATGTTACTCCAACCTTTTACCTTTACCTTGTGTGTATCCCTCTGTTTCAAATGTGTTTCTTGTAAACAGCATATTGTAGGATTATGATTTCTAATCCATTCTGCTATCCGTTTCCGTTTTATAGGAGAGTTCATTCCATTCACATTTACAGTTATGATTGTTATCTGTTTCTTTTCCCTCATCCTATTCCTGCCCCTGTTAATGTTCATATTTTCCCTCCCTTCTCCCTTCCCCCCCTTAATAGTTTTCCTTTTGACCACTGCCTCCCTCAGTGTTCCCTTTTCGGCCCCCCTCCCTTTTCTCCCCCTTTTCCCCTTACTACTTCCCTCCCTACAAACCACTCCCACCTCCCTTTTGTAACCCTTTCCCCCTCCTACTGCCTGTAGGATATTGTTATACTTAATGAAGTATGCTATTTTTTCTTCACATCAAGAATGACAGGAACAGATCTCATGCGAAGCTCCTCTCACTTCCCTCTTTCCCTCTAAAATGATTCTTTTTGCGTTCCTTCTCTATAGCGTCCTATGCTTAACTGGTTGTTAATCCCTCCTTGTACCAGAACCAATGAGGGAAAAGCTCATATGCTTCCCAACACCCTCCCTTTTTTTCCTCTGCTATACAATTTTTGCCTCTGAGTGGCATAATTTACCCTTTTCCACTTCACCCTGTCCCTTTGTAGCCCTTAACAAGATTTTTTAAAAATCGTCGTTTTGTATATTTTATACTCATACCCTGTACTTGTCTCTTACCAGTTTGCTCTTATCAAATAGCAGGGTGTGTGTGTGTGTGTTCTCCTTGTTTACCTTTCTAAGTCACTGTTGCTTCTCGTAATTGGAGGTTGAATTTTCCATTGAGTTCTGGCTTTTTTATCAAGAAGGTCTGGAACTCTGTTATATCATTGAATGACCATCTCTTTGCCTGGAAGAATATGATCAGTCTCGCTGGGTATGTGATCCTTGGTTGTAATCCGAGCTCTTTTGCCTTCCTGAAAATTGTATTCCACTGCCTCCGATCTTTCAGTGGAGAGGCTGACAAATCCTGTGCAATCCTCACTGTGGACCCTTGATATTTGAATTGTTTCTTTCTGGCCGCTTGAAGTATTTTCTCTTTTATCTGGTAGTTCTGGAGTTTGGCCACAACATTTCGAGGATTTTTCAGTTTGGGATCTCTTACAGCAGGTGTCCGGTGGATTCTGTCGATTTCTATTTTCCCCTCAGGTTCTAGTATCTCAGGGCAGTTTTCCTTAACGAGCTCTTGGAGAATGTTGTCCAGGCTCATTTTTTCATCATAATTTTCTGGTAGGCCTATGATTCTCAGATTATCTCTCCTGGATCTGTTTTCCAGGTCAGTTATTTTTTCTTTGAGGTATTTTACCTCTTTTTCTAATTTTTCATTTTTGATGTTTTGCTTGGCTAATTCTTGGTTCCTCATAGAGTTATTTGTTTCTATTTGTTTAATTCTGGTTTTTAGCAAATCATTTTCCTTGGTTAATTTTTGAAGCTCCTTTTCCATATCATACACTTTTCTTTTTAGAGAGATGTTTTCCTCATTATAATGTTTTTCGAATTCTGCTGTTTTCGTTTTGAGAGAATTATTCATTTTGTCTTCTATCTCTCTCATTTTGCCTTCAAAGTTCCTTTTGATCTCATCTAGGAGAGCCTTCTGTGCTTGGGATCCATTCCCTGTTGAAGTTTAAGCTGTGGGTGTGGGGTCCACATTGTCTCCCTCTGAGGTTGGTTCCTCCCTCTGAGGATAGTAGGACTCCAGAGTCTTTGTCTTTGTAGTCTGCTTTCTACCCATTTTGAGGCAGGGTCCTAACCACGCCCTTCCTCTAGGATCCAAAGCCTTTACTGTAGAGGGTTTTGCCCTGGGCAATAGTTACCATATTTTCAGGGTCAGAGGGGGGGTTTGGAGCAAGTGGGGTTCACTCTGTCATTCTTGTCTTTGGAGGTCCTGAAAGAGGCTTTTTTTAAAAAAGATTTCTGGGTTATGAAGTGGTAGCCCCAGGAGTGTTTGCTGTGCAGTACAGGGGCCCCTGTATTTGCTTCTTACCTTGCTCTTTCCAGTCCCAGCCCTTTGGTGAGTGGCCTGGTAGTGGACCTTGTGGTTGGTGGGAAGACTTGCCCTCCGAGTTGATCAGGCCCCTTCCAGGCCTGAATCTGCCGGACGCACCACACCTTCCCGGCCTGCGTCCGCCGCGCCGCCGCCTCGCCTTCCCGGCCTGCGTCCTCCACACTGCCGCCGCCGCATCTTCCTGGCCTTGACATTACACTTTAGGAAAGAGAGTTTGGAGTGGGGAGAAATTTGAGGCAGAGACCAATTAGCAGACTATTGAAATGATCTAGAAGGGAGGTAATAGGGATCTGAACTAGGATGGGGTTACTGTGTAGAGAGAAGGGTACAGGTATAAGAAATGTCATGGAAATAGAAACAGCAAGATCTTTCAAGTGATTAAATATGAGATATTTTAACTGGGATGTTGGGGAAAGATAGTGGTTTTTAATGGTAATAGAGGAGTTTGAAAGAGAAATGGCTTTGAGGGAATAAATTATAAGTTCTATTTTAGACATGTTGAGTTTGAGATACTTATGGGACATATCTAGTAGACAGCGATATAGACCTAGGGTTGGGAGGTACACTAAGATTGGATATAAAAAACCAAGGGGCATCTGCATTAAGAAGATGGTAGTTAAAGCCATGGGAGCTATTGAGGTCAGCAAATGAAAGCTGTAGAGAGAGAAGGAAGAAAAGGGCCCAGGACGTGATATAGGTAACGACCCAGTGGTTAGCACAGTGCCTGGCATATAGTAACAATTTGATAAATGCTTGTGGCTGGTTTAGCAAAAGATAATGAAAAGGAGAAATCAGACAAGTAGAAGGAGAACTGGTAGGAAGCAGTGTTGTGAAAACCCAGAAATGAGAAATTATCTCGGAGGAAAGGTTGTTCAACAATGTTAGATGCCACAGAGACGTCAGTAAGAATTAGAAGTGAGAAAGGTGCATGAGATATGGCATTTAAGAGATCAGCAGTAACTCTGGAAAGAGCAGTCTCAGTTGGGTGATTAGGTAGGAAACCATGTTGCAAAGAATTGGAAATTGAGTGAGAGGAGAAGTAGAGTGAGTGAGTATAGACCACTTTTTCAAGTAGTTTGGTTGAGAAATGTAGACAAGATGTTGAATAATAGCTGGAGAAAATGTTAGGGTCTAGTAAGGATGTTGGCAGATTTTAATATGTTTATATTCAGAAGGGAAGAAACCAGTAGATTGGGAGATACAAATGAATAAATGAATGAAGCCTTTATTTAGCACTTAAAATATGTAAATATTGAAGATGAGGGGGAAAAAAATGGAGAGCAGTGGGGGCAGTTTGCTGAAAAAAGCAGGTGGATTGGGATCAAGTATACATGTAAAGGAGTTGAGCTCCCTCTTCTCCTTTTCTTCCAACCTCTTTACATCAAAGACTAGAGTAATGGAGGAAATAGTGAAAGATAATATAAAGAGGTTGGGAGAAGGGCAGAAGAGGGAGTTCTTTATGAATGATCTCAGTTTTCTCAGTAAAGTATGGCCTCTGCCAAGAGGGTAGGGGAGGCTGAAGGAGTTTAAGGATAGAAGTGATTTGGATATGGTCAGGGGGATAAAGCATCAGTTAAGGAGAGATTACTTTGCTGCCAGAGGGGCAAGTTGAGATTGGATAACATAAATCTGTAGTGGGTGAAATCAGCACAATTGCATGACTTCTTCCAGCTCTCTTCAGTAGTCTACGTATGTGTAAGAGGGAAGGTGTCTTGGAAGAGTAATCCAGGGTTGGGGCTTAGTGAGGTACGAGCGGCAATAGGTCAAGAGCCAAGAGCAATGTCTTATCCCTTTTTACATGGGATAGATACTGAAATGCTAGTGATTACCTCCTTGCCCTGTTACCTCTGTTGTACCCAAACCCAAATCACATGCCACCTGATTTGGAGCCCACCATTGAGCCCCTTTATATTTGTCCTTGTCTCTATCCTAGACCCTGTAACTACTTGTAATAGCTTAAAGGTGTAGTCCTGGTTATAAGTGAATCATCCAAGGCATGGTCTCCTGCCCCCTTATCTTTCCCTGAATTAGTACTTACCTAAGTAAGTAAGTAAGTAAGTAAGCCTTGAAGCAGCATACAAGGGTCATGATGCAAGTCTGTACAAAGATCATAGGGCAAGTCTATCTCATGTAAGAGACCACCCTGTTCTGGGATGCTGACCAAGCAAGGTCCCCACCCAGAACGATGACCAAGCCGGGTCCCCCACACCCTTCACCCAGAATATGATCCTGGTCTGTTCTATGACCCCAGCCTGTTCTGGGGAATTCCATTCCCCCCGTGCCCTCTACCCTGTTCTAGGAGGGACTCCTGTCACAGGAAGGCTGCACCCTTGTACCTTTGCACCATGTTTCCCAAATTAGCCCTGAGCTATGGATCTAACCAATGGCTGTTCTTGGCTTCTGTATGTCATTACTTATGCTAGCTCCCCTCCCCAATTGCGGTTTTTGCTTTTATAAGCATTATATGTACCCCAATTCGGGGCTGCCTGATTTGAGTGTATACTCCAGGCAGTCGCGCACTTGATCAATAAATCCACACCTAAATTTACCTTGAACCCAGGTCTCGGTCTCGGCCTCCCTCTTATTCTCTGCACAACACCTCCAATATTCTCCTAGGCTAAACATCCCCATTTTCTTCAGTGGATTTGAGACCCTTTATCATCTTGATTGCCTTCCTCTGAATTTTCTGTAGCCCAGCAGTGTCCACAAGCATCATTTAGCCCAGATTAAAATGTCACTGAGAAATGTTTAAATAAATAAAAATAAAATAACACATGTTTTTCTTGTGTTCAGTCAACTCTTCATGACTCTATTTGGGGTTTTCTTGGCAGATACAAGAGTGGTTTGCCATTTCTTCCTCCACCTCATTTTACAGATGAGGAAACTGAAGCAAACAGAGTCACAAACCCTACCCAAGGTCACAGAGGTGGTACATTTCTGAGGCCAGATATGAACTCAGGTCTTCCTGACTCCAGTCTGCTCTAGCCACTTTACCACCTACCTACCCCTCACAATATATCATGAATGATGTTAATTTGTAGTTTTCTAAGTCAATATACAGCCAGCCCGCTTCTGTTTGTATTAGACAATACTGCTCTTATCTATCTATGTCTTTAAAAATTGATGCTTATTTGTTACAAGGGTTTTGGTTTTCTTTTTCCTCAGTAGAAGGAGTTGAAGGGAGAAAGGGGGAAAAATGCTATGCTTGTTAATTGGGGGGAAATTTTTAGTTTAAAAAATCTGATGCCCAGAGCTGAACACAACACTCTACAGTATTTATTTTGTAGTTCACTAAAGCTTACCATTTAATTTTTTTCAAAATTTATTTATTTTTAAGTTTATAATTCATGGAACAAATATTAAAGACATATCTAAATGACTAGTTTGGCCTAATGATGTGTACTTTCTTAGAATAATAGCCAACACATACTAGACATGTTGGTCATTGCTGTATCTCGTATTGTGGGAATATCAGAGGGGTGTCACCATCTAGTGGAGACTTTACTAGGTATTTCTTCATGTGTACCATATCTGGTTCTGTTTCTACATTTCCAGACCCATCTCTACTAATGTCTGTCCTGGCCTTCTCCCAGCTCAAAGATGTAACTTTTAGATTCTTTTTTTTTTATTTTTAAGCAATCAGGGTTAAGTAACTTGCTCAAGGTTACACGGCCAGTTATTTCTGGGTGTGGTGCTGAGTGTCCGAGCCCGGGATTCGATCTCCAGGTCGTCCCAACACTGGAGCTGGTACTCTTACTCACTGAGCCACCTGGCTGCCCCTAAGCAATTGGGGTTAAGTAACTTGCTCAAGGTTACACGGCCAGGTGTTTCTGGGTGGGTGCTAAGTGTCTGAGCCCAGGATTTGATCTCCAGGTCTTCTCAACACTGGAGCCGGTGCTTACTTTCTGTGCTACCTGGCCGCCCCAACTTTTAGATTCTTACATAATTAACAAGCTCACTGATTAATGGTCTTTATGTGTTCTCAGGTTAACACTTGATTTAACCATTTTTATATATATTCATTTATTACAGCTTTCCACACAAGGAGATGCCAGTCAGGTGATTGGTCCTCTTACAGAAGGACAGAGAAGGAATGTAGCAGTAGTGAATTCACTGTACAAGTTATACCAGTCAGTTATGAAGGTAAGCTTTATTTATTCTGTCTTTCATTTTTATGAAACTCTTTTTATTTTACCCCAGGTTTGCCCTACCCCCAGACTAAGAGAACATATGAAACCCCAGGGGTTTTTTTTACTAATATGACAGAAAGTACAATAATTGTAAATAAGAAGTAAATTTATGTGAGGAAAAATAATCTTTGATAGGTTGGCCTTTCATTATAAGCATAGCCTCTTAGCTATACAGTTTGCTTAGAATTTTTTTTTTTCATTTTAACTACAACAAAAAAGATGTTATATCCTCATGTATGGGTATTGATTTAGTTGTTTTTATCATATAAGTGATTAAAAATGAATCAAATGTGCTTCATGTTGTGATAAAATGGGATGAGTATTGGCTTTGTAAACAAAGGACTGTGTTCATTTTCTGTCTCTGCTGTTTACCACCTCTGTGATCTTGGGAAAGTCATTTAATCTCTGAGCCTCAGCTGCTTCAGCTATAAAATGAGAAAATTGGCCTACAAGACCTTGTAGGTCCAGTTCCTTCAGTAGATCATAAATCTATGATCCTATGAAGAATATCATTTGTCTTTGGTCTAGGAGAGACTAATTTGACATCAGTTCATGGTAAAATGAACATATACTTGAGTTCTTCACTGAATAAAGCAATTTCCCATTGTCAAAAATGGCATTTAAGTCATTGAAATTTCTCACTCTTCTTTCCAGGGATTAGTTTTAAGTAGATTCATTTCAAGTTTAAAAATATGTATTATATTCTTTTCACTTTAAGTTGAGTGACGTGATTGAATTTTTTCTATTAATAATACTTCTCACAGAATAATTATTGATTGATCTTTAACCTTCACATATCTCATCCAAGGTGTTTTGAACTACTAACTCCTAGTAAAGAAGTACATTCTTATTGATGGTAACAATTTGAACATGCTTTATTTAACCAAACCTCATAGATTATGTTCTTTAGGAAAAAAAATGAAATATTTTAAAAGCTTGAAAAAATGAGAAGTTAAATGCTTTTCTCATGTTTTTGACCTAGAATGTGGTAGCTATATTTAAAATTATTTAAGAGAGTCTTTGTTATGTAAAATGTTCGGACAATTCCTTTATGTGAGTTAGTCATATTACAAAAGGTATGTTTTGCATATTAAGGAAAACATGTAAAATTATGACTTGCTTATTAATAAATTATAGGTACCAAAAAAAACCCCTAAACCCAACCCTAAGGTTGTATTTTTTCATGCCATCTCATTATTATTTTAGAAAACCAAAAGCAATGGAAGGTTCTGTTGAAACAGATTTAAATATCTTTATTGATACTTTAAAGATTTTTTTATAATGATCTGTATTGATTTGTAAGGAAAAAAAAGCGAAATGCCTGGCTTTTGTGTTTTAAGGACTTCTTGAAAATTAGATTCTGTTCCAAATTCCCCTTGGGGAACTGAGGCATTGATTTTCTCTTTTTCCTTCCCTCTTCCTTCCTCTCCCTTCTTTCCTCTTCTCCTTTCTGTTCATCTTATATGTCTTTCCCCCTTCTTTCTCTTTTTGTGGTCATAAATGGATTACTTTGTCACTGAGCTTTATCAGCTATGCCTCTGTACTGGTAAAGAACTTGAGGGAAAAAAAAAAACTTTAATATTCTTGATATTTTTCATCCTTTAATGTGCCATATGCTGTTTTTAAAATAACCTGCATATATCTAAAAGTACAAATAGATTTTTGAAATATTATGAGAAATGTCTCTAAATAATGAGCATAATTTAAATATGTAGTCTTGAGAGCCTGTTTTGTTACTTTCTGGTCACTTCCAATATTGGCAGGCATTAATGACTTCAACAAAGTTTTGCTTAGATTCGAACTCTTTTTTTAGGTAATTTCCAACCAGAGTTCATTCCCAGCAGCAGCGGAGGAAACAATAACTGCAGCCCTAAAGGTAAAATAATTTATTTTGCTCTAATATTTATTTACCTGCTAAATTAGAGGTGATTGAAGAATACTATTTGGTGTTACTTGAGGTTAAAAGCTCACGTTTTAAAAGTTTAAAAATTGGAATATATCCATCCCTTGACTTATAAATAAAATTCCTTCTGGGAGAAACTTCTGCAAGGTGAAAATCCACATAGCAAAAATCCTATTTTTCTTCATTTTGATGTAGTATTCTTATAACCCTCAACTCCCCAAGTTACTCCTTTTCACCAAAATATGCCTTAATAGAAACATAAATAAATAATGTTAATGGCACTTGGCAAAAAGAAAAGGCTGGTGTATGAGTACTGAGGTTAAAAAGAAGATGAAGTTGGCATGAGTCAGTCTGCTACTGGAGTAGCTGGTGGTACAGTAAAGACAACAGTGGGCCTGAAGTCAGGAAGACTGAACTGGAGTTCAAGTCTGGCCTCATGTATTTTATTACTAGCTGTGTGACCCTAGGCAAGTCATTTGACTTCTGTTTTCCTTAGTTTCATCAACTGTAAAATTGGAATAATAATAGCACTTACCTTACTGGGTGAGGATCAAATGAGATAATATTATAAAAAGTTGTTGCACAAAGGCTGGCACATAATAGGCACCATTGTTTATTTCCTTCTCTCTTCTTTGCTGAAGTGCAAAAAACAAAAAAGGCAAGTATGCTCAGCTTGGGAAATTCTATAAAATCCTAGTTTTCTTTATCATTCAGTTCTGGAGCTGTTGGTAGAGACCAGCTGTGGGTGTGGGCATTTCTTTCTTTTTTTTTTTTTTGCTTGCCTTTTTTTTTGGAAGAGGTCGGGTAGGGTAATTGGGGTTAAGTGACTTGCCCAAGGTTACACAGCTAGTAAGTGTTAAGTGTTTGAGGTCAGATTTAAACGCAGGTTCTCCTGACTCCAGGGCCAGTGCTCTATTCACTGCACCACACTAGCCACCCCGATTTCTTTTTGTGGCTGCTATTTGAAGGAAATTGTACATAACAGGTAAACATGGTCTATGTGGTAAAAAATAAATATAGATTACTGTTGTGCATTACAATGAATATTTATAGAGCTAGTGTCTGTAGAGTGAGGGTTGCCCAAGGGAGCTTGCACATACTGCCCAGTGGAATGGTTTGTATGGACCTGAACACCTCAATCATAGAGTCATCAATGGGGATGAGGCCTTAGAAATCATCTGGTACAACACACTAATCTTATAGAGGAGGAAACTGAAATCCAGAGCAATGAAGCAATTTGTCCCAAGTCTAATACTGGTAAGTTAGGGGCAGAGTCCTGATTTAAACCCAGAACTCCCAAAAGTCTAATATTCTTTCCACTACATATATGACTCTCATGAAAGGTTAGTGCATGTCTGAATAAGAACCTGTCCTTCCTGAAGTTGGAGTGGTAGTCTAAGAGCCCAAATCCCTATCTTCAGCATGATCTTTTTTTCTTAATTTTAATTTATTTATTTACTTTCAGTTTACAACATTCAGTTCCTCAATCCCTTGAGTTTCAAATTTTCTCCTACTCCCTCTCCTCTTCCCTCTCCCCATGGCAGCATGCAATCAAATATAGGATCTACAAATACCTTCACATTAAACATTAGTGAAGTTGTGAAGAGGGATTATAATCAGTGGAGTGAACAACGAGAAAGAAGGAATGAAGCAAAACAAAAAAAGGGAGAGCAAGTAGTTTGCTTCAGTCTGCATTCAGACTCTGTAGTTCTTTTCTCTGGATGTGAGTCTTTTGGAGTTGTCTTATAACCTTGCATTGCTGTGAGGAGCCCAGACTATCAAAGTTAGTTGTCACACATACGATGTGTCTGAAATTATGTACAAAGTTCTCCTAGTTCTGCTCTCCTCTCTCAGCATCAGTTTATGTAAGTCTCTCCAGGTTATCATGAAGTCTGTCTGCTCCTCATTTCTTATAGCACAGTAGTATTCCATTACATTCATGTACCATAGCTTGTTTAACCATTCCCCAATTGATGGGCATCCCCTTGATTTCCAGTTCTTTGCCACCACAAAAAAGCATGTAGCATGATCTTTTTAATCATTTGTTCACTCCCCACATCCACCATTCTCTTCTGAAACACTCACGCATCTGGTGTTTGTCTTGCTGAATTCCAAAAGTTAACATATTTCCATTCAAATGCCTATTGTTCTACTGCCACCAGATTAGCCTAGGACTTTTAGAAAAGTCCACCTCCAGCTGAAGACCAACCTTAAGACCTAGAATTCAGGTAGAATTAATCCAGGCCATTTAGACTTTCAAATTCTAAACCACTGTCTTCTAAATATATTGTTTTATTCATTAAAGTTTCATACACAAAGGCAGCTTTGGATGAAGAGCTTGCTTTAAAATCAGAAAGGGGGAGGCTGGGTGGTGCAGTGAATAGAACACTGGGCCTGGAGTCAGGAGGACCTGAGTTCATATTTGTTCTCAGACACTTAACACTTACTAGCTGTGTGACCTCGGGCAAGTCACTTAACCCCAATTGCCCTGCCTTCCCCCCCTCCAAAAAACAAACAAACAAAAAATAAAACGAGGAAGATGTGAGTTCAAGTTCCACATGGGAGACATACTGTTTTTGTGATGCCACGCAAATCACTTAACCTCTCAGTGTTCTAGGAAACTCACTGTGACTTTTAAGTTCCAGAGAAGGTGCCTATCTGCAGTGGTAGAAGGACCTTCCCTTCTCAGGAGTTCCCTATAGTAATAGAATAATAGGTCTAGTCCATTGGTTTCAAACTCAAATAGAAATGGTACCCCCTGGTTACATGTAGACTTAGAAAACCACAAATTAACATTAGTTATATTATATTTTTATTTAGTTTGTTAAATATTTCCGAATTACATTTTAATCTGGTTCAGGCCTCACTCTTCAGTGTGGCAGCTCACAGGGGCCACTGGTCTGTACGTTTTACACTTCTGGTCTTGTCCACAAGGGCAGATTGTCCTTCCTTGCAGGTATCCAAGGGATAACACTGTTCTGTAGTAGAAGGAGTAGTGAATTAGAAGACCTAAGTTCAGTCCTAAATTTACTGCTTATTACTTGTGTTCCTTTGGACAAGTCATTTATCCTTTCCATCCCTCAGTTTCCTCATTGGTAAGATGACAGACTGAGACTAGATGATCTCTAGGTCTCCTGTCATTTGCATATTCACTTTGGAACCTGTGAGGCAGATCAGAGTCCCAAGTTCTTTAATACATTGCATTCCATCACTAACAGCTAGGAGGATCCCTGTAGGTAATGGTAATATATAGTCCAAAAGCCTAACTAATGTTTAATGTGAAGGTATTTGTAGATCCTCTATTTGATTGCATGCTGCCACGGGGAGAGGGGAGAGGAGAGGGAGTAGGAGAAAATTTGAAACTACCTCCTCCCTTTTTTTCAAGGGCAGATTTGGGTATTGTCCTGATTTTTTTCAAACTGAAAAGAATCTTTTCAAATTTCTATTTGGACCTCTTTTTTAAGTTCATCATACTCTTTTATCATCATTATTATTAGTAGTATACTTTTTTTTATCTAGACCGATGGTATCATTGGTTTAAGGATCTCCCAGCAAAGAAACATTCCACCAATAAAGAACAACTATTCTTCAGTTTAGTCTTAGAGATTGAGTCACTTACCTAGTGTTATACAAAGAGTGTATATCAAACCCAGATCTTCAGCTATAAGGCCTTCTTACTATCCCCTAAGCCATACTGTCACTCATATATTTTTTATTAATCCTAGTAGATTGTAAGCTTCTTGAGGTAGGATACTGTGTTTTATTTTAGGTTTGTATCCCTAGCATCTTACATAGCACCTTGCTTATTTCAGTAGGCCAAACAGTCATTACTGTAATAGCAAGGCATAATTAATATTCATTATAATGATTGGAATTCATCAAGAAAAATTTAGCTTATATTCAGCCTTTTCTACTTGAAAAGACAGGAAAATATGCAATACATTTTTTTAAAAACTCACATAAAATGGTTAATTTTTTTAAAGGTATTGACACTTAAAAAGATGGACTTAATTGTCTGGAAAATTAATTTATATAGAATGTTATTCCCTAATAATGCCAGGTAAATGATATATTACTCTTTATATGTATATAGCAAAGCAATCACTATCAACACATGGCAATTTAGAACAAAAAGTGGTTTTAAATAACTTAGGTATAACATTTAAGATAAGTTACTCCCAAAGCTATTATAATTAAACAACTTCATTGTTAATGTGTTCATTAATATTAATAGTGCCATTTGTGACATATTAAATAATTGTCCTTGTATGAGAGGAAAAGAAATCAAAGCCCAAAATAACATAGATTTTCTAGTTCAAACATTAACAAGGCAGGAAAGGGAAAAAAGGTTATTATATGTCTTTTTCTTTTAGAAGAAGTATATTTTAATACCTCCTGTGTCACACAATGAAAAGATACATATTTTGGGTTCTTGAGTTTCAGCCAGTTACTACACATCATAAATTATATTCGTAGTCAAAGGGATTTAATAAGATGCCCATAGTTTTACTGAATTGAATGGGATTTCTTTTTTATCTTCAAGTAATTTAGTTATTTTTTACTTAGATTTTACTAATGGCTGCTAAGATGCTTATCTGTTTACTCTCTGTCAGTGTTCTTGTGGTGTGTGTAGCTGTGTGTAAACTTGTCCAGGGCTGTAACCAAATGTGAGTGGTCCTGAACTTCCTTCACTGATGCTCTTTTCCCACTTAATTCTCAACGTCGGGACAGCAAGGCCAATCTTTTAGCAGATTAGAATGCTCACCAATGTAGGAAACAGCCCCCATGTCCCTCTTTTTTTTTTTTTTTTTTTTTGCTGCTGTGACTTTTTTAGGGGACTTCCAGGAAAGGAGTCCTTGCTAACCAAATTTCAGATTAGTCTGGTCTGTAGCTCAAAAGAATACATGTTAAGTAGGATATTCTCCATAGCACCACCTCCTACTTGGTAAAGGAAGACACATGTACAAAGTATATCGTACTAGGTTTCAAAAGACTGCCAAGGACGAGAGAGACGAGAAGGAAAGCACCAAAATCAAAACCTTGGGAAACACCTGCATTCAAGGACTGAAAATTGAGATAGTGAAGGAGTTGTTAGGGAGGAGTGAGAGACAACAGGGGAAAAAATGATATCTCTGAAACCAGTGGAGCAGAATATCTAATATTAACAATAATCAAGTGTCAGAAGCTACAGAGAAATCCAGGAAGTTATAGACTGAAAAAAACCAATTGCACATGACTGTTAAGAGGACATTAGTTAACTTTTCCATAATGGTTTCAGTATAATGACAGGAGTTAGAAACCTGATTTTACATGGGGTACAGACAGGAAGAAAAGGTATTGGCTACTGAGAAACTGGTAAAGATGTTTAATAGTCAAGAGAAACAGGATGGTGTCTGCAAGAGGAAGGAATGAAAAGGTTTATTCCAATTAGAGAGACCTGAACATATTTGTAGACAGAAGTGAAGGACGAGGGAGAAGTGGAGAGGGAGAGATTGAGGATTCATGAAGGAGGAGAATAACTACTTAGGTAGAATCCTAGAGGATGTAGGAAAGAGAAGGATGGAAAGTGCAGGTAGAAGGGTTAGCCTTCCCAAGGGAAGAGGGATACTTCCTCTTCTATGACCATAGGAAACAAAGAAAGTTTAACCACTAACCACTTTTGAGAAATAGATGAGGTAGTGATGGTGCTCTAAATTTTCTCAATGAAGTAGAAGGCTAGGCCATCTGCTTTAAATATGGCAAGTAAGGTTGCATTTGGGGCCTTAGAGAGAGAGGAAAAGGTTTGGAATACTTGGTATGGTGAATAAATAAGGAATTCAATGAGTAGAACAGAAAAACTGGCCAGCAATAGTGACACTCTGCCTGAGGTTACATACCTAAATTTGTAGTATTACTTGAATTACTGTTAATTACTTGAAGATAAAAAAAGAAATTCCATTCAATTCAGTAAATCACCTCCATTTTGTTTCTTTTTTCCAGTTTTGCTCAGCCACCATGGAGTAGAGAAATTGGGTTGTGGAAGTTCCTTGGAATGAGAATTCCTAGATGAGAATCAGTGGAAGGCTGGAGGCAAGAGGTTTTAGGGCAGCTGAAAAAATGGCCAATTTTAGTCACTGAGGCTGGGTATGGAAGCAAGCAAAACCGGAGTAAGAAAGATAAATTAGCAAGATATGAGTAGCTCAAAGGAATAGAAGTCATAATAGGATAGAATGGAATTAGTGTGAGAAGTTTTAATCTTGAAAAATGATGAAATTTAAAAAAAAATAATATTTTTTTCAATTACATGTAATTTCATTTGCATACAATTTTTAACATTCATTTTTTAAAATTTTGAATCCCAAATTCTCTTCCTTTTTCCTTTTCCCCTCCTTGAGAGGGTGAGCAATTTGATAAAGGTTTTAACTGTGTAGTCATACAAAACCTATTTCCATATTAGTCATGTTGTGAAAGAAACACAGCTTACCACCCCCCCAAAAAAATGGGAAAAAAAAGTGAAAAATAGTATGCTTTGATCTGCATACAGACTCCACTGATTCTTTCTCTGGAGATGGATAGCAAAAAAAAAATGGTGAAATTCTGAGGTCTAAGTTGTGACCATATTAGTGTAGCAGAAATAGAGTAGATGAAGAGGTTACAGAATTGTGTAATGAAGTTGTTAGTTGAATTGACTAGCATAGTACTCTGTACATAATAGGCATTTAATAACTATACATTGAAGTCCCTCAGTGATGATGGTAGGAGATGAGGTTGAGTGGGGAAGAATGTAAGCCTACTGCTACTGCTAGTTCAGACACAGTGCCTTAAGCTAAACAAAGATCAGTCAGAAATCACAGAACTTCTGAGATACAAGGAGATCTAAGTGGCCATCTAGTCCAACCCAAAACTGGGGAAAAAATAATACCCCCAAATTATATCTGACAAGTAGTCATCCAACCTTTTCTTGAAGACCTCCAATAACGTGAAACCTACTATCTGACAAAGTAGCCCATTCCACATTTATAAATGGCTCTAATTGTTAGAAAAAATTTTTCTGACATCAAGACTAAATTTGGCTTTTTTAACTTCCACCCATTACCCCTACCTAGTTCTGTTTTCTAGAGGTGAAATGAACAAATTTCAATAATGAATTTACTAATTAGTCTGCCCTAAAATATCTTCCCATAATTGTAAATAGACCTGGGAGAAACCAAACTACAACATATGACTAGGGAGGGCAGGACAGAGTTCCAGGGCCTTTTGACCCTCTTAACAGGTGAGCAATACTGCCAGGTTGCTATTTGCATGAGAAAAAAAGGAAACTGGGGTGAAGAGCTTAAACATTTCCTTAGAAAAGGGCCTTTTCCTGTTGAAGTCAAACTCCGGAGCTTTGAGAGCTAAGAATTTAAATGGTTTTTGAACTTGAGTTAGATAATAGTTAGACTGATTCCAGATTCAGAGTAGTAAGAGCGTAGTCTAAGAACTTGTATGTTTATATTTTATCCTGTATGAAACAGGAGCCCCTGTAGATTTTCCTTTTTTTTTTTAAGAAATTGGGGTTAAGTAACTTGCTCAAGGTTACACGGCCAGTTATTTCTGGGTGTGGTGCTGAGTATCTGAGCCCGGATTTGATCCAGGTCATCCCGACACTGGAGCCGGTGCTCTTACTCGCTGAGCCACCTGGCTGCCCGACCCTGTAGATTTTCGAATAGAAAAGTAATATGGTAATATTAGTTAGTTAGCAAAATTATTTTGGTAGTTCTATGGAGACCAGGCTGAGGAGAGACCGGAGCCTGAAAAATGATAACAGTAGTCTAGGCAAGAGGTAGGGAGGGTGTAGACTAGAGTGTTGGTCATTCAGCTGTAGAGAAGGTGAGAAAAGGAAAATAGTCAAAGATGTCCCTGAAGTTTAACCATATGTGGCTGGGAAGATCCCCAGAAATAACAATAATAATGATAAGGCTAACATTTATATTGTGCGTTAAGGTCTATGATACACTTTCTATCTAAGGTCTATGATACACTTGTGATCCTCACAAAACCTAGAGGCAACCAGTTGGCATGCAGTTGACTTTGGAGTCAAGAAGACCTGAATTCAAATTCTGCCTCAGACATTTACTAGCCATGTACCCCTTGTGATAAAAGCACCTACCTCCTAGGTTTGCTGAGAGGATAAAATGAGATACTATTTGTAAAGCTCTTGTAAACCTTAAAGTTCTATAAAAATGCTAGCTATTGATTTTTGGTGCTATTTTTTTTTTCCTCCGGTTTACCAGTGAGGAAAGTGAGGCTCACAGAGAGGTTGCCTTGCTGAGCGTCACACAGCTGGTAAGATTCTGAGGGTAGGATTCACACTTTGGTCTTCTTGATCCAAGGCCAGCACTCTCTCTCCACTGTGCCACCTGCTGCCTGTCAGGGCAGGTTTTGGGGGGGCAAGATAATGAGTTCACTTTTGGAAAATCTGAGGGGCTACTGAGACATCCAGGTAGAATGAACCAACAGTGTAGTTAGAAACACACATCTAGTGTATTTACTTCCTGACTGAAATTTGTTTACTAGAGCTGGATATATAGATTTGAAGTCATTTACATAGAGGGTGTATTGGAATCCATGGGGAGGAGATGGAATTTTCAAGGGAGAAATTGCGGAAAGAAGAAAAGGGAAGGAAAAGGACTTTCTATTTAGGAATTTATAGATACAGTCTTAATTGGGTGCTTAAAAAATATGACCCTTTTAACCAAAATTCTTTGCATATATCAGAGTTTTCTTTGTAGGTTTTTCTCATCTTTATTCCTGTTTTTTGTTTTTAAAGACAATCTATGCCCTTATGGGAAATGCTGTGCAACCTTTGCTGACTTCAGTGGGAGATTCAGTAGAGGCCATAATCATCACCATGCATCAGGAAGATTTTTCTGGGTAATTACTTGTTATTAAAATCTGCGTATACTGTATATTGTGTTCTGCCACAATCCTCATCTTGGTTCTCACCATTTCATGCCTAGACTGTTAAAAACAGTTCTTTGACTGGTCTCAATTGCTCATCTCTTTCCTAGTCCACCCAGCATATTACTGCTCAATTAACTTTTCTCATTTAATGCTTGTCACATCACTCTTTTAATTAAGAACTGACAGTGGCTCCCCATCTTCATCAGATTAAGCTTGGAATTTTCATCTTGGCATTCAAAGTCTTCTATTAACTGACTCTATTTTACCTGGGTAGTCTTATTTCTCACCAGTGCCCATCACACATTCCCCCATCTCAGCCCATATACACATGACTGTCATTTCAACTAATGCCTTCTCTCCTCCTTGTCAGTACAAATCCTGCATTTGCTTCATGACCTAGACCATGATTCACATTTCCTATTATACGTCCATAGACTAATACCAGTTCATAATGAGCTTTCCTTTCTCTGAATCCTTTTGGCAATTTTGTCTTTAAAATACGACCCTGTATTTTGTACTATCTTATACTGTTCCTTATTATTTTACATGTATATATGTCTTATCCAGGTTTTAAGTTATTAGAGGAACCACAGAATGTAGCACATTTTAGAACTTTGTAGGTTTATGGATGTTTCTAGATTAAATAGTTTAAAATTTTAAGCTGGTTAAGGCTCTATCAGCAGGCAGTTTGAAAGTTTTCTTGGCAAATACAAAGGATAGTTTTTCAATTGAGTCCCATTCTTGTTATGTTCAAATGCATGTTTTTTTCTCTCTGGAAGCTTGAGTTAACTTGCTCTAGAGCAGTATTCCGTAAATTCACTGAATTTCATTAATTGCAGCATATTGCTTAACTTTTAATTCTAAGAAAGGATTTCTGCATTGGTTGGTCAGTAGATTAGGTTTAGTAGATTAGACCTGGATTTCAGGATCTTCAGAAACTCATCTTTCTGCAAGATGCAATCAACTCTGAAACTCAGCCCTCCTGACCACCTCCTGTCCCTGGGTCTCCTCTTTTCCTCTGCTTGAAGAGGATGGGGGAGTTGGCCATTTGGCAGCTCCCCCCCCCCAAATCCTCTGTTTGAAGAGGGCAGTGAGGGATTTCACCCCATCATTTCCCACCCAGCTGATCTGCATTTCATGATCTCCAGAAACTTCATACTGGGTAAGATGAAATCAGCCCTGAAGTCCATATCTTCTCAGATCCCTTCCCATCCATGCTGTAAAACTCCATCATTCCCTAAGCCTGATAAGCTTGCCCACCCCGCCCTGACTCTTCCAGCTTCTTTTAATGTGTCTCCCCTATTTGATAGTGAGCTCCTTGAGGGCAGGGATTGTCTTATACCTTTCTTTGTTTCCTCAGTGCCCGGTACAAAGTGGGCCCCTGCTCAGTGTTTATTAACTATAGATAAAGTGTATTATTTGAAATAACACTACAATCTGGCCTGCTTATGGTTGCCCCACTTTAGCGCAAGCGCATACCCTTTTGGGTTTCTCATTGATACACATCCCTTTCTTGGTTAGCCTGGCAAAGTAGGACTGTGGTGTTTTTCAGTACACTAAAGTATTGTTTCTGCCTCTGTCCTCTGCTTGATTAATGCTAAAATTCTTTTTATCAAGGGATAAAATTTTTATTCCACATTTAGAAGTAAAATGAAAATGCCTGACTAAAGTAATATATTGATGAAAACTCATTCACACTAAAATTTGTTCTGTCAGCCCAATATAAAATGACGTCTCATATTCTTTTCTGTTTTGATAGAAAGGAGAGGGTTAGAGACTAAGAAGATGCTGGGTACCTGAAAGCAGGCACAGTCGCTATCTCAAGGATGCACTTCAAGGATGTTAATGTTAGTGACTTCAGAGCTGTGCCTGGTGCTGGCCGGCCTTGCTGATCCTCCACTATAGGGAGACAAAGACTGTTCTGCACAGTTTGTCCCTGACTTACAGGAATGTTGCAAGAAATATTGTTCCTAAAGGATTCGTTAGTTGTCACCTTTCCTTATAACATCCTTGTTTACAAAAGAAGCTTTTGACAGTTTCATTAGAACCTGAACTCTGGCAGATGTCTCGAAGGTCCTGATGTCCCCAAAAGTTTACCAAGATTCCAAGTGTCCTTTGACTTGGTGGTGCACTCTCCAAACAATCCCTACAGTCCGTGGCCCACAATAGGTGCTTCATTGCTTGATTCAAGAGTTTTCCATGATTTCATGTTTAATTATACAGCCAGGCTTCTGGATGTGGTAGTTAGTGCCAGATTATGTTTCTGGTCTTCTAGGAAAATCATTCAAAAGTTGTTTCAAAAGATGACAGCTGTGTTATTGAAATACACACCTAAGAAGATATTATGTATAATATGTCCTTTTTTCAGTTAGTTCAGCACTGTGAAAAGCCTAAAGAAAACAAGGTCCTGAAGTCTACCCCTAAGAAGACCTGTTTGCATCCAGAGATTTGCATTGACAACATTGGCTGTATCTCTTTTTGAGTTTTCCTGTCTAGGTAGCATGCTGTCTGAAAAACGGATTAATGAGAGTATTATGTCTTGAAGTTTCACTGCTTTTTACAATTAGAACAAAATACCTCTCGTTATATCTTCTGTTTCTCTCCTTTAGAAATAACAACTGGCTAGCATCCTCCTTACAGTAATCTTTGCTACACTTGAAGATAACTACTAAATTGCAATAAACCCACTTCTTGTAACGTTTCATCATAGGTTCTACTTTTCCATGGCTTGAATATGTTTTTCTGCTTTTCTCTGGTCCCTCATCAGTTTTTATCACAACCCTCTCAAATATGAATAACACACATATCTCTATATGTATATGTGTGTTTATATGTACCTATCTATGTATATACGTTTCAAGATTCATCATTGTACAGACAGGCACATGTGTGATTAGCTAATTTTTACTAGCTACTTTCTAATTTTTGTTTTAACACTTATTTCTTACAAATATGTTATATTCCTTTAATGAATCCTTTATGGAATAAACATTTGTAGACAGGTAGGTAGGAAGATAGATATAGATATGCACATATATGTATGAATGTATACATTATTCTGAGGTATCAGATTTATTTGTTTTTTACTTTAAATTTTCTATCATGAATTTAACAAACATGAGATAATATTTGCATAGTGCTTAGTACAGTTCCTGGTACATAGTAAGCACTTAATAAATTTTTGTTTCCTTCCTTTCATTTCAATATATAAAGAATAGAAAAAGAGTATTACATTTGAAACTTTGAACTGTTAGGTAAAATTTTTATTTTTAAAATATTTGTTGAATTTAACACAATTGAAACAAAACTGCCTTGCTTATTCTTATGCCCTATTAAACTTCCTTCTGCACTCTTCTGTGTATTTTTAATGTTCCATTGACACTTTTCTTTTGTCCTTTTTTTTTTCATCACTCACAATCACCATCTACCATGGCATCCCTCAAAACTTCTACCCAGGGGTGACCAGGTGGTGCAGTGAATAGAGTACCAGCCCTGGAGTCAGGAGGACCTGAGTTCAAATCTTGCCTCAGACACTTAACACTTACTAGCTCTGTGACCTTGGGCAAGTCACTTAATCCCAATTGCCCTGCCTTCCCCCTCCAAAAAGCAAAACAAAAACAAAAACCTTCAACCCAATAGAAGCCCTCCCTTATGAAAAATAAGTAGTGTCAAGTCAAACAAATCTGCACACTGGCAATATCTGAAGTTGTCTCATGGTACACCTCTAGTCCATCACCATACCAAGAGATGGGAAACATGTTTCATTGTCAGAACTTTATTTATTGATCTAAATTAAAAACTTACCGTGCCTTTCAGGGTCTGGAGTGGAAATGTATATTCCATGTGTAGGTTATTTAAATAATTCCATGGTCAAAATTCTCTGCTAGAGAGAAGAGGTTAGAGAGAGTAGGAGAACTGAGCTGTCTTTGCCAATAATTTATTTGGGATAGGCAATATTGTTTGCTTTGCAAAATTTATAAAATGCTATTCCAAGACACATTATTGATGCATTTTCTTACCAGGTTGAGTGTTGGGATTGAAAATTATAAGCCTGGGATTTCTTTGAGAGGTCATCTAGTGAGGACTGCACTTAAATCATTGAAGACAGATGATTGTCTCTTTCATTCTTTTCTTTTGCTTTTTGGAGGGGAGAGGGCAGGGCAGGTGGGGTTAAATCACTTGCCCAAGGTCACAGAGCTAGTTAGTGTTAAGTGTCTGAGGCTGGATTTGAACTCAGGTCCTCCTGACTCCAGGACTGGTGCTCTATTTACTTCACCACCTAGCTGCCCCTCTTTCATTCTTAATAATCTTTAGGCAAATGCATTCTGTAACTTTCCTCAGTAATCTTCTTAGTGTCAAAAACAATATTTTAACTAATAGGGCCAGGTCAGTCTTTGAATTCATGGCAGTAATAAAATGGACAGTGAATGCCATTAAAGAAATAATCATAAAAAGGACAGAACATTAGTCAGAAGAAAAAAATGAGGAATTATCAGTTCAGGATGTTATCTTTCTGCCCCAAACCCTCTGCCCTTCCAAGCTTCCCTGTTCCTGTTGATGGCACTACCGTTCCTCCTGTCTCCCAGGTGTATAACCTCACTGTTGTCTTTTTTTTTCTTATTTTCCCAGACCTCAAAATCCAGTTTGTTGCCAAACCTGCCATTTCTGCTTTGCATCTCTTAAGTCCACCCCCTCCCCCGCCCCCCCCCCCCCCCCCCCGCTCTCCTCACACAGCTGCCACCTTAGGGCAAGCCATCACCACCTTTTGCTGAGATAACTATTGGCCTCCTAATTGGTTTCTCTACTACCTCAGCTCTCTTGACATTCCAGTCCATCCTCTGCCAACTGCCAAAAAATTGTCATCGAGCGCAGACTTAACCATGTCTCTTCCCTACTGAGTAAGCTCTAGTATCTCCCTGTTGCCTTTAGGGTCAAACAAACTCCTGTGTTTGTCCTTTACAACCTGGTCCCCTGCTGCCTTTCTAGCCTAGTTTATACTTTAGTCCCTTCACTCACAGATGCTGCTCCTTTCCTCATTTCTGTGCTTTGTACTGGCTGTGTCCCATCCTGGAGTGCAGTCCCTCCTCACTTCCACCCACTTGTTTACGTACTGACTCAAGCACTCCGTTCTACATGAAGTATTGCAGGTCCCCCCAACTGCCAGTACCCTCTCTCTCAAATTACCTTGTATTTATTCCATATATATATATATTTGTTCTCCCCATACTTATATATGAACCCGTCTTCTCCTCCAATATATCGGAAGCTACTTGAGAGTAGCAGCCCTTGTGGAAAAGGGGGCGATTCTCTACACCAACTATAAGCCCAAGGATTCTGGGAGAAACTCCACAGCCCTGTCAAGGCTACTAGCTCTGCTTTCAGCCCACCCCTGAAACCTTAGTCTAAGGGAGCAGCCATCATGGAGATCTAGCCTGGGTGTTTCCTCAGCATTCACAGCTACGGAAGACCCAGGAAAGAGAATTCTCACTTCCACGGTCCTTGGCACTGTCAAATACTTTGACATCAGAAACTATTGTGGTTTTTATGAATGGAAATGACATTAAATCAGCTACATTACCATCTGCTCTGCAGCTGTAACATCCTCTCTCTGTTGTCTCCACTTGTTAGAATGAGAGCCACTTGAGAGCAGTGACTTTTTTCCATTTGGGTACCCAGCACTTAGCACACTGTGGTGCAGATAGGAAGTGCTTCCTTACCAATGCATTTTCCTTTCTTCTTTCATTGTTTTTTGTAGTTGTACCCCCGGTGCCTACCCCAGTTCCAGACACACACACACACACACACATATGTATATATATATTTGATCATTAAGAATCCTTAAGATCATTAAGAAAAGCTTACTGATTGATCAATGTCAGTACTTGAAATAGTTGCTCTTTTTCTTTCAGATCATTACCTAACTCTGGAAAACCAGATGTCCCTTGTTCTCTATACATGAAGGAGCTACAAGGTTTTATTGCCAGAGTGATGAATGACTACTTTAGACACTTTGAATGTTCAGAGTTTGTCTTTGACAACACAGAAGCCATTGCCCAGAGAGCAATTGAGCTTTTTGTTCGTAATGCCAGTCTCCTAAGGCCACTTGGTGAAGGTGGAAAAATGCGACTTGCTGCAGATTTTGCCCAGGTAAGTGGAACCAGACTGATTTGAAGTTGAAGACACAGTTCCTTTAAGCCTCAGTTTCCTGCCCTAATCTTAATAGTTTTCATTAAAAGCTAAGATTTTTGTATTCTTATACTTTTAGATCTTTTCGTCCTAATAAAAATTGGCTGCAGAAATCTAAATTTTAAAAAACTAAAACCACTCTTGTGCCAGATATGTTTTTATTTTTACATTTTATAAATGATTATCTTTAATATTTTAGGATTAAACTAAAGTTGCATGTACCATTTTAAGACCACCTTTGTCTCTTCTACATAGCATAGTGGTTGTTTTTGTTTCTTTAATGTCTCACAATACCAGTACTGATTGATTAATTTTGCTGGCAAGAAAATACACTTTAAACCAGTGGGAAGGGACTGCCTGTTGTCATGTCAGTACAAAGAGCTCTCAGGTGTCTTTGAATCTCAGAACCTGCTCATCATGACCATTGCATTTTTAGTTCATTCTAGATGAATAAACAGAAGACCAGACAAATTCAGTCCCTAATTAATCTCTCTGCCCATTCCTAGTGAGGGAAAAAATAGTAGGTATGATATATTTCTTTCTGGTGGCCAACCTTGAAATAATTACATGATATATAGGGGAAAAGACATTAAAATGACATAATAATAAGTTTATTAGGAAGTTGCCTTTTAAAAATTGCAGTGGATTCAACCAAACAGTTATAGTAAGAGAAGCAAAAAATAACCACGGCAGACCTGACCATTCTTTAAAAAAAAAAATTAGTCAATGAAGATTTTTGTTAAAAATCTATATCATGAGTAAACTTTTATTCAAGCCTTTAAAAGCTGTTAGCTTTACTAGTCTAAATAATTATTCACATGGATTATTCATAGTGATTTTCCAGTTCCTCCCTTCTTATGAAGAAACATAAATGTTAATTTTAGTATTTATTCCTTAGTGCATCTGAGTGCATGTCTTAGTTCATTATTCCTGTATCAAGAAAATGAGGCACTGAATGCTTATTCAGGAATGATTTTCAAATTCAGCCCTCCATTATACATGATATGATTTACAAAAGGAGAAGCAGCCCAGAGCCTAATTTTCAAGGTGCCTGGTTTCCTTGCATATTAATTTGTCCGGCCATTTACCAGTTGCACCTCTAAAATGATAAGCCTGAGGCCACTGTACCACAGAAAATAGGTTTACCTTAGAAAATAGGACTTGGTAGCCCAGGCATGAAAATTGAAGTGAAATACTGCCACTTGATTGACACATGAGCGTCTCTTCTTTACTTTTAAAAAAAAAAAAACACCTTTATTTTATCTCTTTTATAATATTTTGGCACTTGTACCTTTCTCTCTGTAATACTGGAACCAGATTTCAGGTTTAGAGAATTTTGTTTGCACAGTGTTTCATTAGAGTCTACATCGAGTTACCACTAAAATAAAAATACACGAATGTCTCCAGGATCCACTTATTCAGCTACTAGACATATATTAAGCTATGTCCAGAAATATTCTCTGTTCTCCCTTTCCCCCATTGTTTTTGTCTGTTTCCCCCTTCTTTATTGTCCCTTCCCTAGGCCCCCTCTGCCACCAGCTAGTAGGCATTCTTCTCCAACTGGTTCTTGACTTCCCTTTGCTGGAGGCAGCACTTCAAGTCCAGTCTGAGCTGCAGCCAGATAGAAGCTGGCAAGAGCCAGAGTACTCCAGGAGGAGGAATGGGGTCAGCTTGGGCTGTGGGGAAGGGAGTGGGGGGCCGGGGCTTTGTTTCCTCAGGAGGTTTGGTCGCCCTCAACCGTCTCCACCATGGTTGAGCCACACTCACAGTAACTCACTGAGATGCTAAGCTCTCGGGTGGGGAGGAAGACGAGTGGCACATACAGAAACTGGCATGTGTGGGAGTTATTTTGTCTTTGATTCTTTCTGAACCAGTTTCCCATTTATCCAGAATGTTTCCTGCTCCTTTCCTGTAACTGCGATTAAATGAAACCCAGTGATCACCAGTGCCCAGTTAGACTTAGCCATCTGTTTATTGTCTGCCTGAAAGTTTTGTGCGCTCAGGTAGTCGGAGCTGGGAGTGGACTTGTGTGCCCTTTGACAGATTTGAGAGGCTGTAAAGGCTCAGTCCAGGTGTGTGCTTGCTGTGTGGCATTGCTAATCAGATTCCCATGTTTATCCCTGTGACCCAGTTTAGAAACCTCCTGACATTTGTATTCATTTGTGCAGCCCCATGTAGGTCACAGGCACAAGAATGACAGATGGAAGACATGTTTGGGCTCAGTTAAAAGAACCTTTGCAAATATTAGCCAACTTCTCAGGCACTCAGCCTTTGGGGGGTTGTATTGTAGCAATTCTTGGTTTTTTTTTTTAAATTCAGCAAACCTTTATTTAGCAACAACTCTGTTCAGTATAGTTTACTAGGCACTGTTGAAATGCAGTGGTAAGCTACCTGTGTGGTTCAGTGTTAGCTTTCAGAATCATCCTGACTGGAAGGAGGGTTAAACGATCTGAACTCTGAAATGGCTCCCCTCCCACCCCCTATATTCACAGCAGGCATCACCTGGGGAATAGAAAAGCCTCTCAACCTCTTCGTCATTAAAGGTCATTGTTGAAAGGTATAGAACAGGTCATAGAGATTCCTGGAATAGGCAATACTTTGTATTCCAGTGGTGTGGTAACCACCAGTCAGTGAGTTGTCCTGCATGATCCATCCCCTTCTCTCTACCACACCTACCCTAACCCAGGCCTCAGTAGGGAAGACATATACTATAACTTCAGTAATAGAGTAGGTCTCTGTGTTTTTAAGGGCTTCTTTATTTGCCATAAAGATAAATTTCAGAAGATGCAAAGGAAAATACTTTTATACTTTAAAATACTTATTAAAGGAATCTAAACTTTGACCCAAACTACCATTCTGCAGGTTAGAAGGACAGATAATAGAAAGACCATTGGACCAGGAATCATAAAGTGGGGAACTCTTTTTAGTCACTAGCAATGTGATCTTAATCTAATGGTTTAACCTCTTCGAGCCTCTCTTAGTTTCTTTATCCATAATAGTTGAATTAGAAAATTAAGGAATTTAGAGTTGGAAGAGGTCTTAGAGATAGATCATCTAGCCCCATTCTGTCTCACAGGTTTGTTGTGATGAGCAGATAAGATATATGAGGCCATACCTTGAACAGGAGTGCAAAATTAAACAAGTGTAAGCTTGTTCTTACTTAGCCCAGGCTCTGGTAATTCTGTGCTGATGGACTGCTCAGTGAGCCATGACTACCTCCCTCGTGTATGCCCTAGGATGTTGGCATGAGGTGGTTCTCTTTCAATGATTATTAGCAGTCCGTTCTTGCTGTTAGTTCTTGCTGGGTGTCAGCAGCATTCACCTGTCAGTTGTGCAGCTCTAAGTGTGGCTGGACCCACAGGGGCCCTGCTTATTCAGAACCTCTTGGTCAGTCTGTCCAAAATTTCTTCTGGAGGCTCCTGCAGTTCCTTTCTTCCCTCTGAAAACTATGAGCTGTGGCAGCTGGCTTAGCAATTGTTTATTCCCTGGCATTGGTAGCAATTTCTATTTATAGTCTTTCTGGTGCCCTTTAAATATGTAGTTGCATCTATTTCACCGCATGCCTATCTATACAAATTTAGGCAAGAAAATAAAACAATCACAGTTTCTGTTTTAATTCTAGTTGCCTTTTTCTCTTCAGAAAAACATCGGGCAGGTCTGCCCAAGCAGCATCCAGTGATACCCCATGGTCAACAAGATGTCTCTGATGGTTGGAATCATCTTTGTCATTAGTTAACTGTGCTTGTGACTTGCACTTTCATGGGGACGAGGGGAAGCTGTTGCATTTTCCATTTCTGAACCCTCGACCAATTGTAAAAGAACAGCCTTTTTAAGGATTTCTACTGTCCTTTGAAAATATATTCCTTTATTTTAAATGGAACTCTGCCAGAAGATGATGATTTTTCTATTCCTTAAAGCTTTTTTTAGGGATGAAAAATTTTTTTTAAAGGTATATCATTTTGATGTTTTTTGGTATAGTTTTTTTATGCACCACTATATATTTCACAGTCCTTTGGGGTCAAATATTCTCATATAGTAATTTGTTCCTTTGCTAGTGTTTTGTTCAGCCTTTAGTGCTAAAGGGCTGAGGAGAATGATGTTTGGTTTAATTTTTGAAGATACCAAAATCCTTCAGGGTAATTGAAAAATAATTGATAAAATATTTTGGTAATTTGTTGTGTGTGGTGTATTGTATAATTTCATCACCGGTATATATTATATATAAAGATGGATAATTCATTTTATTTTGAGATTACAAAAGTGCAACTGTGATTAGAACTAAACATTCACTAAGATGACCGATGGAACATAAAATGTACAAAACAAATTACAACAAAAAATCCCCTCACCTAACCTCCCTTCCTCCTTCACCCCCACAATTTCCACAGTGAATAAGCTAACCACACCTCTGAGATTTGCCCCTTGGCTAGTCTGTCTCAAATTCAAAATTAGCTAACAATTATTTTGTTATAATTAGCAAAAGACCTTACTTTGTTTCCTTAGATTTTTCTTGTTTAATTTTTTATTCTTCTGCATGTTTTTTTCTCTGACATGTTTTCCCCTTCAGAGTATTCACCCTCTACACATACACACACAACCATCTATTTATTGGAAAAGAATATACACAAAATTGACTGGTTCCATTACTCATTGATATTTGTAAATTGAGTTCCTCTCTTGACTTTACCTGTGACTTCATTTTAAGGAAGAGACTGATTTCATAAAGTTCCCAGAACCATCTTTCTCATTTTACCATATCCTGGTGCTTAATTAAAAATGAAATCATTCCCAAATGTGGCACTACAGATAGTTGTCAGTTATCCATGATGAAGGTATGACAGCAAAAATGTGGGAAAATGATAGAAAGTTCTTAAGTTTTTCAAAGTTGTCTTTATAGTATTGTTAATGTATGAATTGTTCTCCTGGATCTGCTCACTTCTTTTTATATCAGTTCATATGTCTTTCCAGGTTTCTCTGAAACCTTGATAATTTCTTATAGCACAATAGTATTCCTTTCACATTTACATACTATTTATTTCACATTTATTTCATACATTTATTTCACTATACTATTTCACATTTACATCTATTCAGCCATTCCCCAGTTGAAGGGTAGCCCCTCAATTTCCAATTCTTTTCCAGGACAAAACATGCTGCTATAAATATTTTAGTACATATAGATCCTTTAATTTAATTTCTTCAAGGTATTGATCTATTAGTAGTCAGAGAGTAGGTATAGTTTTGTAACTTTTCAGACATTGTTACACATTGCTTTACAGAATTGCCGAACCAGTTCAGTTTCACCAGCAGTACATTAGTGTACCTGTCTTCTCACAGCCCCTCCAGCATTTATTATTTCCTTTATTTTTTGGGTCAACTTTGCCAGTCAAATGAATATGAGATGGTACCTCGAAGTTGTTCTAATTTGCATTTTTCTTATCACTAGTGATTTAGAGCGTCTTTTCATATGGCTATCGATAGCCTGGATTTCTTCAGAGAGGGATAACTTTGTGTATTTAAGACCATTGTATTGTAGCCTTATAGGACATTACCCCTAGCATCCTTTGAATTCCCTATTGCAATTTCACAACTAGGGCACAAATTGGATCAGTTGTCATTTGAAATTCTTATTTAAACCCCTTCACTTTACATAAAAGATAAATGAAGCTCAGAGAGGAGAAATGACTTGTCCAGTCACACAGTTGATAGGTGGTAGAGCAGGTTGTGAAGACAGGTCCTGTGCCTCACTGCCCAGTGCTACTTCTGCTACAGAGGTCAGATGAAGTCAGTTGAGGATCAGGTACAGCCTGCAAGTTAGAGGATCCCCATCCCTCCTCTATCCTTGGCTCTTCCATAGAAAATTGAGGAATGTCTTTTGTCATCACAGATGGAACTGGCTGTGGCTCCACTCTGCAGACGGGTGTCTGACCTGGGGAAGTCTTACCGCTTACTCAGATCGTTCCGGTGAGTTCTGATACCTCAGATCTGTTCTTTGTTATCCGTGCTCATTGGCTGCATATCCACATTCCATTAGGAAATTAATTCCCTCTTTCAGTTTTTTGGGGTTGTGATTCAGATTAAAAGCTTTACATAAAATCATGTGTTAATGATGTTAAATAGTGTGGTTTTCCCCTTTTGGATTGATATTCATAAGCATTTTAACATGGTTTATGTTATTATCTAGGAGGTTGTGTACTCCTAACTTTTATGGTAATGAATCTGTAAAATTAGGAATTTTATAATAATACAGACATTTTACTGTAATATTAGTGAAATGTTATGGTGGTAGACTTCTTACATAAATTTCCACTATATAGAATAAATAATATTTCTCTTAAGGCTGTAATACAAACCAACAGTAAGGCTAGAATCTCATCTTTTCTCTACTCATCACAAAGCTTTCTTAAAAATCTACCAATATCTCATTTTTAGCATAACCACATGCTCTATGAGGATCATTTGAAGAAACTGAGGCTAAAAGCAGTCCTGACTAGAGGGATGGGAGGTGGGGGCATTATAAGCTTATTTTATTTAAGTATTCAAAGGGCTGTCAAGTGGAAAAGGGATTAAACTTAAACTAGGAAAAGATGTGGACTCTGAATTTCCCCCTCTACACTATCTGATTCTTGGGTGCAAATGTCTGACTCTCAGCCACAGTGTCATGTGTCAGTGATCTCATTCTGTGTGTGTCACAGATCCCCCTCCCCCACTTCTATGGCTATCTCCATTCCTTCAGATACACACGGCCCACAAAGTGGGGGAATTTGTTACTTCTAGCCACCCTGAATTCATAGTTGGCTAGTTCCATTAGCAGTAGAATACATCAGGCAGTTGCTATCTGTTCATCCTTGGAATTAAGTTCCATAGACCTAGACTCAAAACTTTTCAATGAGATTCCATTTCACAGCCAAAAACTCTAATCTGTGGATGGTATAATGAGTGTCACTGTCAGAGTCCCCTACTGGAAAATGCACAAGGTTTGTCATGACTATCACCTACTGTTACAAACTGCTTTTGGTAGAAAACTACTGCAAGCTTACTAGGATAGCATCAGTATGGGCCCACCCGACTGGCTTAGATCTGCAAGAACCAACATGCTTGGATGTGAGGTACTTGTCTACATTTCTCATCTTAGAATCTTTTAATGGTTCAGGTTCTCCTTTTCTACTTCTGGTTCTTCTTAACCCATGAATGACATTTTTTAGAAACTTAGATCCTCACAGACACCTAATAGTATCTGCAAAGGCTTTACCTCTGGAAAGTTCTTTGGGCATGGCCGGATGATAAGCACTTCTGCCTTCTGAGGGTCAGTACTCATTCCATGCTGAGAATCTATGTGAGCCATGCATTGTGTAGAATTGGCACTTGTTGCTTGACAGCTTCCGCTGTTATAACACTATAATTAGCCCTTCCTCATGCGCTTTCAACAGCTTTCCAAAAAATGATAAGGTCACTCAGAAATCTCAATAATACATGTTAGCAGGCCCCAGGGCTCTGTCCACAGCCAGTGCTGTGGCTCCCTACCCTCACCTGACCTTCCATGTGGGCCTAGAAGGCAGAACAAGATGCAATAGGGAGACGTTCATGGGATCAGAGAGAGAGAGTGTGTTGAAAGAGACCTTCAGGTTCATCAAGTCCAGCTTCTTCATTTTATCGATGAGAAAGCCAGCACCCAGCACACCAGCATTCAGACCCACATCCTCCATCCCATGGCCAGCATTCTTTCCACGACTTCATGCTTGCACGGATTAGGATCTTTATAAAAGTTCGCTGAATTGAATTACCAAAAGATTCAGGCTGTCCAAATGAGCATGCTGTCCTAGGAGGTGGTGGCTGCACTTTCACTGGAAGTCTTTAAGCAGAGGCAAGATGGTCACTTTTTGAGTCTCTTCTCACATGGCTGCTGTCTTAGTTCAAAGCCTGATCACTTCTCCTCTAGATTATGGCAACAGCCTTCTAACCTGTCTCCCTATCTCAAGGTTTCCCCCACTCCATTCAGGGTCTTACAAAATTGCCAAAGGGCTTTTCCTTTTTCCTTCATTCCAAGGATGAACAGATAGCAACTGCCTAGTATATTCTATTGGCAAGCACAGATCTAACCATGTCACTCCCCTACTGAAGAAAACGCAAGAATTTCCCATTACCTTTATTATCCAATTTAAATTACTGTTTAACTTTTAAAACCTGTCATACCTTTGCCCCATCCTATCTTTACAGCCTCATTGTACATTACTGCCTTCATGTATTCTAACTGTCCTGCTTGACTGAATAGCATTTATTAAGCACTTACTGTGTACAAAGTATTATGCTAAGTCCTGGGCATACCAACAGAAAAAAAAAAATAGAGTCCCTGCTCTCAAGAAACTCACAGTCTAATGGGGAGAAGACAGGATATATGGGAGGCTTCAACTGCAAGTCAGACAGGAAATTCCCGTAATCCTTAAGGTTCAGTGGCAAAGCAAACATTAATGCCACTTCTTTAATAAAGTTATATCAATACTTGAGTGTGTGTGTGTGTGTGTGTAGAGAGAGAGAGACAGAGAGAATTCAAAATCCAGCATTATTTTACATGGTTCTGTTGACCTTACAGGCAGTGGCCTGTGTAGTGAGTTTGGCCAAAACAATACTCACTGTGACTCAGCTATCCAGGAAGCCAAGAAAGTAAATAAATAGATCCTATTACTAATAGTGAGGCAGCTGTGTCGGCATGGCTGCCATAGGTAGTGTGCAGTATGTTTGTGGACTAATCTATTGACTGACTGGGCCTTTTGGTAAGATAACAGTTGGACTGTGACCTCCTAAGTCCCTTCCACCTCCCAGATTCTGTGATAATTCTCTTGTCATTTGTGACCTATGCCTTTCCCCCATATATGCATGATAAAGAGCTCCCAGAACTAACATCTGAAGAAAGAGTTCTTCCTGTCCTCACCATCTTTGCCCTTTCCTCCATAGTGACAACAACATGGCACCTTCTAACCCATGTCCAGCAGTCAGTAGAGGACTCAGACCCTTGACATCCTCATCCTCAGGATTCCACTGTTCCTTATCTGGCCTTTGTTATGCACAGGCAGATCAGGGCTTAATCTTCTTCCAAAGAAGAGAAGCAAACCACCCCTGCAGGCTCATCATTATTGTTATAGCTGCTGTACAGTTCATCCTTGTGCCTAGGCAGACAAGAACCTAATCCTGGCTCCAAATTTTGTGAACACTCTGATCTATTTAAGGCTTAGAAAGAGCCTTCAGCTTCCCCAGTTCTTATGATGATCTGACGACAGAGCAATTTAGACTTTGAGGGGAAGGCAGTACTGCTCCATCATGGATGTGCTCCAGGGTAGGAGAAAGGCTGGTGCCAATAAAAACAACAGACATCAATGTTGAGTTCAGGAGCTGACACAGTACGGGGAGGGAAGGGAGGATGAAGGGGTTTGGGGGACTAGCAAAAACTGATTGTTATCTGTGTTCAGAATTCTAAGTCTTTGCTTGTGTCACTGGAAAGCAGAAGAAAATGGTTTTGTTATTTCCCTTCTTAGAGTTTTTGCCTTTATGAAACACCCAAATATATATTTTCCCTTTCTTTACCTTACTAGCCTTCATTGTTACTCAGTAACCAAGGACCCAGTGTTGACTCCACTTGAGACACCTACCGTGTTTCCCCGATAATAAGACCTATCCCGAAAATAAGCCCTCCCCTTACTGTGTAAGATTCCTCTAAAATAAGCCCTCCCCCGAAAATAAGCCCTATTGAGATTGCTATTGTAGTGAAGGTGATCCCCTGCGCCCCTGCGCTACACGCTACATTACGGTACCCTCTGTATGCACCGTCCCCCCCCACCCCCCGTGAAACACACGCCGTGCTCCGAGCTGCATCCAATCAGAGCTGCAGCAGTGAGCGCGTCATCCTGTTCTTCCCCAGTGATTTGCTTGCTGGTGCCATTGAGAGCAGTGCCGCGGAGGAGAGCTGAGGCAGGACAACATAAGCCCTCCCCTGAAAATAAGCCCTCTGGTGTTTTTCTTTCAAAAAAAAAATAAGACAGTGTCTTATTATCGGGGAAACATGGTATCAGTCTCCCAGCTATTTAATATAGTTGGGACAGTCTTCACATGGTAGTCAATGACTGGCCAAGGACAAGAGCCAAAGTTCCTTTCTTCTACTGTTCAAGAGGAGTCATTTGTGTCCTGGATCAGCCCAAGGATGCTTGTCCAGCCCAGGGCAGGAAAAAGAATAGGGCCTAAGAAAATTCTAACCTGTATGGTGGTCAGCTGTTCCTCCTGGTCCTCTGTGGTGTGCCTCAAAGCTATTCCCTGCCAGCCTCTGTGTAATCTGAGCCCTAAATTCAGAGTTTTCTCTGATTCACTTTCCATTATTGGAAACATCCTGCCTAATAGGGAGACAATTCATTCTTATCTATTAGTCATAATAATATTTTGTATAATGTCTCAGAGGTTTCAATTTGTTTTCCTTTGGTAAGATGCTGATACTTCTGAGCCTTCTCTGTGCATATCAATGAAAAGGGGAAAAAGTTTTAAGAAAATCTAAGTTGTTGAAAAGAACCCACTTTATAATCTCTAGTTTGCGCATGATGTTAGGCATTTCACAACATATTTTTTTCCCTCTTCACCGTATGTTGTGGCAACTGTAACAAATAGCTGAAAGAACTCAACAGTAAATTATTTTGATCTTGAATATTCCCTATCATGAGTCCATTTCCCCGGTAATGTGAACCTTTCATACCAGTCAGACTGCAAAATTTGTGACCTTGAAGATGAAATGAAATTTTCCAAAAGTGATTTTGTGGTATCTGGCCTTTATGCTTTTAGCATCTTAGTTATATCTTAATCAGTTCCCTTTTGTTCATAAGTCAAATGAAGATTTTTTAACAGCAAACACTTCAAATTCTACCTAGAATATGTGTTGTGGGGGTTGAGAAGAAGGGAGAAAGATTGGGAATCAAGCTGTGTTCTTTCTGCCTCTTAAATCAAGTACCAGAAATAAAGATTCTGCAATTAGACATTAATGGGTAATTATATTGGTGACGCATGAGAATCAGAATCCAGCATTACTTTCCATGACTCTATTGACAATGGAGGCAGTGGCCTGTGCAGCAAGCTTGGCCTTGCCAAAAGAATGGCCACAGTGACTCAGAGATCCAGGAAGCCAAGAAAGTGAATAAAGAGACCCCATTTTTAACAGTGACTCAGCTGTGGGGCATGTAAGTGTGGTACAGTGAGTTCTAGTAATGCTAGAACATGACATTCCATGGAGCTAAACTGAAACCAGGAGGCAAGCAGTGAATGTATCAGGGAAAGGGCTGAGGGAACAATTAAATCATGGTACCTGCTACAATGCAAGGCCTCTTTGTCTTTCATTATTAACTTATGTTTTTTATTATAGAAGCCCATCAGGAATGGTTTTTTTTTTTAAAGAGAATGCTCTATACTTTCTAAATAACATCTTTTTATAGGACAAAGTAATGTTTATTTTTCTTTCTTTCAGACCACTGCTGTTTCAGACAAGTGAACATGTAGCCAACAGCCCAGCGTTGGGGGACATTATCCCATTCAGCATTATTATTCATTTCTTATTTACAAGAGCGCCATCTGAGTTGAAATCTCCTTTCCAGGTAACAAATTAAAGCTGTCTTACTGTTGTGAGTCTTTCCTAATTAAGTTTGGATCTTTTGAAGGCATGAGGTCCAATATAAGACGATATAGCTGATTGATCTTGTCTATATTATGAGCGTCTGTTATTTTCTAGCCTTGGAGAAGTAGAGATTATAGTAGAAAGACACTACTTAATTCAGAGTCTCTCTTAAAAAAATGTCAGTAAGCCTTTTACATTATAGTGATGAGTAATACAATACCAGTAAAAAAAATTTTAACCACTTTTGCTGACACACTCATTAACTGATAATTACTAGAGCCCTTACACACTGGTTGGGCGTTCCAACCACACTGTCCTCGTGTTCTTTGATCTTAGCACTTCAGACCTGCCTTTGATCTCTGTCCCTCGTGCCTTCAATGCATTCCTTGCTCAGCTTTCCCTGCTAGAACCCCAAGCATCCTTCCAGACTGATCTCAGCGCAATTATTTCCTGTGGAGCACCTTTCCACATTCCTGAGTTTATTACTGCTGTCTCCCTTCTCTTCAAATCATGTACATGCTTGTGTCTATTTACATGTTTTATCTCCCCAGTAGAATGTAAGCTCCTTGAGGGCAAGGATGTTTTTTTTTTCTTTTGATTTTATCCATCCTCAAAACCCACCATTTTGTCCTGTACCATTTTGGACTGGATCTGCAATTCTGTTACTTTAAGGAACTCCCAAGGAGGAATCTCTCAGTACAGTTTTAGGTCGTCACCTGTTCTCTAATTTACGATCTGAGACAATTGTCTGGTGTGCTGAGAAGTTAAATGACTTGCCTAGTGTCATTCAGCTAATATGCCTTAGAGGTAGGACTTGGTTGGACCCGTGTCTTTCTGCCTCAATGTCAGCTCCAGCTGTTGGACCAAATTGCCTCCCAGAGTAGTGATTAATATTTACTTGATTAGACTGGACTGGAATTCCAGGAAACATTTTAGTAGTCAGAGATCATCTGAAGATACCTAGAATTATATTAACTATGACTTTACCTGAGCTTTCTTGATATATTCCTCATGATTTCTGCTGTCAAGAAAATGCTTGCACTTTAACAATTCCAAGTAAATTTTGTATCAGTTGACATTCACTGCTGTGTCTGCATTTCTTTTTCCTGACTGGTGTCCATTTGTGTTTCAATGCTTCAGAGAACAGAGTGGTCTCACGCCCGATACTCCCAGTGGCTAGATGATCATCCATCGGAAAAGGACAGGCTCTTCCTTATCAGGTAAAGCAAGCTTGAACCCTGTTTTTGCTTCTTAGCCCAGAAAAGTGAACTTTGGTTAAAAGCCTTTAAGGTTTGTTTTGTTGAAAGATCAAGGTTAAGTAGTAAAGACTGTAGTTTTCTTTACATTGTTCTCATCCCTAACAGTGTTGTTTGTGATGTTTTTAAGCATTGTTTTTGCCATTTCCTCCATCTCCTGCCACATGTGGCTCAGATTTCGTCTTCCCATCCTTTTTCATGCTGCTCCATGAGGAGCTTGGGGCAGTGCTTAGGGCCATTTGATTCTCTCTGCTTCTGAAAACTCACTAATATCATGGAGCCCTACACTTAGCACTCTGTCTTGTCTCTTCATCCCTGGTATCATTTGGGGTATTTAGACTTTGAACATTTTTTTAAATAAGGAATCCAAATGTGATTATTTCAGTCAGTCAATCAGTAAACATTAATTAAGCTCCTATAACATGCCAGACACTGTGCTAAGCACTGGGGATGCAAAGAATGGTTAAGAAATAGTCCCTGCTCTTGAGGAATTAACATGCAAATAGCTATGCATAAATACGGCCTATATGGGATAAATGGGAACTCTGGGGGCAGTGGGAAGGAAGCATGTACGGAGTAAGAGGACTGGAAAGGTGAATGAGGGGAGGTTATGAAGGCTTTGAATGCTAACTAGGATTCTGTATATTTGATCCTGGAGGTGGATAGGGAGCCACTGGAGTTTACTGAGAAAGGTGGTGGAGGGTTACATGGTGCTTTAGTAAGATCTCTTTGACAGCTGAGTGGAGTGGAAAGAGACTTGAGGCATGGAGACCAGGTATCAGGCTGTGGCAATAATCCAGGCACATGAGGTGATGAGAACCTACATCATGGTGATGAAGGTACCAGAGGCAGCAAGGGAATATATGCAAAAGATGTTACAAAGGTAAAGGTAGCAAGCTATAGCAACAGATCAGACAGACTGGGATAAGAGAGAGTCAGGAGGTAAGGATAACGCCAAGATTGTGAGTCTGGATGACTGGAGGATGGTGGTACTCTCACAACAGTAATAGGAAAGTTTGAAAAGGGGAAGGGTTCTGGGGGGAAAGACAAGTTTAGTTTTGGACACGTTGAGTTTGATGTGTGTGGGGCACATCCAATTTGATATGACCAATAGGCAGCTGGAGATGTGAGACTGGAAGAGGTTAAGGCTGGATTGATAGATCTGAGAATCATCTGGATAGGGATAATTGAATACCAGGAAACTGATGAGATCACTAAATGAAATAGTAGAGAAGTAGGAAGAGGAGCCCTGGGGACAGAACCTTTGTGGGACTCTCATGGTTAGTGATTATGTCCTCTTTAGGCCGTGCTAATTAGTTCAAATACACTCCAAATACAGATACAGCACAACAATGTTGCCTTCCTGCTAGGACATTTTGCCATGCCATTGATTCTTTCCACCTAACAGATTTCTTTCTAAAAGGTGACCCTAGAATTCTTTGATGGCCCAAGGCACATTCTCAGTTTCCCCAAAGCTAAAATGAGAAAAGATGAGTCCTGAGTTAGTCTCTTCTTTAACTAGGTCACATTCCAGTTGCCTGCTGAAATGTTCAGTATTATATTCTGTTTTAACTTAGTGCACTTGAGAAATAATTTCTTTATAGTCCCAATTACAGGAAAAATTCAGTTAGGAAAATTCAACTTGACATTCTGTCTAACACATTTACTACTTATGAAAGTCCAGATAATCTGTCACTTTTGGTCCTGTAAAGTGGTAGGTGTAGAGAAATGAATGCTAAATGTGCAGGAGTGCTGGTCATTTCAGGCCTTTGAGGGCAGACTGGATTCACCTACACAATCTTTTCCCGTTCATCAGACTCAAGTTGAGCAGGAAAGGTACTCTGTGACACAAAGGTCAGTGAATTTGGTCTCTTGGATAAAGCTCTAGGGAAAACCTTAAAGGGAGAATATGGGCACTGGCCTATTTGGATTTTTGCATTTGACTTATGTTCATTCTGCATCAGTTATTGCCAGATTTGATATTTGATATTGGCTGCTGAATAAAGGAAAAGAATTCACCTAGTTATAGAATTTCCCTTTTTTTCCCTTCTTGGTTAGCCAGGAGGTTCAAAAACTAAATAGATGACTGCCCAGTTATGCTAGATTACAAATCATTTGTCATCTCTGCTTTCTTCTAAGAATGTATTGGCTCAGTAATTTCATCTGCAGCATTATTACCGAGTCTATATTTAATGCCTGAAAATCCTATTTTAAAATATGGCACACCTCTCAAATAAAGGTCTGCAAATCACTTGGCAAATTGTAAAAAGTAATCATGGCACGATGGTGAAGTTTGTGCCCTCCTTGTGGCATTCCTAAACGCTAAGATGCATGTGATGCTGTCCACAAACAGTTCATGGCACTTTCTCCAGAACAGTTTGTTCTTGTCTTCTGGAGCACAGTTAAGTTTTGATTTTGCATCTTTGAATTGCTGTTGTATGGGATACATTTGCCTTTCCTTGCAGATCAGCCCAGACTGAGGACTGCTCTATATACATTTCTTTCAGTTCTTTTAAATAATCCATGTTTTAATACTCATTCCCTTTATCATAGTAGTATAAAATCTTTTAGACTATCACAAAGCAGGGCAAATTGAGGACAATGTGACTATTTCTACCAGTGAACTCTTATGAATTCCTCTCTGCTCTTGAAACTAGACATTTTTCTAGGGCTTGGAGTTCATTCACTAAGATTCCCCCCCTATCCAATAAGCATTTATTAAGTACCTACTGCATACAAGGTATTGTATAGGCACTAAGAATAGAAAGGCAAAATGTAAAGTAGCTCCAAAGGAACTTGTCTCCTCTGGAATCATAGAACCCCCAAAACCTGTGTGACTCTAGAGGAACAAAAAGGGCAGGGAAGATAACTCGTTCACATTAAATCTTCCTGAACCGCAGCCTCTTATAGTTGTAGTCACACTTCCCCCACTTTCTGTCTGACCTAGTGTCTCTGCACTGATAAGGCTTTTATTAAGAGTTGGAGGCTGCCCAATGTGAAGAAATGGTCTTTCTAATTTGGGATATGTTGTTGAACTCTAGATATCATGAACATAACTCCTACGTCAACAGCACTTTAAGGATTAAAGTGATTTTCAGAGTATGTGGTAGGTAGATGAGAAAACTGAAGGTCAGCAAAGTGGACTTGAACATACACGATTTATTGTTCCTGTTGATTTGACACTGAGGATGGAGGGGGATGGAGGGATAGCTAAAGGCTATTTACCAGAAAAGAAGCAGAGCCAGGATAGCACAGGATTTCTTGAATCATTTACCTGATTTAAAAATAAGAAGTATCACTTGTTTATCATCAGACTAGATGATAATTGTGCCTGCCCAACAAAGTGGAGTCCATGCTTATAAAGTTTAGGGTGTGGAAAGAAGCTTATAGATACCAGGAGAGCCCCGATAACACAAATGTCACAGTGAGCTTTCTTATTCCTTTTAAGAACTTTGATATCACTTGACATGATGCAAACAGGTTCCCTCTAAATATGTTCATAAACATATTCTTCCAAGAATTTAGAAGTTTGAATAGAAATCCTGAAATTTATTTTGCTCCCCTATCCTGACCATCCACCTCATACACATTAGAGGAATTCTTTCATCATGATTGCTCTCTTTTTTAGGGTTTATTTATAAACAGAGTTTGGGTCCCAAAGAAAAACTAGTGAGTTCCTGTTGGCTGCTGTGACAGCTAAGGGATCGTTTTCTTCCTTGGTCTGCAATCTAAGGAAATATTTACAAAATGCCTACTAGAGGGAATACGAAGAGGAGGAAGACACAGTCCTTACAGTTACAGAGCAATATAATCTGATAAGGCAGTAGAACAAAGTACATTATCTCTTAATGCAAGACAAAACAGAATTGCCTGAGAGGGACAGCAAGGGCAGGAGTAGATTCAGAGAATAAGGAAACATCCCATTCCATGGAGGGCTTTCCAGGCATAGAGAACATAAGCAGAGGTTTTTGTAAAAGCAGAAACACGCAGAAATGTTCAGAGACAGGGAATTGTATAACTTGGTAAGACTGTTAGTTTATGAACTATGACTGCTAGTCTGTGAACCATGAACCCCTGAGCTGGAGGGGACATGGGGGGAAGGGCAGCGTTCTTGCACAGCAAGTGTGATTGTTTTGATCTTTATTTTGACAAATATGCAACTTAACTAAGAATGAACAAATATCTTTGATAGGCTGATAAAGAATACATCACAAATGTGTGTATATATATATGCATTGTTATTTTTCAAGCACATATATTGTTATAATTAATGATTCATTTAAGAGGATTATGGAATTACTGGCAACTTTGTGTTCATGCACCTTCTTAAACAGATACTGATAGCACAATTACTATCATATAGAAGTCCACAAAAGTTTTTTTACAAAGGGGACCTCATGCCCAAGAGGTTGAGAACTAGAGCTAAAGGATAGGATACATTCACAGGAATAATGGGAAATAAGTCAGGAAACTGAAGCTGTTTATCACAGACGAATGTGAATGAGGACCTGTATTGGAAGGAAAGCAGCATAAATAGGGAAGGATTGTACAGTATAAATGCAGAAGACATTATGGAGGATTGGATGAAGGGGGAAGGAAGTGATAGGAAATAGGTGACAGACAGTCTGGAAAATGAAAAAATGATGGTATCATTGACAAGAATAGTGAAGTTGAGAGGAAGAGTGCAGGCTTGAGAGTAGTAAATTCTTTACGTTATTTTTAAGATGCCAGTGGGATACTTCATCTCTCTCTCAAAACCTACCTCTGAACTTAACCTAGTTCAGTCCAGTACTAGTTCTAGTCTTCTGAGTTTGTAACCTCAGCATTATCCTGGACTTCTCACTCCCCCCTCACCTCACATACTCCCATTTCTACCCCCACAATCTCTTGCATCCTAGCCCTTCTAAGACCTTCATCTTTTACTAGGACTATTGTAATGGCCTTCTACTTGGTCCCTACCTTAAATCTCTCCCTATTCATCAGTCCATCCTCCACACGGCAACCAAAGGAATTTTTCTTAGCACAGTTCTAATCATGTTTTTCCTCGACATCATTAAACTACTGCGGTTCTTATATCTCTAGCATCAAATATAAACTCCTATATTTGGCTCTTAAGGCTTCACAACCTGGCCCCAGCTTATTTTCCCTGGCTTCATTGTGTAACTTCTTCCCACAATCTACCATCCAGCCCAACTAGCCTTCCTTCTGCTCCTCGTAGACAGTACTCCAACTCTTCTCTCCAGGCCTTTGTACTGGCCATCTCCCATGCCTGGAATACACTCCCTCCTCACTTTAACACACAGCGCAGGCAGCACCTTCCACATGCTATTAGAGTCCTGTCTAACTCCACTGTATTTATCCTGAAGCAGCTATGGCATAGGGGAGAGAACTGACTATAGAGCCAAGACAACTTGGGTTTAAGTGCAAGTATAAAGCATAATGGCTCTGGGACCCTAAGCAACCTGCATTGCTTTATTAAGAAGCTTCTTCACCCACGAGTTCCCTAGATCAGTAAAGTCAAACTCAACTAGAAACGGGAGGCCACTACACACATAAGCATTTCTGTAGGGCACACACTGACTCAGAATATCACTTATTAACATTACATTATATTGTATTTTTCTTTTGCTAAATTTTTCCCAATTAGATTTTAATCTGCTTCTGGCCACCCTGGGAAGTTTTGGCTGCATGTTTAACACTTCTGCCCTAGAACAAAGTCCCTAAGTCCATCCCTATGTATACAAAGCAGCCATGCAGGTCCTGGAGTCAGAAGCCTGAATTCAGATCCCATCTCTGGCATGTACTTGCTGTGGGAACTTCCAGATATTATACTTCATAATGGTCTTTATGTCACAGAGATGGGGCCAGCCTGCAGTGCTACAAGTTTGCTTAAATAAATAAAACACATCGCTGGTCCCTATCCATATCTGTATGTTTTCTTCCCCAATTCTATTTCTTTTTTTTGTCCTTGGACTCCCAGTGCCTGGCACATAGTAAATTACAAATGCTGGTTTACTCCTTGATGCAAGTGAAGAAACATCACGGAAGAGCAGCCACAGAGACAGAACTAAGAATATCCTAGAAAATAAAGTCGTAAGGCGAGGCCAAGTAGTTAACACAGTCAAATGCTGCAGAGATCAAGTAGGATGAAGACTAAAAAAAGTTGTATGTGCTGTTATATACCTACCTCTCAAGCCCCATGGCACTGAATATAAATGCTGAAGATGAGTCAAGGCCTCTGGCTATTAAAAAACCTAGGTTTTATATGTTTCTTGAATACTGGGATCATGTCATGATCCTTCACAGCACTTAAAACTGTATCTTTATCAGGCCATAATTCTTTTTAAGTTAAATTGTATTATCTGACACATTTTTTCTTCTTTGAAAAAGTAATAGCACTTGTCACATTGATAAATTATTTTCAAGTGAGATATATCCTAAATCACTCACTGAGTGCTGTTAACTCAGAAAACTGGGTAGGTACTCTATCTTACATAATACCTGGCCTTATTTCCAAGAAAGCTGATATTTTTGATCAAACAAGTGTAGTTGTTAAGTAGTTAACATCCTATAAGTTTATGTGGAGAGGCAACTTACATCTGCTTTTCTTTATCATTCTGATGGTATTCTTGATGAAATTTAAGTGTATAACCAAATTCATTTCTGAGCTGTATAACCTATCATGTAAGATGATTCTATTCTTTTTGTGAAAAAAAGGCCTCATTCCTTTTACTACTAAAAAGATTGCCCTCTCTGTAAATTTCAAGGTACCTGTTTTTACTAAGATCAATACCACCCCTCACTCCCATCCCTTTAGAATGCTGTCTAATTTATGTGGGAATATTTAAGGGCTTATGAAGAGAATGGGAATTTGAGTCAGGGGGCCAGAATACTGACAATGACTTAGCATCATTCAGTACAAGAGCATGAATACAGTCCTACATTTCAAATTATCCGTGCTTTTATTTACACTTTTGCAAAGCAATTTTCATTATAACTGCTTTATTTTTAACCTACGTTTTAGAATTATGTCACTAAAAAGTAACATTTAAAGGGGATGCTTTCAGGAATCTTAGGCAAGAGATTTACAGGACGAGGTATTTTCTAGGCAATGACATTGACCACGTGGCTTAAACAAATTAAAGTATTAATACTAATCTTGGCCTTCACAGAAATGTCATGTCTGCTACTATGTGAAAATGTAAAAATATGAAGATTTCTAAAATGAAATTGGTATAGTTAATGCCTATTCTAAGTAGACTTTTCAGAAATAAGTAGGTTTTTAATTACAATTAGCCACCTGCTGAACTGTGCTAACATTTGTAAGGATGAGGATGGCTTTGTAGTCATAAAAGCAAACATCTGAGGTAAATCCAACTTTACAACCCTAAATACAGCTTATTTTTTATGTTATAGTTCAATCTGCTTTAGGTTTCAAATGAGGCATATTATAACAATTGTTATCCTGTGCCCCTAGTGTATCTTTCTCTTGTTATATTCAGCCTTCCCTCCTGTTTACCAATCACCCCAGGTCTCTGGCTTAGTATAAGGGCCCTACAGACCTAATCTCATCCAAAAGGAGGCTCTCCATGGTGCTGATTCACCTCTGGAGAGCTGTATATAGCTCACATAGTAGCTTATATGTATTAATACTGCCTAAAATAAGAGTTATTTTTAGTGTAAGGCAGGCAATGTGTTCTATTGGTTTTACGAAACCTTAATATTTATTATTTTGAATGTAGGTCATTTAGCCATGAATTGTAGTATTATGTGAAGTGTGACCAAAATTTTCTGAAAACCTGCCACCTTACAATAGAGGTTTTGTGGCCTTCAAGTTAGTTTAGTGATTTAATGCATAAATTAAGTAGACTGCACATTGTAAAGTGTTTCATTTTTTAACCTTGTTACTAAAATTGAGAATAGTAAAAGCTTAATTCCATGAAACCTGTGTTTTTAAAGTGATGTGAAAACTGTATTAACAGTTTTTTCTCTTCTGTCCACCTCTCTTTTGACACTATTTGTATTTCAGAGGAGCCCTGGAAGCCTATGTTCAATCAGTGAAAAGCAGAGAAGGAAAAGAATTTGCACCAGTTTATCCGATAATGCTTCAACTGCTTCAGAAAGCTATGTCCTCGCTTCAGTAATTACCTAAAACATTCCCTTAACCAATTATTTCCTATACTTTACTGACTTCTATTCAGCAGTTACTAAGCTAAAGAGCATGCATGCACTACTCACTTACTGCCCACTGTTACAACTATTCAGATCTCAAATTCTGTTTTCCTAGCTCCTCTTCTAGACAGCATGTTGTAAGACTATATAAGAATTGGCCCTTTCCACAAAAAAATGCCCCCTTTCATAGTTCATAAGTAGATTTAGTGCATGGGTACATACATTTTAAAGTGGTTTGGCTTAGGCTGTATTACATAATAGATACCTATAAGAAATCTATCCTCTAACATGTTACTTCCCCTAGAAAAAGAAATAAAGATAAAGCTTTTATCCGAATGTTGTGTCTGCTTCTTTTTGTTGGCCTTTAAAAATTTAGGACACCAATTCCATACCCCAAGGCTTAAATAGAAACAATTACTTCTTCCTTTAGCTTTTCTTTTTTTGCCTTTTGGAAGGCAATTGTAGTTAAGTAACTTGCCCAAGTTTTTTTGTGTGTTAAGTGTCTGAGGCCCGAACCGAACTTGGGTCCTCCTGACTCCGGGGCCAGCACTTTACTCACTGTGCCACCTAGCCACCCCTTAGCTTTTCTTTTAAAAATGATGTAATAACATTTATTCTGTGGTTCTAAAAAGCATCAAGACAAAATAGCTCTAACATTCAAATAAAAACATCATTTTCACTAGATACTTAGAGATATTCCTTATTTTTTGAAGATCTTATCACTTAATTCATATATTTAAGAACCAGATATCCTGTTACAGAAATACACAAACTGTTTTTAAAGTTTTATTTGAAATAATATACAAGAATATAGTGTGCAAAATTTAGGGGCAACATCATGAAGACGTGTAATGAACTCAAATCAATTTAACAGCTGTGATTCCTAACCAGAAACACCACTTGTTAAGTAACATGAAAAGCCATGATTGTAGCTCAGAGCAAAAGCAGCTGTATCGCCAATGGATTTGCTCTAATTTTAAACAGTTGGAGGAAAAAGTAAAGTGCAAGTGTTGCACTGCCCATAAGTGCAAAATCTGCCCCCACCATGAAGATATCTGTTGACAAAAATAAGATACTTAAGATATATGGTTGAGGAGATAGAACAGAGTTAAAAAATATAATGGTGACGTGTTAATAGCACCTCATGGTGTATATACCAGTGCTATTAACTAACTTTACCTTGGCCTGGGCTAGTTTTTCCATCGGAAATGAGGGCTGACAGTCCTACCACCTGGTGCAAAATGTCACACAAGACAGAAAACAGGCCTACAGCACACACTGTACCAGGTGGTTTTCATGTTCTATTAGACCATCCACCTGCCACATGTCCTGGTCGCCTCTTGGCACTGGCCAGACTGGGAGCTTCTATGTTTGGCACTGGTGTTAGGGCCACATGTTTGCTGTTCAAGGAAATCCCAATTCCCAGCTTCAGTTTAATTACATAGTTTGTGCAATACATATTAATAAGCAATAAGGGTCCAATGTATAAACAGCAGTTACATATTTTAAAATTCCCCCTTTTGTACATTTTAAAATAAAACATTTATACACTTCTCTTTCTACTGTACTTTAGCACCACAGGATATCAATTTTCAAGCCTATATTACCTGATAGACATATATGAAGTTTGGAAGAAAATAAGGCAATTTGGTTTACAATGTTGATAGTTTTAGCTTACTTAATGCTCTATTGTTGAAAGCAAATCCTCACTCTTATTTCAGGACTCAATGCTCTCAGTATTTTATGGTCACACAAATTCACGAAAAATGGTGAGGCCTTGATCTTAAGTTTTTTTTCCATCAAGTGTCAACAGTTTGCAATTATAGATTAAGAACAATAAAACATCTTGGTTTAATGTTGTTGAGAGCCCTGTGGAGAAAAAAAGTGAACTCAGTGAACATTTATAGAACAAAAAACCAATTTTTGTTGTAAACACTTATAAATCAAAAATTTTTTTAAAAGACTCAGATTAAAATTATATTTTGTTAATAAAACTGGAGCCAAGCCCTCAAGAAGATCTATGGAAAGAAATGTGGAACTGATACTTATTTAATGGCCAGGTATTTCTTTATGACAAGGAAGGAAATATACATCCTTATTACAAAATAATAACAGCTAATATTTATGTGGTGCGTTTGTACCAGACACCAAGCTAGGTGCTTTTTTAAACTATCTCATTTGGTCCTCACAACAACCCTGGGAGGTAGGTACTATTATCATCTCCATTTTGCAGATGAGGAAACTGAGGCAAACAGGTTAAGTGACTTGCCCAGGTCACACAGCTAGTAAGCTTCTGAGGCAAATTTGAACTCTGGTCTTCCAGGCTCAATACTCTATCCACTGCACCACTTAGCAGTTATTTCCAAGATCCATCCATTCAGCTAAATGGTATGCAAAGTTTGAATCCTGCCATAGACAGTTATCATTTAACTAGCCTCAGTTTCCTATGTAATATCACCTAGCTCAAATGATTGTAAAAGATAGACAATATAAACCTAAATTCTAGCATGAGACTGGAGCTTTTTGTAACTGTCATGTCTTATTTATGAATATAAAAAAAACATTGGCCTTCTTAATAATCAGAGCCTCCTTGAACACATAAATATTACACAACAGACCAACTATTTTGGTGAGACCCATAAGATATGTTAACATAAAAATACAATGTATTCTACCATTTGTAAGAAACTGCTTATAAGGTGAAAACCATTTAAATTCTCATTTCACATGTTACATCTCACAGAACTTAAAATTTTATTTCTTAAATGAAATGAGTTCGTAATTTTTACTGTTGATTATTTCTAGTCTAAGAGTCAATGATGAATCTTACTACACTATACACAATGTAGTTTACCCACTCTTTTTCTGTGCCATTCCATTCAATGAGGGTTATCAACTCTAGAAATTACATGCATGCCAGAGAAATCCCAATATTTTAGTAAATATGGGAAGGCATCTTCTCCAGATCTCTCTCTGACTTAAGAAAAAGGTCTTACTATTCCAATTTATCATGATTTTTACCAACATCCACCTTTCAGACAAATCTTTGTCTCCTACCGTATCAGGTAACAGGTACCCTGGAATTCCTCATTTTCAGGCCTACTTCAAACTGACTTTAGATTAAATGGCATTTACTCAATAAGAAAGATACCCCTCTTAACACAAAATGTTTTTAGGCACTAATGGATATTATAGGATAAAATGAATATATTATAATATATAATTTATATATTACATATAATTACAATATAAGAGAAAAATTATCATTTCAGGAGGAAAAAATTAATGATAAAAAAATATAAGCTAGGAGAATATATAAATACCAGATATCCTTCCATAAAATTTAATAGAAATGTGGGAAGATAAGCTTTAATCACTAAAAGGACTTTAGAGCAATTACTCTGTGAAACATACTGAATTGGTTCTTTTCCGTTTCCAACAGTCAGGATTTAAGCGTTTTTGTTCTTCAGCCAAAGCCTTGGCTTCTAGGGTGTACATTCTCCTTTCTTCATTTTTCATTTTCTTCCACCTGTCACCAAGTATCACACTTATGGCTCTGGAAAACAAATATTTTCAGAATGTTACTGGAAGGTAAAAAATGCAGATATAGGATAGGAAAAAAAAATCATTATCAACATTATTTTGTCAAATCTATTGAAGGAAAAAGGTTAAGACAACAATGGTCTCCCCCTAATAAAATCTCAAGACAGAAAGACTAGCTTTACCATACCTGAGGAGTTTCAAACTATAAGGTATATATATATGGCCAATATTGCAAAGTATTAAAAAGACATCTGAGCTAGTGCTGTCGATTTGGTACCTATATAATGGTACAGTTCAAAAGAAATTTTATTTTTCAATCATTTAACCAGTTACAGTGTCAAACTCAAATAGAAATGGGAGCCATTAAACCATACAAAAGGATCCCCACAGACCACACACTGACTTCACATTAATACATTAAAACCAAATAGGAACTACATTTTAATTTGGTTCAGGCTACATGTCTGACACGTCCATAAATATCAAAAGAATGGCTATAGACAAGCCCTACAAGTGAGAGAAAACCAGTTGGAAATATTTAAAAAGTCAACCTAATTTTCATTCAGTGATAGTTACATAATAGATCTACCCTGTTTGTTTTTTAAATTTATAACTGCATTATAGTGGTGGCCTTCTTTTATCTACTCACTACACTTGACTAGCTATTATTTGCCTTAATCATTTAATTACTTTGCTCCAAAAATCAGAATTTGCTAATTTAAAGTACTCCTTAGTCATCACTTGAGAGAAATGCATACCACCTATGCTCAATAAATATTTACTAAATAAGACATTTAAAAGGTAAGGAGACCCCAAAAGCAGGGTTACACAGTGATGGAAATTTGTGGCTAATACTTATCATGCCTACCCTACTCATCTATCATGACCCACATTCAGATATGAGACTGCTTCTATTCAATATAGTGCTTTCATTGAGTCCAGGTACTTATAATAAATAATGCTAGAACCATACAAAGGTAGTTTGTTTTTGGACAGGATGCATAAAGGAGATACAGATATACCGTCTGACACAGAAATCAGAAGGGCTGGGAGCAGGATTTTCAAAAGAGCAAGAGAAAGTAACAAATTTGAGAATTAGGGTACGTTTTGGGTTTGAGTAAAAAAAAAAAGAGAAGGGAAACCACAGACTGGATTTCTTACCCTTTAAATTACAAGACACCAGGTGTCCTAAAAGTCCTATCTTAATAGTTTATGTCCATGCACACATATGTGTATACATATATACACACGTATATATGCTTTAATAAATCATTTTCTAAAATTACCTGACAAATTAAGGTTAGAATGCAATTAATTTGTGAATTAATTTTGCAACAGAAAAAAGTTCCATTCATATACAGGTATTTTATTCTTCCCACGATGAGACTATGAAATTAATATATATGGCACAGTAAGGCATAAATTAGAGCTCCACAAATCCCATGTACCTAATTTAATACTGGGTGATGTAAGATGTATATCTATAGATTATAATTGGCTCCTCTCTTTGAATATTCATGATTTTCCTTCTCTTTAGAGTTCACTTAAAATGAAATATTAATATTTATCAACTAACAATTTATTTTTGCATTAAACATATGCATGCAATTTCAAGTTGATTTTTCATTTTAAAAGATAGCTAAGTTATATACTACCTAAAAGTATCACCTCTCCTCCATGCCTTATATTTTCCCAAGTAGAGTCAGAACAAGGAAATGGACTTGCCTTACTCATAACATTATTTATATCTCATGGGAAAAAGGCAAAATTACCAAGGTAGTGTTGAGACTTATCAAGGGATTATCATTATCCGGAATAAAAAATAAACCCACTTAGAGCAGAAACACAAGTGAAAAATTGATCTTATAGGAAAAAAAAAATCAAAGTCACCCAAAGTGTAAGTGTAGCTAACATAAAGAAAATTTAAATAGCTAATCACTTTAAAACAAGGCATAACTATAACTTGTGAGATAGCCAAGAACAGTCTTCATTGGCTTAGGAATTAGAAGACATGAATTTTAGGTCAAGATATCAAGCTGAATGACCCTGAAACAAGTTATTAAACCTCCCAGCTTTCATATTTTTATATGGGAACACTACTTCCTTGTCTATCTCAACTATGGAAATTCTATGCAAAGATTAAAGTGAAATTATTACATGGCAATGATCTCAGAGCCTTCATAGAGATATCTGTAAAACTAGGCACAGACCTATCTCATACCACAAACCAAGATTAGGTCAAAATGGGTAAAGGATTTAGATATAAAGGGTGATTATCATTAGGAAATTGGAATAGCATGAAATATTTTTACCTGTCAGACCTATGAATAAGGGAAGAATTTCTGACCAAATGAGATAGAGAACATTATGAGATGCAAAATGGGATAATTACACTAAATTAAAAAGATTCTGCACAAACAAAACCAATGCAGTCAAACTTGGAAAGCAGAAAATTGGTTGGGGGGGGAGGGGAGGGAAGAGAAATTTACAGCCAAATTTCTTCAATAAAGGCTTCATTTCTCAAATATATAGAGAACTAAGCCAAGTTTTAAGAATACACATCAATCCCCAATTGATAAATGGTCAAAAGATACGAACAGGCAGTTTTCAGAAGAAATCAAAGCTATCTATAGTCATATGAGAAAATGCTCTAAATCACTGATTACAGAAATGCAAATTAAAAAACTCTTGAGGTACCATTTCACACCTATCAGACTAATATTACAGAAAAGGAAAATAAAAAATGTTGGAGGGGATATAGAAAAAATTGGGACACTAATGCACTATTGGTGGAGCTGAAAACTGATCCAAACATTCTGGAGAGCAATTTGGAAGTATGCCTAAAGGACTACAAAACTCTGAATGCCCTTTAAAACTCAGCAATACCACTACTTGGTTTGTATCCCAAAGAGTTTTTTTTTTTTAAAGAACCTATATATACAAAAATATTTATAGTAGCTTTCTGTGGGTGGCAAAGAATTGTAAATTGAGATAATGCCCTTCAAAAAAAAATTTGGCTGAACAAACTGTAGTATATGATTGTGATAAAATACTACTGTGCTATTTATTAGGAATGACAAGTAGGATGATTTCACAAAAACCTGGGAAAACTTATATGAACTGATGCAAAGTGATGTGAGCAGAACCAGGATAATATTGTACAATGGTCAGTTGCGAATGACTTAGCTATTCTGAGTAAGACAGTAATCCAAGACAATTCTGAAGGCCTTGTGATGAAAAACCTATCTACCTCCAGAGACAGAACTGAAAAGAAGTCTGAATATAGATCGAAGCATCCTTTTTTTACTTTATTTTTCTTGTTGGTTTCTTTTGGGGGGAGGGTGAGAGGGGCAGTGTATCCTATGTTTTCTTTCACAACATGGCTAATATGGATATGCTTTGCTAGACTGCACATGTATAAACCATATTAAATTGCTTACGTTCTAAAGGAGGAGGATGAGAATTTGGAGCTAAAAAGTTTTTTTTAAATAATTATTTTATTTTTCCCCCAATTATATGTAAAGCCAATTTTTAACATTCATTTAAAAAAAAAAATTTGAGTTCTAAATTTTCTTCCTTCCCCCAAGATGGTAAGAAATTCGATATAGGTTATACATGTTAAATCATGCAAAACACATTACCATATTAGTCATGTTGTAAAAGAAGAGACAGACCCAAAGGGAAAAAAAAAAAAACAAAAAAAATACAGGAAGTGCAAGTAGTATGTTTTGACAGACTCCATCAAGTTCTCTCTCTGGAGGTGGATAGCATTTTCCATCATGAGTCCTTCAGAATTGTCTGTATTGCTGAAAACAGCTAAGTCATTCACAAATGATCATCATACAGTACTATATAATACAATACAGCTATTACTGTGTACAATGCTCTCCTGGTTCTACTCACTTCACTTTACACATCAGTTTATATGAGTCTTTCCAGGTTTTCCTAAAATCAGCCTGTCCCTCATTTCTTATAGCACAATAATATTCCATTATTAATGATATACCACAACTTGTTCAGCCATTTCCAAATTGAGGGTATCCCTCAATTTCCAAGTCTCAGCCACCACAAAAAGAGCTGTTGTGAAGACCCTTGTACAAATAGGTCCTTTAACCCGTTTTTTTTTATTTCTTAGGACACAGACCTTGTAGTGGTATTGCTGAGTCAAAGGATATGCAGTTTTAAAGCCCTTCTAGCACAGTGTAACTCAAAATTCTTAACACTAAAAATTGTTATTACATGTAACCAGGAAAAAATATAAAAATTTTTACTTAATAAAAAAAAAAATAGGGGGTGGTTAGGTGGCGCAGTGAGTAAAGCGCCGACCCAGCCCCCAAGTCAGGAGGACCCGAATTTGATTCCTGCCTCAGACACTTAACACCCACACAAAAAAACTAGCTGTGTACCTGTGGGCAAGTCACTTAACCCCAATTGCCCTCCAAAAAGCAAAAAAGCAAATAAATACATAAAAACTATGTAGGAAACCCACTGGTTCCACAATTATAATTCCTGTGATAGTGACCAGACTCTTTCCACTAAACTTTTTTTCAAATATTAAAATAGTAAATCAAATTGATAAATGTGACAATTTATACTGATCTATACTTTCTAGTTATAACCACCAATTTATGCACTAAAAATATACTGGCTAGAACTATCTGGTTCAAATGTTTCAGAATAGCCTTACTTGGGTATCTGAATTGGATGGATAATAAACTCAAAAATATATACTTTGGAATCTCAATCATTTCAGTAACGCATAGAACAAAAAGATATGAATTATAAGCTATTCTAGAAACAGGGTACATGAAGAAAAGAATTACTAAAAGGCACAATAAGACACTGCAGTACACATCCTTCAGGGCAAAACCAGTACCCTTTACTCTCTATTTCCCTGCCAGATTCCACAAATCTGAAATTCATTTAAGTAAAATTAAGTTCTTTTATAATGGAAAATAGTGAGTAAATAGTTATTTAACACCTTGGTGTGAACTAATATAATCAAATTGTCAAAATGGTTTTCCCACATGAGACGGCACTTGAATTTGGAGAAAGTAAAGAAGTCTGGAATTTGGGGAGACTCTGGGCCTAACTTAACTATGGCTTTGGACAACAGCAAGCACAGAGATGGTAGCAAATTCTCCAAAACAGTCTTTTGCACATTTGCATCTAGCAAATGTCTGCCTATAACCAATCAACTTCCTTTGTCTAAGTACCACAGGGCAGCAAAATAATGGAACACATCACAACACAAGGATTTGATAACTCTGGGTAGTGATAACCTTGTGAAAAGTTCTAGTGCAATTATGCCTGGGATTTTAAAAACTAATTTACTTAAAGCCTTTTTTAACAACAAATATAAAATCAAATTCGAGTATGGCAAGACTAGGGCTACCCACTGATAGGCAAAAACATAAAGTGTATGTCAATAATCTATTAAAAATAAAGAAAATATGAAAAATTAAGAAAATAGAATGTCACATGAATATCAATGACAATTTTAAATAAGTTTTAACAAATGTTCTCTATATAGAAATATCGTGTCTATTGGTAGATGGTGATAAACTTGATTTAATTAGACATGCTTTGTTATATCTACTTCTATGAAAGACTTAAAAAAAACAGAACACCAAACTTAAAATTACCCATATTCTTTTGGGGTAGGCCAAGTTGAGTATGGTGTGTATGTAACACAGTATTTGGATTCAGACTTGAATTCTAATCCTGGCTCTATTTAACAATCATGTGATCATGGGCAAGTCATTTAGCATCTACTCCAAATGACTCATTCTATAGGTCCTTTTGGCTGTCTTCCTTAGATAGTCAAAAATGTAAGTTTAAAAAAAACTAAGAAATGGCCCTCACTAAAGGAAATTTTCATCTAGCTAAAGTGGCTAATTTGTGAATTTTAAATACTTTAAAAAATATATGTAGCAATTTGGCTTACAGCAACAAGTCAGGTTATTGGTTGTTTCTTTTCCCTTCCCCAACAAATATTCCTGACGAGACCATGTGAGAAAAAAGGGAATGTTTATTCTTGTTTTTATGGGGTTTTTTTGCTTACACAAAGGGGGAAAACCCTTCCCTCACTCCCCACTTGTATAAAGAACACAGAACATATCACTAAAATTTAGAGGCATACACTTATGCCTCTAAACTCTTGGTCACTGAGCTCAAACATTTTTGATAATGAAAAGTAACGTAACATTCTAAAAAAGTGTGTACCACTTAGGTCTAATTATCTAATCACACCGAAAGTTTATTGGAGTTGTTACTTTTTCTATTTTAGCAACTACTGTCAACTGTCAGTATTTACTACCAGATTCATGTTAAAGAGCTCTCTAAAAACAAAGCGCTGTCTTTACTACTTATGAAATATATCTAGAAAGTTATTTTCAAATGATCTTACATACACCTCCACAAATACTAATATAATTATGTAACATTAATAATTCAGTAATTTTTAAAAAATCCTCCCCATTTTAAAGCATGCCTAAAAAACCTGTTAGCCAGTATTTCCATTACAATTCTCCATGATTCTTTATCCTTTTATCCTTTTATAATTATTGCAATGCACAACTGTTCACTGTGGGGGGAAATGATTACATTTCCCTACAAAACCACCTGCCATCAGAATCCCTGTATATCAAGGTCCAAACATATCTGTATAAGTACATCCTTTTCAGGCGTTTTCAAGTTCTAGCAGCACTGTTAAACACACAATGTGAAGAACTTGTTAATAATGTAGTTAAGTTGTACTCAGAAAACCACAGCTACTGTGAACAGCAGCACTCTCTAGGGGATTTGGTTATGCAGTCATATAGCTTTATCACCAAATCATTATTCATGCAACCCATGTCTCATAAAATATTGTGTACTTAAATTGAGGGATTCCCCACTCAACATACACCACCTGGAAATTTACTTTTTCCATTTCTAAACTGGCTACACATTATTCCCTTTTCAAACACTGTATAGTACAGATAAAATGGCCTATTTGCTGTTCCCAATGTCTGCAATTCCTTCCCTCCTTGGAACCTTTAAGTTTCCAAGGCTCATTTCACATGTCACTTCATAAAAAGAAATTACTTGATGTATTATTTTGTATTTGAAGATCTTTCCAATGGGATTGTAATCTCTTTGAGGGTAGGGACTTTTCATTTTTTTTTCTGTCTCCCCAGTGAGTGTAGTTCCTTAAGAAATGCTTGTTGAATTAAAAAAAGGTACAGAAAACCATCCAAGTAATGATGAACTTCAGTGAAAAGCAACAACTGTCATCAATGAACTGCTGCTTACCTGTTATCTTTCCCTGGATACATCTGAGTATATTCAACTCTGTACTTTTTGGCGAAAAGCATAAAGGCATTCATTGGTCTTTTGCACTTGTTAGGAGAAGTGGCACTCACAGTACTTGCAGTCCCTGAGCTGTGGCTTTTGACAGCTTTACTATACAAAGAATTGGAAGAAAGCTGTGATGATCCAGCAGAGACACAGTTTTTGCTGCATTCTGATCTTTCAAAGTCCTGACTACCAGGTCCTCCACAAGATAAAGATGCACGACGCTGACGAGCCATGCTACTTAACACATAAACAGCAGAAGAATCCATAGGTGTGAAGTCATAACTAGAACCATAAAAATAAATATATTATTAAAATGGCTTTCAGTAAATGCAGAATATTTCCCCCCCTAGTTTCTAATATTCTGTTTCTTCTCAAATTATCTTGTGTTTTTACTTGCTTGCACATGTATTCTTCCAGTAGGAGGCTTTTTCTTAGCATCCCCAGCACTTAGTTTTTAATGTGCTTGGCACATGAAAAGTGTATATTCAACAAATATGCAGTATCCTTTTTTAACAATTCATTTTTCCTCAACATATAATTGATAAACATTTTTTCTATACCATGTTTAATATTTGATACTTTATTAATTTTTCTTTTCTTTCTTAATTTTCTTTTCCTTAATGACGTTACCCTATCTTTCTGTCCTTAAGACTGATTACACAGAACAGATCAGTTATCTGCAGATCAGCTACCAGGATACTATTAAGAACCAAGATCTATTGAGAAAAAAAAATTTTTTTTAAAAGCAATTGGGGTTAAGTAACTTGCTCAAGGTTACACGGCCAGTTATTTCTGGGTGTGGTGCTGAGTATCTGAGCCCGGATTCGATTCCCCAGGTCATCCCGACACTGGGGCTGGTGCTCTTACTCGCTGTGCTACCTGGCCGCCCCTTGAGAAAATTTTTGATCAGTCAAGATGTTAGTATATCCATTCTTGAAATTCTCCTGCACTTCACTCAACCTTACCTAGAACTTACCTACTTTAATTCTAACAAACTTGGTTATCTAGTTTCCTAAACCACAACAGATTACAAAACATTTAAGGAGGCATGGAAAAGGGATAGAATTCTTCTAGAGCAGTGGTGTCAAACTCAAATACAAACAAGGGCCACTAATCTATACATAAGGATTCTGGCAGGCTGCATATTAACTTAGTTTTAAAATGTAATGTTACTTTATACTATATTTTTATTTCGTTTAATATTTCCCAAATAAATTTTAATCTGGCTGTCACTGATGACCCTGTGTTTGACACTTGTTCTGGAGCAAAAGTTCTTAATGTGGGTTCTATATACCCCTTAGATTTCAGGGGAATTCACAAACTTGGATAGGAAAAAAAAATAATCACATCTTTCTTTTCGTTAGCCTCAAAATGAAGTTTAAAATTTTAATTTAAAATAAGTTTAAATTGGGGTGGCTAGGTGGCGCATTGAGTAAGACCGCCGGCTGTGGAGTCAGGAGGACCCAGGATCAGTTCTGGCCTCAGATACTTGACACCCACACGCAAAAAAAAACCAAACAACTGGCTGTGTAACCTTGAATAAGTTACTTAACCCCAACTGCTTAAAAAAAAGTTTATTTAAATTTAAATAATTGATGCCTCAATTACTTAAAAACACTATTCTGAAAGGGTCCATAGGTTTCACCAAGACAATTAAAAGAGTCTTGATAGGCACAATGATAGCAAAACTCTAGAAAGCTAATATAGAAATTATGAAAATATAGTCATCTGGGACGAAAAGTTTTACTCTAAAGAACCCTCTAAAGGCCTAAATAGTTATTTTACTAAATATAACAACATTCACATGATGACTCACATAATCAAAAAGTTAAAAGTCATGTTAAATATACTCTATTTATAAAGGCAGAGCAGTATGTGACATATTTCAGAAATGTTTTGATAGAAAATTACTCCAATTTTTAAGCTTCATTTAGTAAGAAGGGGTAAGCTTCAACTGGAGGCAGCTAGGTAGTTCAGTGGATAGAGTGCTAGCCTGGAGTCAGGAAGACCTGAGTTCAAATCCAGCCTCAGACACTTACAAGCTGTGTGACCCTGAGAAAGTCACTTAACCTGTTTGCCTTAAGAAGGTAAAGGGCAAACCACCAAGAAAACCCCCCAAAAAGTCACAGACACAAATAAACAAAAACAAAGCTTCAATTATCTGGAAAATTAAATGACATGAATTCCCCATCATTTTCAGATAAAGCACATATTGCTATAACAAACAATGCAAGAAGAAATCATAATCATACAAACAGAGAGCCACCATTAACATAAACAATGGCCTAAGGATGACCTAGTCTACCAACAGTTCTGGGCCTTGTGCCAATTCTTCTTGACTTTCCACTTCTTACACTTTTTTTTGGCATGAAATCTGTCATTTCAGTTGTATGCTGAACCCAATTCCTGCTTCTCTACCCTTTTAAAATAACCTAGCAATGAATCAAAAAAAAAAAAAAAAAGTGAAGTGTCAAAATATTGAAGAGCAATTGCATATCTCTAGGAGACCAATGAGTTCTGTTATAAATAAAATCAAGAGAAGATTAAATATATGTAATTGCCACCCATCACTGCAAATAGCTGAGCTTAAGTGGAAAGATAAAACTTTAATAATTTTCATTGGAGTATCAAACATCCAAATTACATTTAAACATTCATGTTATGATTTAACATTGTGACATTTCAAAATTTCAGAAAAATCTTACTTTAAAATGTGCTTTTCTTCCTATAAAATGACTGTGCAAGGTAACTAGCTGATACTACTTACTGGACTATTAAAACATGAATGACTTCTGATGACTATCCATACATGTAATTTTTTTATGTATAATACATTTAGATAAATTTACTGGTACAGGACATTACAGTCAAAATTCAAATGCTACAGGAGGCTTATAGTTAAGAAATATCTAAACAATAACAATAATCAATGGTTTGTACATCAATGAAGCTTTTTTCTAAAAACAAGCATTTTCAAGTTTGTGGTTTTATAAAAATATCAATCTTCTCTAAATTTATACAAAGGAAAAAAATCCTATTTTTAGGATGCCTTAGTAAAGGACTTAAAAAAAACCAACTCAATTATAATAGAAATGCATTGGGAAAACCATTGAATTTAGTTAGAACTAGAGTTTTAATTTACTACTGGTGTGAACTTAAATTTGGAAATAGAGAACCTGATTCAAAGTCTATCTATGACATTTGTTTTATTTTGGGCCTCTTCTAACTTTAATGATATGAAAAATAATGTATTTTGAAGTACCCAAAGTCTAGAGTAGAAGAGATATCATTAATTGCTAAAATTTGCTAACTGTGCCCTCTAGTGGCACCAGCACTACATATCAGTAATTCAAGGTTTTGAGTTCCCACCCCCATGCTCCCCAGGATTCAAGGTCCTCCAATTTCACAAATGGGTGAAAACTCAAGTAAAAAATCTGAAATGTTTAATTATGATTTTTCTATAATTCTGACGAACAATAAAACTCTGAAATATATGGAATATCAAGTTTCTGAAAAACATTTATATTTACTACTAATTCTGGAAAATTCAAGAAAACAAAATTCCATTTTCATTAGCAGAAATGCCAGTTTTACCAAGGGAAAATTTTCAAATATGTCTGATGTTCAGAAAGTGGCAACTATCAATGCCTCAGTAAGGACAATTAAAACAAGCTTACAACACCTAAAATTCTACTGTGTTCCAGAGTGAAGTACCAGCTTTTCATATCAATTTATTACCTGTCTTCCCCAGATGAGAGATGGCTATAACTTTTTCAATGCCTTTCTTTATTTTACATTAGGCTTATAAACAATTTAGATTTTATTTTAGTTTTTGTCCATTTAATTTGCCCTCCTGCTCTGTGGAGGATATTTTCTGTTTTTTTCTTTTCCTAAAGAGAACTCATTGCAAAGTTCAGAACTCACTCCAAAGTAGCATCTAGATAGTACAGTGCTGGACCTGAAGTCAAGAAAACTCAGGTTCAATTTTAAATAGCTGTGTGGCCCTACGCTTAACACATTTGCCCCAGCTTCCTCATCTGTAAAATGTGGATAATAATAGCAAGTAACTCCCACAGTTCTTGATAGGATAAAATGAGAAAAGATTTGCACAGTGATGTATAAACTTTAAATCACTACATAAATTCCATGATATTATTATATTAAGTGAAAATTTAAATATCCTAAAGACTTTCCCGAGGTATTACACTAAGTTGTTAAGCTGAACTGTTAATTTCCTCTTCCATGGAAGCCCCTAAAGAATGAAACCAGTCTGTTTCATAATGAGAATTCTTTTATTTTAAGAAGTAATTCAGCTACAAAAGTAAGCATAGCCCATAGGCTTCAATCTAGGTATTTCAGTCTCATAGAGTATAGGCTATAAGCCAGCTGGTCTTAATCCATAGGAAGATACTCAAATGGGTTTCTGATCTTATCAATGGATGTTCTCTTCAATAATGCCGACCAGCCACCTTCTGCTTGTCCATGCTATGCCTCTCATGCATTAAATTCTCTATGTGGAGCACACCAAACAAATGCAGCCTTCCTCACTTTCTCTTGATATTCCAATGATACCAAGTGGAGTACTCTGGGTATTCACCTGCCATCCCTCTCTCTGTGATCAATCACAGGAAGATAAGAACTGAAATCATGATTTGGTGTAATTCTACTATGTTCTTCCAAGCAACTAAAAGTCTCTGAATATTAGATGGATTGTATCTAAGGGATTTCAAAGGATGTTTTTTAATACCTGTAGACTTTTAGTTTAAATTTGGCAGAAGAAAAAACATTTCATCTATCCTCAAAGTTGATCTGTTTAATTCAATTCAACTCAACAAGCATTTATTAAACTCCTGTTGTTTGCAGGCATTAAGCTGGGTGATAAGAATACAGGAAAAACAGCCCAGACCCTACCTTTGAAGAACTTTCAGTCTAATGAAGGGGATATAACATATACATAAACGAGACAATAAAACAACTATCTTTTTCCCCCAAACCAACCCTCCTCTAAACTTCCATATTTCTGTCAAGCTCACCCCCCCTCCCTCCCCATCACTCAGGTTCAACTCCTCATTCTCCTTTCATTCCACATATCCACTTACCAGGTGCCATCAATTCTACCTCTACATCTCTCACTTCTTTCCACTCCTGTGGTTCCTACCCCAGCTCAGCCCCACACTTCCAATCTGGACTACTACAATGTCCTAATTAGTCTCTCTCCCTTCTCCAATCTATTCTCCGTAATACTGCCAATCCTAAAGCAAAGGTCTGATCATGTAACTCTTATGTTTGACACTGAAAACTCTTCATGTTAATCTTATTCTACACTGCTCCTTCACAAAGTACCTGGGATCCAGACTGACTGGCCTCCTTGCTGCTGTTCCTCAGAGAGAGCTGGGCTTTGGCTGTCTCCCCATGATGGGGAAGCACTCCTTTTCACCTCAGAATCTTTAGTTTCCTTCAAAGCTCAGCTCAAATACCACCTGCTCTCTGCAAGGCCTTTCTGGCTGCTAGTGCTTCCCCTCTTCCCAAATTGCCTTGTATCTATTTTGTATGTTATCTCCCTGGTAGAACAGAAGTTACAAAAGGACAAAAGTTTTCATTTTTGTTTTTATAGCCTCAGTCCTCACACAGTAGGAGCCTGATAAATGCATGTTGAACGACTCATACGATTCAAATTTTAAAGGTTTCATACAGGTTCAACCCCTTTCCTAAAAGATTATACAATTCTCCAGATTGCATGTTATTTTATTTAACCTGACCATTTAATTCCATTAATCTTTGTAATTTCTCCTCAACAATTTTTCTTGGATATTTTTTTCTTTGATGTTTTTCAAAGTCACAAAGGTTTATATGGCCCTTGTAAAGATTCATCTTAATACCACAGCAGCTATGACAAAATATGCGATTTAAAAGTTTAAAAAAAGAATGAGTCCAAGATTACCTTTTAAATGTATCAAAAACACCTGAATCATCAAAATTAATGGCATCGGGGTGTCCAGGAGGTAGACATACATCGCCAATATGAACTTCACAGCATGGAATGCCATGCTGAACCACAGTCAGGCTTGGATAAAATGATGACCAACCTACAGTTACATATAATAGTAACATAAGCACGCTGATGCTATACCTAATTTCTTGTTCCCCTTCCCCCCAACGCATCTTTTTTGTTTACAGATAATTTTTATATATCTTAACTACAAAATGTCAAATCAATTGTTAAGTAAAAGACATGTGAATTTTTTCTGATGCTGGTTATTAGCACTAGGCAATTATTTTCTCCATAAAATTAATATTAACAAATCTATCACAAAATAATAACTGATCCTCATAATGATGCTACCTGGATTTTAGCAGAGTAAATACTTTCTCAAACACTTGAGATTACACTGTGTTTTTCCTAATAGTGTTAAAATGCATTTACCACATTCTACTTCTCTAAGAATTATTGATTCAAGTATGGTACATTTGGCAACTCTATCAACCAGATTATCTGACTATGACGTTACTATTCCCTGGAACATGCCAGATAATACCCATACATTCAACGCTGGTAGAATCTTTTTAGAGGGCAATCTGGGATTACATTATGAGTCACAAAAATAATCATACCCTTTGATCCAGTAATCCAGTTATTGAGAATCTACTCTTAAGACTTACTAAAAAGAAAAGAGCTGTTCAAAAATTTACTTAGTAGCATTATTTCCAATAGCAAAGAACTAGAAACAAATGTTCAACAATTCATGAATAGCCGAATGGTATATTAATGTAATGGTTTAATGACATTAAAATTATGACTCTTAAAAAAATTTGTTAAGGTTTATAAGACGCAAGATACTATGACTATGTGTGAATATACAAAGAATGGACCTGTTAAGTCATTAAAGATTAAAGTCCACAACCAATCTGTGACTTAGTAGGTAAGTACTAGGGAGTTGCCCAAGACATGAAGAGGTGAAGTGACCTGCCCAAAGTCACAAAGGTAGTGAAACATCAGAAGTAGGATTTGGTCTTCCTGACTCCCAAGCCTAGCACTCTACTAAAATTCACTGCCACTACACTACATAAAATATGACATTATATGACTACAATTGAAAGGCAGTATGGCATAATGGATAGAGAGGCAGCCCCAAAATCAGGAAGCCCTTCAAGTCCCACTTCTAACACACAACGCTGTGTGATCCTGCACCAGTTCCTCATCCTCTGAATGCCCTGTGCAGCTCTGCAAGACTCTTGAGCTGCAGACAACTTTCTAATATTGCTCTGGAAGAGAGAATTTCCACACTGAAAGTTCCCTAAAACAATGAAATCACAGGTATGATTCCATCCTCACTTCACTCTCCCTCCCCAATTTATAACTATATAAAAGAAAAAATGTATAGACATTTATGGGCAAATAAATGACAGAAAGTATAGCTGAGTAACTAATAAGCTGATATACATGTATATATATTATATATGCACATATATAATACACACATATATAGTACATTAAAAACTAAATATACTAGATAACAGGCAAGTAAACATTAAAGTCACTTTTACTGAAAGAAGATACACTCATGTTTATAATCTGCTGTTGTTTAAACAAATATTTAACATGTCTTAAAACAAATAATACTGTAACGAACTTTTCCCTCTAAACTTACAAAATCACCAAAGCCATGGGACACTGTGAAAATTTAAGATGTTTACTTTGAAAAAAGTCAGGATATCTACCATACCTTTATTTTTAACATAGAAAGGGTGGTCCAGTTTACACTCAACTGTCAGTAAACCATCTTCTACTGTACCAGGGTCAAAAGTCAACTTCAGTACAGACTCGCCAAATGAAATACTTTCTTCATGGGATAACAACTTTAGACCATCAGAACCATAACCCTGAGAAAATATGTACAGTATGAAATAGACATGCTAACTAGCAGTTTATAAAATTTTGATGGCTTTTCTTATGGGTTTGTCAAGAAGTAAATAAATGCAATTAATTCTCAAGTGAATTAATCAGACATGGGAATCCCCCAATTCATGGATTACTTAAGGTAAAATTTTAATGCTAATGTACCATCCCCACTCTCCCAAATATGAAATCAGTGAACTCTTCATAGTGTGTAAAATCAAAATTAGCATTAAAGTATGCATTAATTTTAAGATTAAAAAATTACTATCACTCCCTCCTCATCTGTTTCCCACTGTAACCTAAAGATGTATAATCATAAATTCATTACAAACAATAGTAATAAATCCCCACCTAAAATGTGTAATATATTAAAGTAAAAATAGTTAGAATATATCATATAGAATATAATCATTATTCTAAGGAAATGAAAATATTTCAGAAACATCTAAATTGTAAAGAATTAAAGCTTACCTACCTTTTGAGTACCCACAGGGAGATCTTCATTCTCACAGTTCTCAGATCTAGCAAAATCTTCAACATCCTGCCATTCTTTATTGTGTCCCTTATGAAAACACAGACGTGTGCCTGAAATTTAAATTGAAAAGGGAATCCAAATATTGAAATGGTGTCTTACAAGGCCAAGACCTGCAAAACAACATACCACATACTCTTACCTTTCAAAAAGCAATGCCACACAGTGGAAGGCCAAGAATTGCACCATCCTAGATCATCATCATCTGAGAGGGAGGACATGCAGAAAATTCCAGACTCCGATTCACTACTTGCCTAAAAAAATATACATTTTTGTATTAGTTACTAATTCTTGCAATCAATATATAGATATTAAATGTAGTATCTTCTCACCTGACTAATTTTCTAAACAGAGAGAAACAGAGTCCTCTAAAGTCCATTTCTTGAAAGCGACATTTCTCCCACTATCACAAAATGTATTAGCAATTTATAGAGTAACACCCCAGTACAATAAGACTACTTCAATATTTCATGAGATTATATATAAATTCACAAACAATTGGAGGGAAGAAAAAAGGTTATTCTGAAAATTAAGGAAAAAAAAAAAAGAATTAATGTATTGATTCTTTTGTCAACTTTTTTAACCTCAATGAACAAACTCACCCTTTCATGTCTTACTGATGCTTCATCCTTCCAATGATGATTAGAGAAAGTAGGCTCACCCTTGGAAGAAGACACTGGTGGAGGACGTGCATAGGAATGTAAACTTTTGCTAGTTGCTATGATGTGTACAGGAGATGATCTAAAAGGAAGCATTTTTAGCTTTAAAGTCTGTGTTCTTCAAATCAATCTTTTCTTCTGACAAAAGTTACTTCACATTCACAATTTTATGTTACTGCATAAAATTCTCATTTGGAAAATACAGCTGAAGACAAGCAAGATGTCTATATGTTATATGGTTAATGTGACTATATTTCCCAACAAATTATTAACAAAGCCTCTCCCAAATTAATTTTTAAATACCTAATGCCTTGTTCATGTTTCCTTCAACTTCACATTTTAACCACCAAATATTATCTCAGCAACATACTTCATTTTATCCATATTTATATCTTCCTTCTGAACAATTTTCCAAACACCAGTGTTTCCTATCTGCATCCCACCTTACCCTCATGCATACAAAACTCTAAAACAATGTATAGTAAAAATGGGAATGTAGTCAATGTGAAGAAAATTTACTTCAGTGAAAAAATTTATTTAATCTACCAAAGTATTTATTGAACATCTATTATGAGCTACTATTTGGTTAAATCTCTTTAAGTTTACCAAAGCCGAAAGCAGCTGATCCTTTGGCTCAAGCATTCTGGTATTCATATCAAGTAAGAACATATAAGTTTTAAGTTATTTTTTTTTGAATGTCAAAAACACATTTTTTTTTCTCAATGACCACATTTAAAAATAAAAAAATTAAAATCACCTTCACAAAAAGTCTCAGAAGTCTCTTTACTAAAGCAATGCTTCCTTTTCAAGTTCTGAGAAGGTTCAGACAAGGGCTTAGAGACTCAGAAGATAATCTTATATGAGAAACAGATTAGAAATATATAGGAGGGGGGGTGGCCAGGTAGCACAGCCAAGTAAGAGCACCGGCCCCAGTGTTGGGACGACCTGGGAATCGAATCTGGGCTCAGATACTTAGCACCACACCCAGAAATAACTGGCCGTGTAACCTTGAGCAAATTACTTAACCCCAATTGCAAAAAAAAAAAATATATATATATATATATATATGTATGTATGTATGTATGTGTATATATATGTATGTATGTATGTATGTATATAGGAGGGTAAGTTAAAAACAAGACAACAAAATGATAGACTTGCAATTTATTTGTATGAACCGAGCAATCTGGAACTGGAGCAAAGAAGTAAAGAGAGAGAGCAAGTCCTAGAAGGGAAGCACTCTCTGAACAATACAGAAGGGTAAATGGACATATTACAAATTCTGTCCAGTACCAATGAGGACCCTTAAAATTTAGTCCTCTCATGAATTCAAAGAAAAATGTCTAAATCTCCCATTCCCTTGAGACCTCAAAATTCAGTCCCCACCCACCCCCACCTCTTTTTCCAATAACATGTATGGAGCTAACTTTTAAATCAAGAATCCTCAGAACTTACTTCTGATACCATAAATACACGAAGGATACATGATCCCATCAATATAGGTACTCCCTCATCTGGGGCACAATGTAATTCATCTGGGCCTTTTTTTAAAACTGTAGTTTCCATGCATCTTTGTAACAATCCAAATATATCCCAATGAATCCTGGTATACTGTTTAATCACCTTTTTTATTTCAAACTAGACTGCATTTGTTTCTGTCCTGCTTTCTTTTAATATTTAGACAGAAAGAATCAAAGAATAGATTGGACTGATATATAACTAATTATTCATTCATTCATTCACTCCTTCCCTTAACCCACATTTAAAAGAAAAGTTATGTTCTTAAGCTTTCTGGTATAAAATTAGTGTAATAAAAGGATTCAAAACACTATTTTCCCCTGTTGCGTTATCCTTTTACTCTACATGAATATTGTGAATTTACCTGACTCCTTTGGTACTAACAGTAAACAACTTCAGATATATAAATATCAATAAAGCAGCCACTACTTAGTGTTTAGCAAAGGCAGGCAAGAGATCTGGGTGTGATTCTCTTATCTTGTTCCATAGGAAAAAAGGGAAGCACAGAAAATTCTGCAGAGAATAAATTCACATCTTTAGGGGGGGTACTTCTTTAAATGCTAATTTACATTTATTTCCTCCTGAAGGGTTCACTTCACTTTACAATAATTATGCTTAGTCCTCATAACACTGCTATAAAGATGAAAAATATGATCACCAAACAATGAAAAAATTGGGCACCAAAGCAATTAACAAAAAAATAAAACAATTTTTAAAAATACAAAAAAACCCACAGGTATACATAGACAGAGGGCAGAGGACCAATTTAATGGGAAGGGATGATACTTAAAAGGTGAAATTAAGAGGTGAGAGAGGAATATAATGAGAGGAGATGGGGAGAGACAAAATGGGGTAAACTATCTCATACAGAAGAGGCAAGGGAAAATGGTTACAATGGAGGGGAAGAGTGGGAAGGCAGAGGGGAATGGGTCAACCTTATTCTCATTGAATTTGGCTTGGGGAGGGAATGAAATACACATTAAATAGGGTATCTCACCCTACAGGAGAGAGGGTGGGGAAGGTGGAAGCACCCACTTTTGAAAAGGTATGGGATCAAAGTAGAGAATAGAAAAAGTGGCAGGTGGGATAGGAGGGAGGGAAATATAGTCAGTCTTTTACAATATATCTACTATGTTAATGTTTTGTATTAGCTACACATGTACAACCTATACTGAACTGCTTATCTTTCCAGTAAGGGTGGGTGACAAGGGAGGAAGGGAATGAATCTGGAATTCAAAGTTTTAAAATCAAATGTTTAAAATTATATATTATATATACTATTATAAATACTATTTTACATGTAATTGGGAAATAAGATATACAGCCACTGGGGCACAGAGATTCACCATGCCCTACTGGAAAAGTTGAAAGGGGTATGGGAGAGAGCAGATTGGAGGAGGGGATATTCTTTGGGACTGCTATTTTGGGGCGGTGGGTAGGGGAAAAACGGGGATAAAATTTGTAACTCGAAATCTGGAGGAAATGAATGATGTAAATCAGAAGTTAATAAAGCATTTGAAAAATGAGAAAAAAAATTAAAAAATCAGATCATGATACCTGATGGGGTTCTATAATTGTGCTGAGATTTGGATGTCATTTTCATTTCAGTAAGACACTACACGCACTAATTTTTTTTGCTGTCATTCAGCCCTCCTTTCAGTCACATCTGACTCTTCTTGACCCCATTTGGGGTTTTCTTGGTGAAGATATTGAGTGGTTTGCCATTTCCTTCTCCAGCTCATTTTATAGATGAGGAAATTGAGGAAAACAGGGTTAAATGACTTGCCCAGGGTCACACAGCTAAGTATCTCAGGCCAGATTTAAACTCAGGTCTTCCTGATTCCAGGCTCAGCACTCTTATCCACTGTACCATCTAGATGCCCAATGTACAAGCTTACAGTAACCAAAAAGGGATAAATTTCACTATGAAACTAATACTCTGGTTTATTTTCTAGCAAGAAATACTGAATAAGTAAAAAAAAACTGATTAAAAAAAATGCCTTTTAAGGGGAAAAAAACAATTTTTCCCCTGCAGTTTCAATTTTCATTTTGCTGAAATACAGGTGAATGAAAGTGAACTGCCTTAAATTAAATTTAAATGATTCTGATAAAATGGTAGATAAAAGAAGCAGTCTAAATATATAATCAATAAGATAATCATGGGTTTCTTAGATGAATAAAGTTTATTCTTTTACACTGCTATCTATCAATTCAGAATCATGTGTATTTTTTTTTTATAGTACTCCACAAAGCAGCCAAGTACACTTGCATAGGCCTATAATACTAGATGAAAGAAACAATGCTGTAGGTTAATATTAACAAGTCAATGTATATATCTTCAAGGCAAAATAAATTTCATTTCCATGAAAAGTAAGGAAAGGGCTGGTAAGATGTTGACATTTTTAAAAATTGTGTTGGCTAATTTTAGTAACTTATTAAAAAAAAAATCAACAGTCTGACTTTATCTCAAGTCCTATCTTTCATTCATTCAGACAGAATTAAATAGAAAAAGCCAGTTAATGAGCCAAAAGTTTCATTTTCAAAGGTTAGGACCATGTTTATTAATAACATGGCTCATTTTTGGAGTTATTGCAAATCTGATCTACCAAAACCCTAATCCAAATAAATTGTAAGGTCCAATTTACAATTTAACCTAGTAAACATGTCAATTAAGCCAGATAAGGTAATTTAAACATTAATAAATAACAACATTTTACAATTATCAATAGTTTACACAATGGTACATATTTTAGATTCTTCTTAAAAAATGAAATCGACATTCCTACCTGTTATAAAATGAGCACTGCATAAGAGGACTTTGTGGACTTGTGGCTATGTTTGCCAGTTCTGTCAGCCAATCCACCTCATTTTCACAATATGCATTTTCTGACATGTCTGAGGTACTCTGGCTCCACAGTGGCCTTGTATATTCTTGATGTGAAATGTCTCCACTAAGTTGGTATATGGAAGATTGGGTAGAATCATTCTGAACAGCTTGAAGTTCAGGAAGGTCATCTGCACACAAGTAAATCCAAAATCATACATAAGAAATTACTCATTGAGGGTACAATATTATCATTACTGAGAGAAAAGAAGTCTTTCAATGTAAATATCATATTAAACAATTGGGAACATTAAGGATTATAAATTCAAAATTAAAGGTACATTTATTTTCCTCATATTATGTTTTGAGTAACAATAATTTAATTTTTAGATTTAAAATTCACTAATATATTAGTTTGATGGATGAGTAAAGATCAAATAAATATAATGCAGCAATGAATTTTAATTCCCTAAACTATTATACTGACAACCATTTAATCAGCTATAACAGATAATTTTTAGAGTTCACCTAGGATTAACAGGTATCAAAAGCTATACAGAAAATAAGCAAAACTATAAACTCCTTGGTTTTACTTACATATTAATGTTCATGGGGAAGCAATGAAGGGGGAAAAAAAAAACACCCACATCTCTGAGCCTCAGTTCTCTCACTGTAAAATGAGGGAGTTGGTCTAGGTGACCTTTTAAGGTACCTTTCCAGTTCTAAATCTATAATCTCATGACCTTTACTCACATCTCTTGAAATCTTTTACTGAAACTAAAAGCTATCCCATATGAAATTCATTCAGGATATCTATTCCTAAAATCCCAATTAAAGGATACTATTTCTTGAAACTCCTGATCACATGCCTCTCCACATCTATCCCACACAATTACCACCTCAGTGTACCTCCACCCAATCACAATAGACTATATTTTTCCTAACTTTCTATTAAATCTATTAAATTAAGCTTGATTCTGTCCTTTAGGCTCAGGCTACATAACAAAAGGAAGTGAAGTCGGGGAAGTAAAGTCACCAAAGCTATCTGTTCATCTGATCTTCTGTTTTTAATTCTCAACCCTAAGTCCCCACAGCAGCTACTGGGTTTGTAACCTACTCCAAACTGAAGAATCACTCTGCCCTCTGCCCCTCCATCTACAAATGGAAGTGGCCAAGCATTGAGTTGCTCCATTTGTTAGGAAAGGATAAACCCTTAACATATATTAAATGCTTTCAATATACTTTCAAGATACTGTGCTAAGGAAACAAATATACAACAGGAAGGATAAATACACTAATAATTAGAATGCAAAGTGTGAAATAAATGCTAATGTGAATGCCATGTAAATGTTCTGAGTTCCATATGGGTTGGGACTATCTTTTCTGATCCTCAAATAGCTCTACATATAGCAGAAACTTAGTACAATTTTTAGGTATTGAATAAGTGAAGGAGAATACATTCACATAAGAGAAGGGATAGGTACTCTTCAAAGATAAAGTATCACCTGAAAAACTTCAACTGAGAAAGTTAATTATCCATCCTAAACAAGGGGAATGAGGAATAGCAAGAACAAAAGCTGAAAGACGAGAGAGGGCAGAATGAGGTATGGTGGTGAGGAGTCCAGTTTTACAAGAAAAAAGAATATGTCAAATGGTGTAATATGAGGTAAGGCCAAGACAGGTATGGTGAAGCCATATTGCAGGAGTCCTTGAAAGACAGTTAGGAGTTTATAATATATATGAAAGGTAATGAAAAACTAACTACTCATTGTTACTTTTTTTTAGTAGGAGTGATATGATAAAAAAAATGTTTAATAAACAGTTTGATGTGGTTCAATAAAATTTTAATGTGTTCTTAAAAATGATCAACAGAGTTGAGACCCAATTTGGTTTTAAAGCACACTTTAAAAGCACAAAATAAAATTATCTTGAAAATTTCTACTGGACAAAGTCATAAATATAAATGATCAGATTACAGGAGTAAGAATTGGAGCTGGCTATGTAAAAATTAATGCTAAATGTTATGGATAGGCCTGGATAATTTCTGAAAAGTAGTAAATTGTTTACCAAGCTCCATGTGTTCATCACAGGAAGCATATCCAGGTGAAGATGGCAAATTCTCATTACACTGCAGCAACTCCAAGGAGTCATTCATTCCTGAAGCTCTCTTGTCCATTACCAGCAGGAGTTTCTGTACTGCATTAGACATTTGATTTGTCTTCACTTCCCACACCATGTTACGGTGTTCAGACTTAAAAGAAAAATAAGTAATGTGAATGAAAATGGCAAGATATGTGATCTTGGGAATTTAGCTACAAACAGATCAAAGGCATCATAATCTTGCACTCCCTCACTCATTTAAGTTTATTAAGTCTACATATACTGCTCTTGAGAGATTCAGGTCGATTCCCTAACATATCTTGATCTGCAACTATAAAGTTAACATGCAATTACATCTACATGCCACATTCTGAAATTATCATCATGCTGAATTTGTATAAGTCCTTTCTTCTAAAGAATGCAAAGGACATTAGTTATATACATATTTTATTTAACCTAATAACATTCCTATGAAACCCTGGGGCCAATCTCCAATTATTTGTCTCAAAGAGCCTTTTATAATGTTTGAATCCAATCCAACTGAACGAACATTTGTTAAACACTTTACTAAGTCCAAGAACTATATGCCAGGCACAAAACCAAAACAAAAACAGTTCCTGGCCCCAAAGAGCTTACATTCTACAGGTCAGGGAGGGAAGGAATAAAACATGCAAAACAGGTAAGTTTACAAATGGTAATTTGAGGGAAAGGGAACTAAAAAATAGAGGGACTTGAGATAAGATTTAAAGATCATATAAGTGAGGCTTATTACCCAAATTTTAAAAAGGGAGTATAAGTAAGTGGGAATCAATACAGAAATACTGAAAGAGAGCTGGGTATAGTCAGGATAAATAGTTTCAAATCCTGATTCTGACACCTCTATTATTTGAGTGGCCACAAGCTAGTCATTTAACCTCTCTGAGCATCAGTATATTTATAAAATAAGGACACCACTACTTGCGTTATCTCACTGTATTACTGTTTAGTTTGAACCTTGTAAACCTTAAAGCAACATTAATATATGAGCTATTCATATTATACTACAGAAAAATCAATATTGGTCTTAGATCCAACAGTATTTATTTGTTTCCTACAATTTCTAACTAAAAAGATTAATAGTGTTAAAATTAATAAGGTCTTTAAAATCATTAGGAGAAAATATTTTGTAAAAACCATAAAATTTTGACAATACTTCTCTTAAAAAAAAAAAAAGGAAAACCACTTATTTTTATCATAATCTGACCATCCTAGGCTTTTGGACAATGATATTAGTTAAATGGCTCAATGATGGAGCACAGGGCCAGAGTCAGACACTTACTAGCTGAGTCATCCTGGGCAAATGACTTAAACCTGTATGCCACAATTTCCTCATCTCTTAAATGGGGATAATAAAAGCACCTACTGCCCAGACTAGTTGTGAAGATCAAATGAAATAATATATTTGCAAAACACTTAGTACAGTGTCTGGCACATAGCAGGTGTTACGGAATAGAATAGATTAGTATTATAAATTATGCCTGTAATTTTTGAACAGACATAATAACTCACAAAAATATAATAGCTAAGCCAGCAGCAAAATAGAATTTTCTTTCAAGGCCCCATTTATCACTATCTGTGTGATCTTGGATTTGTCATTTCATGTAGCTGGTTCTCCCTTTTTTCATCTGAAATGAAGATGGATGGGCAAGATGACCTCTTAAATTACCTTCCAGCTTTTAATCTAATTTAGGAAGGGGAGGAAACAAGCATTTATTAAGCATTACTATGTACCAGATACCTTGAGAAAATACTTGTCAAGCAATTATCATCAATTCAAACAATAACTGTAAAGCAGGTGCTATTATTAACCCCATTCTACAGTAGAAGAATCTGAAGCAAAACAGAGGCTAAGTGAACTGCCCAGGATCACAAGGTTAAGTGGTTCTGGATACATTTAAATTCGAATTTTTCTAACTGCTAACCCAATACACTCAATCCACTGCCACTTAGCAGCATATGAAATCTACAATACCTCCTCAACCTATTTACAATAATTTCCCCCAAGTTACCATGAAATCTCAGATTAATGAATTTCTGCAATTTATACAAAAAACACGCCTGTCTTAAGCTCAGTCTCAAAAGGTACCAAGAAACCTTTTTTTAAAATCTCTAAATGTTGTTCAATGTTACCATTAGTACTTATCTAACATAAGGTTAAGGGCAACAAAATTATCTCTGCATTCACAGGATCACTACATACTTTCCCCTCTGGACTAATGGCTATCAACTTGCAATATGAATCAAAGGAATTCCTTCAACAACAACCAATCCAATCCAAAAAATATTAAGCACCTAACATATGGAAGACACTGTACTAGGCCAGGCACCGGGGATACAAAGATAAAATGAAAAACTTTTCTTAAAAAACAAAACAAAAAATTGTCAAGTGTTCCAAGCTAATCAAAATGCACTGAAATGTTTCTTACTGCTTAATAGGTATAGCAATACTTGTTTCATTAGGCACAGAAAGCAAAAGGAGTCAGAAAAGAAATAGTATAGAAAATAAACTTTTTTCCTTCAAGAGCTTTATTATATCCATTTTGTTCAATTTTACTTACTCTTTTCAACAATACGTGATTACAAACTGATTCAGGAGGAACATTCCTCAACAGGAAATGAAGAAGCTCACATAAAAGAACTAGACATTACTAAAGAATGATACTAATCACTGACTGCATTTCCCTAAACTGAAATGTCCTTCACATTATATAATTTTGCACCTGTGGGACAATTGAAAAAAAAAAAAAAAACAAAACAAAACACTGATTTGGAGTCAGAGGAATTTAAATTTGAATCCTGGCTCTTCCACACTTACAAGTTGTATAAACTTGTCTAAGTGTTTTCTCTTTTATAAAATGTTCATATTTGTATTATCATGAAAATGTTGTGAGGATCAGATGATATGTATTCAACTACTATATAAATCTTGAAGTGATGCACAAATTTAAGTTCATTATTCAAAACCGCTTGTAATATCCAGAAGAGTGTAATGGAAAGGACAGTAGAAAAGGTCATAAATTTTACTTATAGATAATTTGAGTAGAGATGTGACTTTATTATTTGCCCTCAGTATTATCTTCATGTGTAAAACAAGGCTAAGACCAGTCCTAAAAGGACAGTTGTGAGAATCAAATAAGAAAGCACTCTAAAATGACAATAGGGCAGCTAGCTGGTACAATGGACAGATTACTGGCCCTTGGAGTCAGGAGGACCTGAGTTCAAATTCAGCCTCAGACACTTACTAGTTGTGTGACCGTGGGCAAGTCACAATCCCGTTTGCCTCAGATCCTCATCTATAAAATGAGCCGGAGAGGGATACAGCAAACCACTCTAGTATCTTTGCTTAAGAAAACCACAAATGGGGTCAAAAAGAGTTGCAAACAACTGAACAACAAAAACAGTCTAACCTTTAATAAATGCATTAGCCTCTCAATTGACCTATATATAATACTATTGTGGGCACACAAAATTAACTGAAATGAGGAAGACTGTTCAAAGGCTACAAGGCAAGAGTTTTTCAAATTCAGAAACCTTTTAAAAAACAGTATCATAACCACAATAAATATCACCTTAATTCAATTAGTTTCTCCAAATGATAACTAACATTTATATATGGCTTACAATGTGCCAGGCACTTTACAAATATTATTTCATTTTGTCCTCACCAACAAGCAGAATTGATAGGTACTATTATTATCTCCCATTTTAAAGACAGGAAACTGAGATTGGTTAAGTGACTTGCCCAGGGTCATACAGACAGTAAATGTCTGAGGCTGAACTTGAATTCAGGTCTTCCTAATTCCAGGGGCAGTGCTCTATCCATTGTGCCACCTACCTTCTCCTAAATTACATCTACTTTAAATGGAGATATTTAATATTTCAGTTTACAAAATAACAAGTATGTCCAATACAGACTTTTCTTCTTTCTTATTAGTGCTGGTCTGGATGTTTGAGGAAACCAATCTAATCTCTGGATAAGATGGACATTATTGTTTTTCATATCTAGGTGGCCTAATATTGGTTGGTTTTTTTTAAAAGGAAGAGGAAAAAAAGAGAAATCAAAGGAGGAGGAAAGAAAACTCGAGATCAAAGGGCCTGTCTGCGATTGCCTTAAATACATGGCATTTTTCCTCTTCACTGTTGTACCACCTCAATGACCACAGTAGGTACCCAATATTTTAATTCATGTTCTTTACGTTAATCAGAATACCAAACAGAAGTTTGACTTAAAGTAACTTTAATTTCACACCCAATTTAATAATTCATTAATAACCTCATTCATTCCCTACCATATATACCTTCCACCTTCCCCCATTTCTTCCCGTCCAATGGCATTCTGGCTAAAATGTTTCAATGACCCTTGCCCTACACAATAACTGTTGATAAAGAGAACGACTGCTGGGGAGCAATCAGTAAAGAAACTCTTAAGAGTGTACACCGGCTACTATGGTGGTCACACCTGGGCCGTGCAATTCAAAAGATACCAAAGCACAGCTGGTGTTAACAATTACGCCTGGACGCCTTTTCCCCCCCTTAAACGTGCTGTGGGCAGCTGCACAAGCTGGAAGAAGGAAACTTGAGTGGCCTTGCCAAGCCGCCTAGGTTCGGCCCTGCAGCCGCAGCACCGCCCTCCCAGCAAAAGCCAAGTCCATCCCCTTCCTGCCCCCACTCTCCTCCATTACTCATCCCCCCTCCCCCACCTCCCGTCATGTGACCGCCGCCTGGACGCGATGGTTGTTTATCCCCCTTCGACACTGGCCCATTGCGCAGGCGCCCCAGAGCCCATTCATTCGAACTGCGTAACAATGAGCCCCAGGGCCCAGGGGCTTCGAGAGGTTTGCGACTAAGGCCACCTCAGTTAACTCCTCTGCCGAGGTTAGGCCAGAGACGCTAGACAGCCCCTTCCCCGTCACCCTCAACCAGCCTGCACCTAGTTAAAGCCGTCCCTTCGGCCTCCCTTCCCCCCCCCCCCACCCCCCCCCCGCAGGAAGAGTTGGCAATCAAACTTTGCTAAAGCCCCTAAAGCTCCGTGCCCGCCCCCAAGTCCAGTCAACACGCACCGGAGCAGCTCCCTGCCCCTGCCGGGCAAGCGCCTGGATCGCTCCCCCTCCCGCAGCCCTGCCCGGAAGGTCCCTCGCACACCGCAGCAGGAGCCGCCGAGGCGGGACGCCAGTCGGCTCGCGCAGATCAGCTCAGAGGCGTTACGAAAGGAGTTCGGGGGCCGAAAGAAGGTGGAAGCAACGGTTAACGGCCACTGCCTGCAGTTGCCGGGCTGGGTGGACGTAAGCACCAGACCTATTCTCAGTTCTCAGCCTCCTCCGCCTCCCGCCATTCGCCCTCCCCCCCTTTTCCTGAAGACAGACACAAACAAGCCCAGCCGCGGAGTAAGGGCAACGCAAGACAAAAATCACGCGAGCCGCTCCGACCTCTCCTGCGGCCCCGCGCACCACAGCCACAGCGGACAGAGCCCGTCGGGGTGCCTTGGGCCCCAGTCGCGGCTTTCATTCCTCAACCGAAACTTTCCCACTTACCAAACCCGTCGCCATTACCAAGTCTTTCAAGCTTCTCCTTCCCCCTCCCCTCAACCCCCTAGGGGCCGAGCCTCCACCTAGCTCTCTCGTCCTTTCATTGGTCTGAGGAGTCGCCATTCGACCATTCATCCCCTCGCATTGGACATTATGGATGTCTGTCATGGAGGGCGGGCACATGTTGACTTTCTGCTTCTGGTGATTGGGAAGTTGGATGCGTCAATCATAGGAACAAGCTATTCGGATTGGATCACTGCCGAGACTCCGGAGGTATACGCCAAACTTTGTCACCAACGTGAATTGTGGGGATGTAGTCTCTGACCACCACTTTGAAATAGGAGAGAGGCAGGTTGATGAAATACAGTGGACTACAACTCCCAGAATCCTAGAAGCGCCCCAGCCTTGATAGTAAACAAGAGTCATTGGGACACGTGTATCAGCTCGTTTGTTTTGGTGTCTGAAGAAAAAAGGAGGGGGCGAGGAAGGAAGGAGTGTTTTCAGCCTTGGTCTTTTCTTGCCTTCTTTTGGACCTCTCTGTGACACTTAGAGCAACCCAAGCCTTTGCTGCGAAACTATTTGCTGCTCAGATAAAGCTCTTTGCTGGCCAAATGACAGGAGACCAAAGAAGTTATTTATGTATTAAAGACGAATTCACAAATCATCTTAAGAATGGCCCTGAGAATCTCTGAGGAAGGGGTCCCATTGATAGGAATGAACTTTCTGTAACATGTCCCCGTCAAAAAGCAGTTGTCTCAATTTCAATTTTCTTCATGGCGAGGGAGGTGAAAGAGTTTGAGGTCTTTGTGTGGACACGCAGGACGTGATGTGTTATACAATAGCTACGCCTATTCCCTTGGTTAGTCGTATCCACAGTAAAAAGAAAGCTGGCCGGGTTATTCTTCTTCAGTAGAAATATGTGAGTTAAACTAATTTCAGTTTTCTAAAAATTTTACTCGATTCCTTCAGGAAGCTTGAGTTTATGTCTTCAAAACAGCTTTAAAATTTTTCTTCCTGTAATCAAGAAGAAAGCTGTCTTTCCACTCCTTTTCCACTAGGCGCTCCTGCTTGCCAAAGCTCCCGAAACACTGAGTCACAGCGTATGGGTGGTGATGACTTGGGTTTTATTGTTATATATAATTCACTTTAAACACATGCTTCTTTGCGGTTGTGTGTATTTCATCGGTAATTCATATTTTCACATTCACATCAAGCATTTTCTCTGAATAATCACTTCACCCTTTTATTTTATTGGAAATGCTTCAAATCACATCTTGGATTTCTAAACTGGATTCTTAAAAATAAAAAAAAAATTAAAAGGAAAATGTAAATTTATAGCTGAGTTTGTGAAATTGCTCAAATGTAAAACTATAGAATCTACTTGGTGAAACGCCCTTGCACATTTAAAGCAAGAAATGTTTCCTCTATAACAGGGATTCTTACGTGTGTGTGTGTGTGTGTGTGGAAAAAACAAACCAAGTTCCCAGACCCCAGTTTAAGAAATACTTTATACAATGATGCTCTCTGCTCTGTGGATATTTTATCACCGACCAAGTTACAACCATTCCGGATATTGACCAAGATATCAGCTATTATCTTGAAATTTTCTATTTAGAGAAAACAAAATGAAATATGGTCAATAAAAACAAGACTATTAAAGGGAAATTTAGAACAGAATTCATATATGTTTTAACTTTAAAATACTTTTAGATAATAGACCTTAAAATAATAGTATAGAAACACCTGATTTAGAAACAGCTCATTTGCTCCTTATGACAACCCCATGGGGTAGATTCGACATGGATTATTTTTCCTGTTTTTAACAAGAAAACAGATTAAAGAACCACACAGTAACAGGGATTCTAACAAAACAAAAAAGGCCTCCTGCTTTCAGGTTCATTACTCTTTCCATCACAGCATACTATCTTTACAAGATAAAAGATCAAAACCAGCAATCTTCCATCTTATCACTAGTGTGATTAAAAAAAGAAAATTTCTGACAGATCATGCCAAATGTGGCCAGAAATGGAAATGAATGCTCTACTGTTTTTTTTTTTTATTTTGCTTTTTTTGGAGAGGGGAAGGCAGGGCAGTTGGGGTTACAGTGACTTGCCTAAGGTCACGTGGCTAGTTAAGTGTTAAGTGTCTGAGGCTGAATTTGAACTCGGATCCTCCTGACTCCAGGGCTGCTGCTCTATTCATTGCCACCTAGTGACCCCTCAACTGCCCTTAAAAATAATAGTTTCAATTAATTATTTTGTAATTAAGGTCTTCCCATGTTACTTCTGGAAATTTTAGTTACCTTACTCCTACGTAATAAACCCATTGGCTATATACCGTGTTTCCCCGATAAGACCTATCCTGAAAATAAGCCCTCCCCTTACTGTGTAAGATTCCTCTAAAATAAGCCCTCCCCCGAAAATAAGACCTATTGAGATTGCTACTGTAGTGAAGGTGATCCCCTGCGCTACACACTACATTACAATACCCTCTGTATGCACCATCCCCCCCCCATGAAATGCACACCGCGCTCCGAGCTGCATCCAATCAGAGCTGTAGCAGTGAGCACCTCATCCTGTTCTTCCCCAGTGATTTGCTTATTGAATAAAGGTACATTTTTTTGTTCACATTTACGTGTTTATTAAAATTGCTGTCAATGTTCATTAAAATAAGCCCTCCCCTGAAAATAAGCCCTCTGGTGTTTTTCTGTCCAAAAAATTTAATAAGACAGTGTCTTATTATCGGGGAAACACGGTATATATATATGCTGTAAATCAGTTCATTGGTTTTATATATATGTACATACATACATACATACATGTATATATATACACACACATATGTTATAAGCGACCATGTTATAGCCAAATTGAGAACGTGGACAACTGAGAATATTGACAGTCATTAGTTCATCTTTTCCCTACCTAGTGTCATTATGCACCTATACAGTCTGCCTTTATTTCAGGTCAAGTTTCTGTAGTGTTTCAGTAAGGAGAAACTTTGTGATACTTTGTGCAAAAAAATCTTAGGGGAGGTTTTAGAGAAAGGGATACCCAGTTATTAAGCACCAGGAACTTGACAAATAACTTATTTAATCCACACAACAGCCCTGGAAGTTAGGCACTTATTTTCGTGCCCATTTTACGACCAAAGAAACTGAGACAGACAGATTAAATGATTTGCCCAAGGTCACAGAGCTAGAACAGTGAGGCCAGGTTTGCACTCAGGTCTTCCTGAATTGCATAGTGCTGACTCCAGACTCACTCTATTGTGCCACCTAGCTGCTATAGGAAGGCAGCTTAAACAAGACAGTTATTCTTTGTTAAAAGATTTAATACTACCCTTAATCCATTTCCCTAAGAAAAGTCTTTTTCTTCTTTTTTTCTTGACCTATCACCCAGTTTTCCAAAAGATTTTTCTTAGAAGTCTGGAAAGGGCTTTGAAAAAAAAATTTTAATACCTTTAAATTTAAAGAAACTTAAAAGGAAATTTTTAATATGCTTCCACACTGGGAACTTCAGGATATGGATTATCTGTAAATCTTTACAAATGTGGGTAACAGTAGTCCTTCAACTCTCTCACAAGCTAACTCTCTCTCTCTCTCTGACTTTCTTTATATTTGCACAAACACATACATACTGAAACACATATGTAATATAAGACAATCATCTGAACGTAGTATTAATAAGGAATCTATACCTTTCAAAGACAGATCCAGAAGCTGGTCCTTTAATCTTCTCAAGTTGACTAGGGCTCAGCTATTAATTGGAGATATTCACACTTTCTATAGGTAGATGTCTTCATTCTATTTCCGGTCACACTATTTTAAAATTATCTGTATACACACACACACACACACACACATAAAATATCCTCCCAATTACATGTCAAAACAATTTTATCATTTTTTTGTTCAAGTTTTGAATTCCAAGTTCTAGACCTTCTTCCTCCCCTCCCTCCCTCCTGAGACTCTAAGCAATCTGATGTAGATTATACAGGTACAATCATGTAAAACATTTCCATATTATTCATTTTGTACAAGAAGACTCAAAATAAAAAGAATGAAAGAAAATGAAAAAATAGCACTTTTCAGTCTGCATTCAAACAATATGCTCCACCAGTCCTTTTAAATTGTCTTGGATCATTGTATTGCTGAGAATAGCTAATTCATTCACAGTTCTTTATTGTACAATATTGCTGTTAACTATGTATAACATTCTCCTGGTTTTGTTCACTTTGTATCAGTTCATGTAAGCTTTTTCAGGTTTTCCTGAAATAATCCTGTTTATCATTTCCTATAGCACAATAATATTTATTTACAACCATATACCACAGCTTGTTTAGACATTCCCCAGTTGATGGGGGCATCCCTTCAATTACCACAAAAAGAGCCACTATAAATATTTTAGTACAAATAGATCCCCCACCCTTTTTAATGTATTTGGGATATACACCTAGTAGTGGTATTGCTGGATCAAACGGTGTGCACAATTTTATAGCCTTTCAGCATGGTTCCAAATTGCTCTCCAGAATGTTAACAATGAAATCTTAAATAATGATGGAGCCATAGAAAAAAAAAACTGGAAAAACAATAACTATGTAAAAGGAAATGATAATGATAAAATAGCATAAAATTTCTGGGATGCAGCTAAAGCAGTTCTCAGTGGGAAAATCATATCTTCGCAATCATACATAAACAAAATTGAAAAAGAAGCTTAATGAACTGAACATGAATTTCAAAAAATCAGGCAATCAACAAATAAAGTAAACAGAGAAGAAGAGGTATTAAAATTAGGGGAGAAATAGATGAATTTGAGAGAGAAAGCGTAGAAATGACAAAACTAAAAGCTGATTTGTTTAAAGACTAATAAAATTGATTAGCTCAGAGTTAATGTTATTCAAAAGAGAATAAAATCAAATAAAAAATGGCAAATGAGCAGGTGAAATCACAGTAAAACTAGAATAAAAAGAATAATCGGAACATATTATGTGTAGTTATATGCTAATAAAACTGGGAACACAAAAGAAATAGAGGGATATTTTCCAAAATATAAGATACCTCAAACTATCAGAGGACCAGATCTTAAATAACCTGATTTCAGAAAAGGAAGTAGAGATAGCTATAAAGGAACTACCAAAGAAAAAACTTTTGAAGAACTTAGTTCTCCTACTTCACAAATTATTCGTAAAAATTGAGAAAGAACCCTCCCAGTGTCTTTGAATTGAGACATATATAGTCCAGATTGCTAAATTAGGAAAAGATAAAACATAAAGAAAACTATAGACCATTATCATTAATGAATACTGGCTCAAAAATTTTAAACAAAAGCTTATCAAACAGATTATAGTGATTTAAGATACCATTTATCAACATCAGGTGGGATTTATACCAGGCATGAAAAGGAAGGTTCAGCATAATCATATTAAAACTCCAAACATCCAAAACCACATGATCATCTCAGTAGACACAGAAAGAAGCCTTTGACAAACTACAACACTTTAATGGTTAAAAACCCTACAAAGTATAGGCTCAGAGGGACTTTTTTTTAATATCATAAAAAGCCTCTGTTTAAACCCCAAAGCAAACATCATATGCAGTGGGGATAAACCAGAACCTTTTCTAATATGGAGTGAAGCAAGGTGCCCATTCTCCCCACTATTATTTGATATAGTTCTGGAAATTCTAGCAATAACAATAAGAAAAAATAAAGGAATTGAAGGAATAAAGATAAGTAAAGAGAAGATAAATCTATCCCTTATTTTCTGATGATATGATGTTTTACTTGGAAAACCAGAGGGAATCAGCAAAGATACTAAATGAGGCAATTAAAAGCTTTAGCATAGTTGCAGACTACAAAATAAATACTCAAAAATTAACATTTCTACATAATGGCAAAACACAAGCAATAATACAAAGGGCAGTCTCATTCCAAATAACTAAGATGCATAAAACATCTGAAGGTCCACTTCCCAAAAGACTTTTATAAATTCAATTACCAAGCATTCCTTAGAGATTTAAAGAACAACCTAAATAGCTGGAGGAATATTCTGTGCTTGTGGCTAAGATGTGCCGATATAATAAAGATGACAATTCTAGCAAAATTAATTTTTCTGTACCAATCAAGTTACCAAAGAGGATACTTTACAGTGTTTGATAAAATTGTAACAAAATTTAAGGGAAATGAAGAAAAGAAGTAAGGACAAAAGGGGAAGAGAATTTCCAGACCTCAAAGTATATTTTAAAGCAGCAGTCATCAGAGATCATAAGAGAGATTCAGAAATAATGGAACCCCAGAGCTCACTCTGATAAGTGGAAAATATAAGTTACCTAGGGGAAAACTCCCTATTTGATAAAAACTGCTGGGAAAGTTGGAAAAGAGTTTGGCAGAAATTAAGTTCAGACTACCACCTTGTACCACACTCTACAATACGTTTTAAACAGTATTTAAAAATTAGATCATGTGCCTCTCATATCTAAGGCTAAAAGATATATTCTTCCAGGTGGCACAGTGAGTAAGAGCACCACACCCAGAAACACCTGGCCGTGTAACCTTGAGCAAGTTACTTAACCCCAATTGCTTTAAAAAAAAAAAAATAATAATTAATATATATTTATATATATATATTCTTAACCAAACAAGAGATAGAGGTAATGCAAAAGATAAAATAGGATTTCTCTGATAAGGGTTTGATATCCAAGGTATATGAACAGTAAATATACATAAGACTAATAGTCATTTAGAGGACATGAACAAACTGTTCTCAAAAGAAGAATTGCAAAGTATTCACAACCACACACAAAAATTGCTCCAAAGTGCTAATAATAAGAGAAATGCTAATCAAAACAACTCTGAGGCTTTATATCACATCATATGAATTGGCAAAAAAAGGCCCAAAAAATGTCAACAGTAAATGGGTTGTGGAAAGAGAGGCACACTGATGCATTGTTGATGGAGCTGAGAAATATGGAATTATGTTTGGAATTATGCAGATAAATTAACAAAAATGGCCATACCCATTACTAGGCTTTTATACTAAGGAAGTCATTGATAAGAAAAAGCCCTATATACTCCAAAATATTTATAGCAATACTTTTTGTGTTAGCTAAGAATTGGAAACAAAGATATCTAGCAGTTAGGGAATGACTAAACAAATTGAGAATATTCTTGGATTATAAAAAATGATTTATTGTTGTTCAGGCATTTCAGTTATGTCCAACTCTGTGAACCTATTTGGGGTTTTCTTGGCAAATATACTGGAGTTGTTTGCTATTTCCTTCTCTATCTCATTTTACAGATGAGGAAACTGAGACAGGGTTAAGTGACTTGCCCAGGGTCACAAAGCTAATAAGTGTCTAAAGCCAGATTTGAATTCAAGAAGATGAATCTTCCTGATTCTAGGCCTGGCACTCCATCCACTGTGCCACCTAGCACAGTGATGAATGCAGAGAAGCATGTAAAAATCCATATGAATTGATGCAGAATGAAGTGGAACCAAGAAAACAATATAACCAGTAACTATTACAACAATGTAAATGAAAAGAACAATGATGCACAAAAAATTATATCCATATATGTAACAAAATTATAAAGATCAAGTGGGACTCAAATGAAGAGAAAGGTGAAGATAGCTCTGTTCTATGGCATTTCAGGACAGAGTCCCTCACAGCCCTTGGGAATCTGGACTGTTCAATCAGAGATCTGCAGTTCTCACAATGGTCATTGCCTAACTTACTGGCTTCCAATTTGTCCAATTTCTGATTACCTTGGACCATCCAGGCAACCTTAGGCACTGTGCTGTGACTAGACACAAAGCTCGGTAGGTTACACGTGTCTCTGACAGTTCTCTAGACCTGCTGGAAGGCTGCAGTCTAGTTTGCTTATGCTGGTGCTGGCTTGGCTGGTGGCCCCTTTTCTGATTGATTCCCTGCATATTTTTGGCTTCCTTTTTGTGCAGTTCTTTAGGGATATGAAATCATTTACTTTAGTTTCTCTTGCGATTTGTTGGTCCTTATTTATTCTAGGTTATTTTTTTTTTTATTTCAGGGTTTTGCTATAGTAGGTATTTGGAAGCTGGGTGGTCTGCCATCTTAGGAACTCATGTACTTTACATGTAAATGGGGACTGGCTGTCCTCAGAACATATACAGTATATTCTGCCTATTGCCAAACCATTTATTGGGGCTTGGTAAGCCTGCTTCTGGAAGTGTCTGATGTCAAGGAAAAAAGTCTTTTCCTTCAGACCATGTGTAGTTCTCTGACCCTTTCCAGCCTGCTAACTACATGGGGTAAAGAAATGGATTATTTATTTATTTTTTTAAAGGAAATTGATTTTGAATGGCTACTGTGATCCAAAACTGGGTATGAATTCCAACAACACTGGCCAAAGCAACTCTCTTTTTCCTGCTTGCCTGTATTTGAGTGAGAAGCAAGCACTGCCATGAGCCTCGAGTTGGGTAGAAAGAGCTTGTACCCAGGCTGACACGAAGCCAGGACCAAATGGTTCTCTGCTCTTTCTTCTGTCTCTTGTCTGTTCTTTCTTGCCTTTGATGAAAAACTTTTAGAGATGGAATATAATAGGCTGTGACCTTGTTAAGCTTCAAAATATCTTGCACTGGGAGTCTATACCTTCCTGCTGTGCCTCCTGATCTCCAGCCTCAGATGAGAAAAAGAACTAGATCTTCCTCTTTCCATCTCTTGCTTTGCACGTACCTGAGGGGAATGGCTAGGGCCCAGGGTGGGCCACTTTCAGTATGTGGTAGTACAAGGCAATTTATACCTCCAACCGTCAGCCTGCCTCCCAGTTGGAATGTGGAGAATGTTTGGTGCTAGGATGAGCAACCTTCCCTTTGACATCAGGCCTTTGATCTCCTTTGGAACCTGTGCCTTGAGGCAAGAGGAAAGATAGTGGGAAATGGCACTTCCTTCTTCTGTGCATGGTCACCTTCCATCTGCTGTTCCATTTCCTGCCTGATTTCCAGCCTTCAGAGAGGAGTAGCAGAATAAAGAGGCCTCCCATCTGATTGTATGCCTTGTATCTCATTCTGCCCTCATCTCCAGCCCAATCTTCAGCCTTTTTTTGGAAGACAAATGGCACCTTCCACTCAGAGGTCAAAACCTTCACATCCCAGAGACTCTGAATCCCTGTAGATATCCAAATCCCATTTCTCCTCCCCACCATGCAGTTCTTAATTATCAGCACCTTCAACCCTTTACCCCAAAGTTCCAGACAAACGCCATTTTCCCCCTTACACTGGCCCTCTGGAATGCTTGTTCTATAGGCAACCAAATTTCCTTCAAACTAATTTTATTGAAACCTATACCCTCACCCCCACTCCCATGACACAGCATCCCTGGCCACCCTGTTCAGTACTGGTTGTACCTTCACTTATTCTCCCCCACCCCAGCTCACTGGACAAGGGAGAGGGGTGGGTTGGAATACTCCTTGCTCCCCACTGCCATATTCTTTTCCTACCTCTATCACTCAATAACTTTTCCTCCTTTGAGTTTCATGCTATTTATCTCTACCACCAAATCAAAATCCTGGTAGCTGTTGTCTACAGATCTCTGTTCACCTTCATAACAGGTTTGGTACATGGCTCACAATTTTCCTGTCCTCTCCAATTCTTGACCTCATACTAGCAAACTTAAACAATGCATACTGGCTTTCCCTCAAACACTCTAACAATTCAGTTCCTCAACCTGCTTAATTCTCATAACCTATTCCTCCATCGTGCCTCAGCCATACTCAAAGATGGTCATACTCTTAATCTTGCCATCACCCACAATGTATCACTTCCACATTCAAAAATTCTAAAATCCCCTTATCGGACCATAAACTATTGCCTTTCAGCTTCTCCCTCTGCTTTCCCTTCCCAAACCCTACCTTTATCCAAGCTGTGACCTCCAATCCCTTGATCCCTCAGTTCTTTCCCAGGCCATCTTCCCCTGTAAATCATCACTCTCTTTGCTTTTCCCCACCTTGGTGAACTATTTCTGTTCTACTCTCTCCTCTCCTCTTGAGTCCCTAGCTCTCTTATTTCACTAATTGTGCCCTGATTGCACCTGCCACACCTCAGCTTTGGATCATTCTCACCATCCACTATCTTCCATTGCACACAGGTGCTGCCAAACAAAAGTAAAGAAAATCAGATAACCCTTTTGTCTGGGTCCACTGAAAAATTTATGTTATATAACCTCAACTGGGGGGGGGGGCTCCCCCCCACTGTTGCTAGGCAATCCTACTATACCTCCCTTTTCAGTTCACTATCTGACTCTCCACAGCTGTCTGTTAAACCTCTTCATCTCTCCCTAAACCTCCCATAGATGCCCCTCCCCCCACCATCGTGGCTGAGAGCCTTACCTCATATTTTATGAAAAGATTAGAGGCTACTCATTGTTGAGGCTCTTCTCCCCTCTTTCTCAAGCCACAGCACTTAAATGCCTTCTGCCTCTGTCTCTTATCTTTACTCCTGTTGCACATGTGGTGCCTTTGCTCTTTACCAATACTAACTCCTCTCCTTGTTCAAGTAATCCCATTCCGTCTCGACTCTTCTAAAAAATTGTCCTGTCATCCCCAGTCTGTCAGCCATTTTCAATCTCTCCTTGTCTACTGGCTCCTTTTATACAGGCTACAAATATGACTGTGTTTTCTCCATCCACAAAAGCCTCAACCTGATCCTGCCGTCTCCAGTAATTATCCTCTTACCCTCTATCTCTTCTGCCCTCTGTGAATGAACTCCTTGAAAAAGTTGAAAGACAAAATCCAGGCTAGAGTTTGTCACCAGACCAGCCTGGTCTGCCAGCATAGTCCAAGGAGCAACCAGGACCCAGGTCCACAGTGGACTGAATCTGCAGCTAAGATGAGGGATCCTGTAAGAGGGGACAAATCTATTGGCTAGTGGTATTTGAAAGCGAACTTAATGGGAAGACTTGCTTTATAACAACTACTTAAAATTTTGGGGGGCCTTTTTTGGAGGGCAATTGGGGTTAAGTGACTTGCCCAAAGTCACACAGCTAGTTAAGTGTTAAAAGACTGAGGCTGAATTTGCACTCAGGTCCTCCTTACTCCAGGGCAGGTGCTCTATTCACTGCGCCACCTAGCTGCACCAACAACTACTTTAAATTTGAGCTGATTTTCCCAAGCACCTAAGTAGTCATAGGGGAAAGTGTGCCCCACAGTATTGGGGAAAATGTTTATTCTTCTGTTCTTGCTACATCTTTTTAAGAAATACTTATTTGTAATGGATAATTAATGTTAATTAAGGAGTACTAATTACTAGTTTGATGATTTGAATAGCAGGATCATTCTGTAGTTTTGAGAAATCAAGAGAAAGGAATGGAATAATTTAAAAAGCAATGGAGCATAAAAGGGGAGAGAAGTGGAGGACAAGTGTCTCGGTCATGGTTTGACTTTTGGTGCAATGTATCACTCAAAGTCCAAGGGTTATCTGGTCAATATAAATATATTCAAATACCCTCAAGTAAAAGCAACTCTGGGGTCAGTTAAAGTAGTTTATAAAGATAAAAGTTACCAGCACAAAGGTTTCCTTGGGATATTAGAAACTCAATATCAAAGTCCTTAAAAACAAACTAATCTCAAAGTCTGATTGGGTATTCTTGCCCAAAGGGCTCACAACTGGTTCTCAGATCAGTCCACCTAAAGGGCAAAGTTAACTCAGATTTATGCCTTCCCTCTACTACCAGTATCCTGGCCCACAACAAAGAGGAATGGCTGATGTACTTCTGTGCTTGAACTGTGAAGGAATAGTGATTCCTATTGTCTATCAGGAAGATGGGGATGGAGGAGAGAAGGATGCTGCATATTCAGAAGACTGGGAGGAAAGTCTGATCCCAGAGTAAGAGGTACTAGATGTTGATGAAAAGAATTCTTACAGAGGACAAGGTGTGAGGAGAAGGTGTGAAAATGCAGATGGAGTCTAGACTCTCATCATAGGTTTAGTCTGGGGAAAGACTATTCATTTGAAAACCATCTTCTCTGAAAGAGTCACTGGTTTCCATGAACAGTTTTTGACCCCAAGCAAAAGGATGTCAGTTCCTGAGAGCATCCAAAACCCAGAGTGTTGGTGAGAACATAGAAGCAGAGAATGGACTGCATTTTCTTGAGGATGAAGACTGATCATAGAGAAATCAGAAGAAGGGGCTCTGACCTGTGTTTTGGGGCACAGGGTGACTCCTACTACTTAATACTGTGTCTAACACTGCTTGCCCCATGAAATTTTATTTCTATTAGTAAAAAAAAAAAAGATGGGGAAAAATCAGCAACGGGAAAATACAGACATTGGAAAAACAAGGGAACTCAAATCTTGGATTTCAGAAGTTTTAAAATCATGTGGTATAAAGGAAACAGTCCTAGAGAGTCAGTGAGCATTTATTAGGCTGCTGTTATGTGACAGGCACTGTGCTAAGTGCCAGGGACACAAAGGCAAAAGGCAGTCCCTGCCCTCAAGGAGTCAATCCCATGGAGGAGACAAAAAACAAAAATAGATGTATAAAAAATCTGTATGCAGGATGAATAGGAAATAATGAAAAGAAGGAAGACACTAGGATCAGGGAAGATTGAGAAAGGATTCCTGTAAAAGGAGAAAGAGCATCATGAGGAAGACAAAGCAAAGGAAAACTTACAAAGGTGTTTAGTTAAAGAAAGTTACTAACATATCAGAGGAGAAGAAGAGCAGGAATAAAAAGTATTGTATCAAAAGAGCTATTCTTTTTTTTTCATTTTTCAAATGCTTTATTAACTTCTGATTTACATCATTTGTGCCAGATTTTGAGTTACAAATTTTGTCCCCATTTTCCCCTACCCACTGCCCCAAAATAGCAGTCCCACAGGATATCCCCTCCTCCAATCTGCTCTCTCCCATATTTTCTCCCATACCCCTTTCGACTTTTCCAGTAGGGCATGATGGATCTCTATGCCCCAGTGCCTGTATATCTTATTTCCCAATTACATGTAAAATAGTATTAATAATATATATATATATATGTGTATTTAAACATTTGATTTTAAAACTGAATTCCAGATTCATTCCCCTTCCTCCCTTGTCACCCACCCTTACTGGGAAGATAAACAGTTCAGTATAGGTTGTACATGTGTGGCTAATACAAAACAATAACATAGTAGACATATTGTAAAAGACTGACTATATTTCCCTCCCTCCTATCCCACCTCCCACTCATTCTATTCTCTACTTTGATCCAGTCCCTTTTCAAAAGTGGGTGCTTTCAACTTCTCTCCCCCCAAGCCTGCCCTCCCTTCCATCATCCCCCCTCTCATCTCCTTCCCCCGCCTACTCTTCTATAGGGTGAGATACCCTATTTAGTGTGTATTTCATTCCCTCCCCAAGCCAAATTCAATGGGAATAAGGATGACCCATTCCCTTTTGCCTTCCTATTCTTCCCCTCCATTGTAACCATTTTCCCTTGCCTCTTCTATATGAGATAGTTTACCCCATTCTGTCTCTCCCCATCTCCTCTCATTATATTCCTCTCTCACCTCTTAATTTCACCTTTTAAGTTTCTTCCCTTTCTGTTAAATTGGTCCTGTGCCCTCTATGTATACCTGTAAACATGTATACACACATTCACATATGTATTCATATGCCCATATACACTCATATATATATTTCTATTCCCTTAGACTACTGAGAAAAGTTTCATCAGTTACAATTATTGTTTTTCCATGTAGGAATGTTAATAGTTCAACTTTGATAAGTTCCTTATGATTTCTTTTCCCTGTTTACCTTCTCATACTTCTCTTGCTTCTTGTATCTGAATGTCAAATTTTCTATTCAACTCTGGTTTTTTCATCAAGAATGCTTGAAAGTCCTCTATTCTACTGAATGACCATATTTTCCCCTGAAACATGATACTCAGCATGGTAAGTGATTCTTGGTTTTAATCCCAGCTCCTTTGACCTCCAGAATATCATATTCCAAGCCCTTCGATCCCTCAATGTAGAAGCTGCCAGATCCTGGGTTATCCTGATTGTGTTTCCACAATATTCAAATTGTTTCTTCCTGGCTGCTTGTAATATTCTCTCCTTAATCTGGGAATTCTGGAACCTAGGGGTTTTCTTTTTGGGATCTTTTTCAGGAGGTGATTGGTGGATTCTTTCAACCTCTATTTTGCCCTCTGGTTCTAAAACATCAGGGCAGTTTTCTTTGAGAACTTCCTGAGGGATGATTTCTAGGTTCTTACTTTGATCATGGCTTTCAGGTAGTCCAATAATTTTTAAATTATCTCTCCTGGATCTATTTTCCAGGTCAGTGATTTTTCCCATGAGATATTTCACAATGTCTTCTATTCTTTCATTTGTTTGGATCTGTTTAATAGCATCTTGATTTCTCATAAAGTCATTAGCTTCCATTTGCTCCAATCTAATTCTGAAGCAATGATTCTCCTCATTGAGCTTTTGAGATTCTTTTTCCATCTGGCAAATTTGGCTTTTTAAGGCATTCTTCTCCTCATTGCCTTTTTGAGCCTCTTTTGCCATTTGAGTTAGTCTGTTTTTTAAGGTATTATTTTCCTCAGTCAGGCTGTTGACTCTCATTTCATAATTTTCTTGCATCATTCTCATTTCTCTTCCCAATTTTTCCTCCACTTCTCTTATCTGCTTCTTAAGGTCCTCTATGGCCTGTAACCAGCTCGTATTTTCCTTTGAAGCTTTTGGTGCTGGAGTTCTGACTTCACTGTCTTCCTCCTGTTCTATGCTTTGCTCCTTTTTGTCCCCAAAATAGGAGTCTAATGTTGGAATCTTCTGTCTGCTTTGTTTCCTTTGCCTGGTCATGTGGCCCCTCAGTCACTTGACCCCTGGGCTTTTTGCCACAGTAGGACTCTGCCACCAGACAGGGGAGCTTTTGTCCCAAATGCTGGGGTTTTCTCAGCTGCTGGAGGTATTAGATGGGTGCCTTCTCTGAGGCCTCCACATGCTCTGGCAAGCTGGTCACACCCCCCAGGACCTCCACCCTAGACTGCAATCCAGATCCAAGCAGGTTAAAGCAAGAGCGATTACCCCCTCAGACTGGTGCTTGGTTCTCCTACACTCTGCAGGCCCGGAGCTGAAGCTGCCATGTGGCACTGGCTGGCTGTGCCAGAGTCTCAGTGGCTTCTCTCCCTGGGGGAAAAAGCCATGCACTCCCACTTACTGGGTCCCAAAGTCCAGACTGCACTGACCTCTCACTTTGTCCTTCACATCTGTGTGTTGATAATTCTGAAAATGGCCACAGCTGCTGCTGATCTCTACTCTCCTTTAGTAAAGCTTATTTATATAAAGTTCTGCAAAAAGACATTGAGCCTAGTCCTTCTCTGGCGATGCTTGCACTTAAAATCATCAATGCCATGAAAACTAATCAGCCTGTAGGGGCCCAACATTAGAGCAAGATAAATAGTACTTAAGACAAAATCACATACTGAAATTTCCCTGATACAATTAAAGCAGTTTTAAAAGGGGGGGAAATCTGACAATGTATATTAACAAAATAGGGGGAAAAGGATTAATGAGCTGAATATGTAATTTAAAAAATTAGTTTATCAAAAAATAAAGCTCAAATAAAAAATGAGAAAAATGGAAAAATAAAGGAAAATAAAATGTAAACTCTAGACCACAGAAATGGCAAGGTTTCAGGAATAGGCCTCTGATTTTACTGGTATAGGCACCTATTAGATGGGTTAACTTCTACCAAGAGCTTAGCAACTCCCAGTCTAAGAGAATTGTCTAGAATAATGATCAGTTACGTAACTGGCCCAGGGTCACACAGCCAGTATAGGTTAGAGATGTGATTTGCCAGCTTCCTATCCATGATGCCATGCTGTCTCTAAAACTGATAAAAATAAAATCTCATTCGTTGAAAAGACTTAACAAAATCAATAAATTCTTTGCTAACCTCCTTGAAAGGAAGAGGGATCATATCACTAAAATAAATAATGATCAAGGAAAATAAATATGACCAATAAAATGACCAAGAGAAAAAAATATTAAAAATTATCAAAACCTATAGGCAAAACCACAAACATATGCCATATATAACTTATTATACTTGCTCCTATTAAGAATTAAAAGTATATATATATATGAATATTTATCAAGATGTAAATACACAAACTGATAGGACATGAAATAGGGATCTTAAATAATCCAGTTTCATAAAAAAAGAAATCTGATTAACTTTAAATAATTCTAGTCTGGATATATTTAAAGATGAATTCTGTCAAACTTTCAAAGAACTATTAATAATTATGCCACACAAATTATCCTCAAAATTGAGGGAAAAAAACCACCAGATTTTTTTTTTAACAAGACAAATATAGTACAACTACATTATATATCCTGGGAAGACAAAAGAAAGGAAAGAGAAGTATAAAATAATACCATTAGTATCAATTAAAAAACTTAAATAGTGACCAAAATTTTCCATCCCTCTGTCCCATATTATTGTATTTTTTGAAGAGGAAAAGATTTGAAAAGGTTCAGTTATAATTGCAATAATTATAACTGATAAAGACATGTCCTATCAATGTCCTTGACAACTAAGAAGAAAAATGCTATTTAACTATTGAGTCACAGCTATTTGTATCATACTTCTATTCTATTAATTCTCAAAGTCATTCGGCTAGTAAGTGTGTTAAGTGTCTGAGGCCGGATTTGAACTCAGGCTTTCCTGACTCCAAGGCTGGTGTTCTATTCACTGCGCCACCTAGCTGCCCCAATACCATTACTGTTGATTCAAAATTTTTAAATTAAAATAACAAAAAAAAATTCATTCTTATGCTCCACAATATTGTGTCTTTTGAATAGACAAAGTTTTGAAAAGGTTCAATCATAATTGTATAGATCAAACTGATAATTGTATTAGAGGAGCATATTGGTGCTCTGTTGGTAGAACTGTGCTTCTGGCCTTGTGGAATGCAGTTTGGAACTGTGCCCCTAAACTCACTGAATTATGTATGTGCACGATCCTTTGGTGCCACTACTAGGCTTAAATCCCAAAGAGATCAAAGAAAGAAACAAAAATATTTATAGCAGCATTTTTTGTCATAGCAAAGAGTGTTCATCAGTTGGGGAACAGCTGAACAAATTATGGCATATGGATATGTATAAGAAATGATAAATGGGACAATTTCAGAGAATGCTGGGAAGACTCGTATGAACTAATGCAGAGTAAAGAAAACAGAACATGAACAACAATTTATAGAATACCATAACATTGTAAAGAAAAGCAACTTTGAAAGACTTAGGAACTTCAATCAATCATGACTCCAGAGAACTGATGAGGATGCATGTTACCCAGTTTCTGACAGGAGGGATAGACTAAAGTGTAGAATAAGACAAATATTATTGGACATGTCAAATATATGGATTTGTTTTGATTTACTGTGGTAATTTGTTACAAGGATTGTGTTTTTCATTTTATATTTGTGGGGTATCTATCCTGAGGGGAGAGAGGAGTTAGCTAGCTATAGAAATCCCTCTCCTCAAAGAAAAGAACATTTTGAAAAATACACAGAACCAAAGGAAGTCCAGAAGGAAATAAATGAGACAACTTTGAAAGAAACATATTGAATTGGTTGTATATTTTTATAAAGGCAAGCTGTATATGATGCACCTACTAGTTTTATACCCCCAAAGAGATCAAACAATAAAAGACCCATATGTACTAAAATATTTATAGTAGATCTTTTTATGATGGCAAAGAATTAGAAACTTAGAGGGATACTCATCAATTGGGAAATGACTGAACATGTTATAATATACGAGAGATGGTAGAATACTATGTGCTGCAAGAAATTATGAGGTGGACAGGTTCAGAAAAACATGGGAAGACTTAAGTGAACTGATAGAAAGTAAAGTGAGGAGAACAATTCCTACAATAACTACTGTATTGTAAAGATAAACAACTTTGAAAGATAAGAACTCTGATCAATAAAATGACTAACCACAAATCCAAAGGACTCATGACATAACATGCTATCCACTTCCAGATAAATAGCTAATGGACTTGGTGCAGATTAAAATATGTTTTCTTCCTCCCCCCCCACCTCCATTTTTGGACATAGGTAATGTGAGAATACATGTTACTTGACTACATATATTTATAAAAAATTTTGTTTTTCTTGCCTCCACAATGAGTAGATGAGGGAGAGGAGGAAGGAAGAGAATTTGGAATGGAAAATAAAACAAAATTGAATTTTTTACAAAGGCAAGATGTATATAGTTAAAATTCACATTTTCACAAATAACTTCTTGTTCCACTTTCTATATAGAAATAACCTTTTTGTTCATTAAATTCAGAGTAAAAAAACCCCAAAAAGTCAGCCATAAAAACAAAGGAAAGGTATAAGTCTAATTTTATGTTGTATATTACAAATATTAAATGCTTGCTGAAAATATAGTATAGGAAATAATATACATTCTGGTAGTTGCATGGTCTATCTAATTGTCTGTGTAGAAACCTAGTTCCTAGCAGTGAGTTGTGGTAGAATAAAATCAACCTTGTAGTCAGGAACATTGCCCAGAATTGGTGATTAAGAGATCATTGTTAAACTCTGAGAGAAGTTTCAGTCTTTGAGGACAGTATCTGTGTCCTAGTTGTCTTGCATGTGCTAAATCAATTTACTGAAGTAATTTTAATTCAGATTCACAGGCTATCATTATTGTGGTGAAATAAGGCCATATTGAGCTCTCTATCTTTTTTTCAACATATATTTTTAGTTTTCAAAAATATTCACTTTTATAAGATTTTGAGTTCCAATTTTTTTTTCTCCCTTCTTCTCCAAGATGGCAAGCAATCTGATATAGGCTATACATGTACAATTATATTAAAAGTATTTCCACATTAGCCATGTTATGAAAGAAGAAATAAGAAAACAAAGGGGAAAAACAAAGAAAAAAAGAATAAATAGTATCCTTCGATCTGCTTTCTGACTTTACAGTTCTTTCTCTGTGTCTTTTGGAATCATCTTAGATCATTGTATTGCTAAGAAGAGCCAAATCTATTAAAGCTGACTGTTACACAGTGTTGATGTTACTATGTATAATGTTCTCCTGGTTCTGCTCACTTCACTCAATGATAAGTCCAAGTTTTTCTGAAATCTGCCTGCTCATCATTTCTTATAGCACAATAGTATTCTTTTATGTTTACATACCACAACTTGTTTAGTCATTCTCCAATTGATGGGCATCTCCTCAATGTCCAATTCTTTGTCACCACAAAAAGAGCTGTATAAATAAATATTTTTGTACATGTGGGTCCTTTTTTTTTATGATCTCTGGGATACAGACCTAGTAGTGGGGTATTGCTGGGTCAAAAAATATGCACACTTTTATAGCCCTTTGGACATAGTTCCAAATGCCTCTCCAGAATGGTTGGATTAGATTGAAAGTCCACCATTAATGTTCCAATTTTCCTATATACACCTGTAAGAAAACCTTAATTTACAAAACAGATCTTAGTGGGGGTGATTATATACATTCCACAAGTCCTCCACCAGTTTCTTTACTGACCTATCATAGCAACTTAAAAATACACTTGATCTACACAAATTTATTTATGTATAACTATTCAGAAGTATAGTTGTTGCCTTAAAAGAAGTATACCCATGAATAAGTGCCAGCTCCCCTGACTAAAAGAGCTAATGGACCCCCAGAGAGGAGAAACTGACTCTCCTAATTGGCTATAGAGTCAAGCCAAGTTTTCAATGTCAAGAAAAATAGATCCTCACTGATATTAAATACAATTGTGATTCTTGTTGATTGGATTTACATGTTTTTAATGAATAAAAAAGTATTAAATGCTTATTCCTAGCCAAGCCCTGTGCAAAAAAGAAAAAGCAAGATGATCTTAGGTTACAAGGAGGTAAAAGGGCTAGACGACTGTAAGGGTTATGGGATTTAAAGATCTTCCATGCCCCATTGGACTTGCTGACATAGCAGGAAGGGGCGGAGCAAGAGGAAGCGGAAGCCAAACTAGAGTTCCTGCGGTGGCTGGCGGTGGTGGCCACGGCGGCAGCAGCAACAGAGGCAGCGGCAGCGCGAAGCCCTTTGTGAGTTAGCCAGAATTTCTGCTAAGGACTCCTGCTGAGGACTGCCAGGGGCCGGAGCTGCTGGGAGCACGCTTCCCGGACGCTGGGTGGTTGCTGTGAGTGGGGAGAGGAGGACCTTTGCCTGAGGTAGCCTGTTCTGTTTTAAAGGCTTGAAAATGTGGGTGCTTTCTACTTTATCTACCTGTGCCAATGTCATAACTACTCTGATGGTTTTCACTTTCTGGTTTTGGGACTCAGTCTTTTGGTATCTTAATAAATTTTCTAGTTTATTCCTCCATATGGCAAGCATGATGTATTTTGTGATGGATAATTATATCAGCATATCTGTAATCTCCATAGGCATTGTGAATATGGCATTGCTGATACAACGACACATAAAAGAAAGTTCAGGAGCAGGGTGGACGGAAAGGTCAGAAAATCCTTAGAAGGCATGATTAACTTTAAGTTAATTTAAGTTAAGTCCCAGGGATCCTTAGGGTATTTCCTTACATAAGTTAAACACACAATTTTCTTGATTATTCCTCAGGTTACATGGTTTCCATCATCCTCTGAACATATTTTGAATAGTAAATGAGCCTTTTTGAAATGCAGCATCTGGAACTGTGCTCCATGGGCAGTCTAATAAGGACAGCATAGAGCCAGACTGTCCTCTTACTGTTATGTGAAATCATGGGATTTATGTGGAATTGTATCTTTGAAAGCCTATTTAAAATAATAAGAGCATTTATATAGTGCTTTAAGGTTTCAAAAGCACTTTTAAAGTCTTATACTCATAATAACCTTTGGAAGGTAGGTGCTATTATTATCTTCATTTACAGATGAGGAAACTGAGGCAGATGCTGATTAAGTGACTTTTCCATGTTCACACACAGCTACATAACTGGTTAGAGTGAAATTGGAACTCAAGTCTTCCTGACCTAGGGTCTAGAGCTTTAGCCATTGTGCCACCAACTTGCTTTCAAAACAGATTTTAAGTCACTAATTCAGGATGTTTTTGAATTTTTTCAGCAGTGGACAGTACAAATTTTCTTTTTTTTAAATGAAATTTTCTCTTTTTTAATTGATAAACACTTATTTTCTCTTCTCAAACAACATTTTCTATTCAGAAAACCTATCACAGGGTCTCATTGGCAATAGTTTTTCTCCCTGAAGTTTACCCAGTACTTCTGCTTCATTTCCTTGTCAGTGTAGCCTAAAGCAAAGGCTCCTGTCAAGTCACAAATTGGAGAGAATTTCCATGCATAGGCTCTGCTTCACTTTGTTTTGAGAGCACAATGTGTGAGGGAAATGTCAGTTTTAGTCTCTTCTGGTTAAGAAAGTAGAGGATGCATTCTGGGTTTCTCAATTTGTTGTTAACACCATTCAAGTTACATCTGTCAAAGAGCTTCTGTTCTATTAATTACATGCCACACGTCATTACCAGTATGAATGTTGTCCATTGTTCTCTTCTAGGCAATGCAGGGGATTTACAAAAGAATGTAGCAGTTCCACAAGCATTTCGTAAAAGTGAGTGACATCAATAGTTTACTAACTTACACTTCTTGCTCTCCAAATATTCACTGTTTGTATTTGGGGTTTCATATTTAGTTGATACATACGTTACTCACTATAACAACAATTATCATGGGGGTGATGGTATGAAGACTATGAGATGTGGGTCAGGAATTAGAGACTGGGAACCAAACATTTACTGCTCGATCTGTCAGTGACTCACAGTTGGTCACTTCCTGGGACTACAAAATTGAATTGTTTTGAGTCCTATATATTTAAGTGTGAATGGCACTCAATGGCCACCCCTAATGATTAGTGAGGTTTATAAGCTAGGTTAAAACAATTCCAGAGTGTGAACTCAGTCATTTTAGTTTTTGAAAAACCTTTGAAGATGTTAGAATATAGAGTTTGAGCTGTCCAGCCTGTTTTGCTGCTTTTGAGTCTGGAAAAACTGGTAACTGGTAACTACTGTCTTGGAACTATCATTTGAAATCCTCCCCTTTTGCCAAAGTAAGGTTGTTTGTTTTCCATCGTACCTCCTTCCCTTACTCCAAAGTTGTATATGAGATCTTTCTTTACCCTAGTTAGTATCCATGCCCGTAATGCTCTGCTCCCTATTGTCCAGCTTCATTCAAAAATCAGCAAGTATTTCCTGATCCCCCTAGATGCTAATACCTTTCCATTTTTTCACATTATTTTCATTTACTCTGCATGTAGCTTCTATGTATCTAGTTATTTACTCATCTCCACCCTTAGAATGTATGCTCCTTGAGGTGAGGGATGGTTTTATGTTTTTCTTTGCATCCGCAATGATGGCATGTAGTATGTGACTAATAAATGACTAACTTCTAATTAAGGAACAAAAAAACAAAGCACATTTTGTACCTGCATCCTAATTCATTAATATTCCTTTGTATCTAGAAGAAGAACTTAATGTTACTTTACAAAGCTTCAAGTTATCCAGGAATGATTTTACCAATTCAAGTTTGCAAATTTCTTATTTGCTATGAGAATACTAAAAAGTCATTCAACCTCTGGGATAAAATAGCTGCTTCACGGTCCAGTATGTGAGTAACTCTCCTGTGAAAATTAGGAGAAAGATGAATTACCAATATACAGAGTTTCTAGATTAGCCTTAGTTTTAAACCTTTTCTCATAGGCCAGAGTGCCTTATCCTTTTCCATGGTGTAGTTCACTTTTACACATTTTAAAAGATCTGAGAATTAGAGTTAACAATGCTCAACAACATTAACTTGGTGCACAGATGGTACCTGAAACCCTAAATACAAAAACGAACTTAACTGATTACTATTAATCTTAGGTAAGTCACAACTTCTCCATGCCTCAGTTTCCTTATATGTAAACTAAGGGGTTGGGATTAGATGGCCTTTAGAGGCAGCTAGGTGGCTCACGGAGAGAGGGCTGGGCCTGGTATCAGGAAGACCTGACTTCAAATTCACCCCCAGAGGCTTACTAGTTGTGATTCTGGGCAAGTCACTTAATTTCTGTTTTCCTTAACCCAATGGAGCAGGAAACTTCACCAAGAAAACTCCATGGACAGCATTGGAGTAATATGGTCCACTGGCTCATCACGTTGGATGTGACAGAATAACAAGGCTAATTCCAACTCAATAATTCTAGGAAATTATTTGAATTCACACTGGATGTATTTAGTCCAATCATTTTCATCTAATACAAAGTAGAATTTACAACATGGAGAAGTATGTCGAGTAGCTTGGGTAGTAAAATAGGGAAAGTTGGTATAACCAGTGATATTCTCTGAAGTCTCTTCAGAAAGAAATATGATTAGTGCCCATAATAGTTTGTAATTGTAATTGTAATATGTCATAAATATGCATATGACCAAGGGGGTAAAACATAACAGGTCTAAATTCTGAAGGCCAAAACAAAATTAAAGCTACTCATTAAAGAAACTTTAATGACCCCCTTTTGTAGGTCTCTTGTAATGTTCCTTAAGCAATATTTACACCTACCAGTGATACAATTTAAGTCTAGGCATCTTTCTAGATTTGTCCCATTTTAAAATATGGGCATACTAAAAAATGTGGTACATTGCTACTAATAGAAGACCCATCTAGTTGAAATGCATATCAATTATTAATAATAAAACCAGAGAACATTTTTTAAAACAAAAATGTCGTAGAAAATTTGAAATCCTTACAATAGAAATGAACATTAATTGCTACAAGATGGCAATTACTTGCCTTAATATAGTTTTATATCTCAAAACTTACATTGTATAAATTACATTGTGATTGATCTCATCAGCTCCCTTGGATTCAATCATCTGTTTTTTCTGATAATTCTAAAATCTACCCATCCTGCTCCAATCTCTCTGCTCACCTCCATTGTTACATCTCCAATTGCATTTCAGACATCTCAAACTGGTTGCCCAACAGACTTAATATATCCAAAATGGAACTCATTGTCTTTCCCCCTAAACCCTTCCCACTGGCCTTCTATCTTTCCTATTACTGTTGAGGGCAACATCACCTTCCTGGTCCCTCAGGCTCACGATGCAGGGGTCAGCCTGGATTCTTCACCATCTCCACCCCCAACAATATCCCATCTGTTGCCAAGGCCTGTTGCTTTCACCTTTGCAACATCAATCCAATACACCCCACTACTCTCACAGACACTGCTACAGCTCTGATGGTAGGCCCTTATCACCTCATGCCTGGATCATTGCTTGCTGGAGAGGAGGGAGAGGTCTGCCTGCCTCAAGTTTCTCTCCCCTCCATTCCAATCAGCCACTAAAGTGAAACAAGTCTGAACCTCCTATCCACCCCCCCCCCAACAAATTCCAGTGGCTTCTTATTGTGTCCTGGAGAAAATACAAAATGCCCTGTTTGGCATTCAAAGTCCTCCAAAACCTAGACACCTCTTACCTTTCCAGTCTTCTTACAGCTCACTCCCCAACTCTTAGATCCAGTAATGTTGGCCTCCTGGTGATTCCACAAACAAGAAACTCCATTGCTCAGCTCCTGGCATTCTTTCTGGTTGGCCTCCATGCCTGGAATATTTTCTTCCTCTGTTCCAACTACTCACCTCTCTGGCTTCCTTTAAGTCCCAATTAAAATCCCATCTCCTACTGGAAGCTTCCCCTCTGCCTTTCCTTTGTCAATTATCTCCCACTTATCTTATGTTTAGCTTGTTTTGTATATATTTGTTTGCATGTTGTCTTCCCTATTAGATTTTAAACTCCTTGAGGTTAGGGACTTCTACCTTTTTTGTATGCCCAGTGTTTTTGGCACGGAGTTGGCAATTAGTAAATATTTGCTGAATTGAACTGGAAATTTAAATTGTGTATTCATTCATTACTTTACGTGGAGGCATGATGGAGAAAGCTGGTCTCAGAGTCATAAAGATCAGGGTTCAAGTCCTACCTCTGACACATACTGGCAGCATGACTCTAGGCAAGTTACTTAGGTTCTTAGTGTCCCTGAGGTAACTCTCTTAAGGCTAATCCTCTAGTCAAGAAAGTCAATAAATATTTATTTAGGGCCTCCTGTGTGCTAGGTAGGCAGCTAGAATAGAGTGGATAGAGTGCCAGGTCTGGAGTCAGGAAGACTCATCTTCCCAAGTTCAACTCTGGCCTCGGACACTTACCAACTGTTTGACTCTGGGCAAATTACAACCCTGTTTGCCTCAGTTTCCTCATCTGGAGGAATGAGCTGGAGAAGGAAATGGTAAATTACTCCAGTATCTTTGCCAAGAAAGCCCCAAATAGGGTCATGAAGAGTAGGACATGACTGAAAAACATGTGCTCAGTGCTAAGCTCCACAAATAAGAAAAAAGAAGACAGTCCCTGCCCTCAAGGAGCTCACAATCCGATTGGGGAAGACAACACACAAAAGGAAAGCTCCCCCTTCCCAAAATGGAAGGTAGATTGTGGGGAAGGGGAGGTGAGGGATGGTATTTGTGTGCTCGTGGAGTCAAAACTAAAGGAAGACTTTGGGAGGAGTTTATGGCTGCACCTTCCAGCCCACCAATTAGAGGTGAGAGGCAACTGAGAGTGCGAAGGTGTTGAGTATCAAGGCTGAGTCAGCCTGCTTGATGATGCTGATAAGACTTCAGGTGAGGCGATTATCCCGGAGGAAGCTTGATATTAGTGGAGTCCCAAATGGAAAATGAAGAGAGCTGGTGCTGACTGACCAGCCTTGGTAGGAGTTCTTCATAGGGAATTTCCTGCACAGATGAAATCCTAAATCTAATAAAAAAAAAACCAATTCATTGCAATGCAATGAAGCAAATTATGTTAAAAACGCTTCAGTTCACTGACTGGTTACAAATACATTTCAGAGTGTACCTGTGGGGAACAGGAGAGGATGTGAAGGTGTGGGGCCTGCTGGGGAAGGAGTGGGTGTATTTGAAATGTTACAAGCTCGGGAAGGATTATCCTCAGCACCTGACCCCTACACATGGTGTCCACAGTCTTACACATCGACACAAGATATACACACACTCATCTCTACCATTTTCCATTTATATAAAAAGACCTCAGGGAGGAAACACCTGTGTTTTATTTAACAAACCCTCAGATGGAAAATAAAGTGTTTCCTTAGCCAGATGTAAAGTTTCAGGAAGCTTATTTTCTTGGATAAGATTTTTACAGAAAATTTCCACATGGCAAGGCCTACTGAACAGTAATTGAATGAGAATATGACACCCACAAATCCAAACTACAGGGCGGGGGGTGTGGGGTGTGTGTGTGTGTGTGTGTGTGTGTGTGTGTGTGTGTGTCTAAAACTTTACATGTATACTAGCCAGCTCAGTTAAACCTTTTTTTGAGCATTCCTAACGGCCAAGTTTCATCTGCCAAAAGTACAAGATTATTTTTCATGAGTGTGAGAAATGGTAATTTAAGAAATTACAACCTAGCCATACTTTGTGCTTCGTCATACCCAGTGCTGCAATTCTTTCCTTTTTTTTTTTTCTAAAATGTTTGGATTGTCCCATCATGCCCAGGCTGGTAGTGCAGGAGCTATTACTGGTCAGCTTGAAGACTTTGATCTCCTACATTTCTCTCCTGGGTCAGTTTACCCTTCTTTAGGCAACCTGTTGGGCGCCTGCTCTGAAGGACTCATCTTATTGATACCAAACTTAATGTGAACACCTAATCTGCTTAGTTGGCTGTATCTCAGAACTCCTGGCCTGAGAGATCTCCTAGATTTAGCTTCTGTGGTAGCTGGGATTACAGGCACACACCATCACTGCCAATAATGTGATCTTTTCATAAAGAAAACTCTCAACTCTGTTCTTTATGAATCATATTCACAGACAATGGGAAAAATCATTGATGTATATTAAAAACAACAAATAATTTACTATAAAAGTGATTTATTATAAGGAAACTTTAAATATAACCAACAATACTGAAAATATTGTGACTGGCATTTACAACCTCAATCAGAATTCTTTGTTGTACAAGTATTTCTTTATCATTCTTTGAATAGTTAACAACAAACTAGTGCAAGAGAACCAATAACTTTTTTAGCAGTAAGCATACAGAATGATGAACTGAGAATTCAGGTTGATTAGTGTTTTTCTCCTTGTATAAGACACAGAATTTTAAAATAAAATCTGAAGTACAAATACTAACAAATTATTATCATGTATGTAACATTTCTTCCCTGCAAGGTAGCATGTGTAAAAAAAAAGTTAATATATTTAAAATTTGGCTGAAGTTATATTTTAAATTGTTTTATATACAACTTCAGATAGGTACATTATTTTCTAACCATAGTTTCATATTCAAATAATGCTGAAAAGATTTCCCAAACAGAACAAAAAAGAAATAAAGAATATATAACCTCATCTATACTGAAGCTGAAAACATGATTTCTAGGAAAATAAAAAAAAATTTCATTTTAATTTTAGTGCAAACACACAGCTTAACATGAATATTATTAGTGAACGGTAGGCCACAAAGACACTTCTTACTAACTTAAGGGAAAAGGGCAAGTTTTTTTTTTTTTTTGGGGGGGGGAAGAGAATAAAATTCTGGACAAAGGACCTGAATTCAAATCCCACCTTTGTCACTTACAATCTATGATCCTTTGGCAAATCATTTAAACTCTCAGGCTTCCATCCCCCTCTCTGTGTGACTTTTAAATCCCTTTCAACTCTTAACATCCTATAAATTAACTTCTTTCCAAATTAGAACATCAGAAAAATTAAACAAGAATAGCATTCCTTTATTCTTGGTAACAAACTAATGGTTTATGTTTAGCACACTGTTTGAGTATGTGCCCTCACAAAATCAGTGGGTAGTAAGGTGGTATAATAATGCTATATTTGGGGGACTGGGGATATTTCACAATTTAATTTTTGTCCTAATTTTATTCCTTTGTTATTGTTTTTCAGATTTTTATTTCTGCCATCCCGATGGTATTTTTCTCTGACAAAAACCTTGTGAGTAGCTATTGATTGATAAAGTTTCTGTTCTGTCCTATCTCTTCAGAGACTGATACCAGAGTTAACACAAGAGAAGAAAGAACCATTTTGGTTTAAATGTTGGAAAGATTCATCTTACATAAGCCCAGTCTAAGGATATGGAAATAATATTCTCTTTGATAAAAAAAAGACTGATCTCAGATTAATTTTGCTATAGGAAATATTTTACAGTGACTAAAAGATTTCTGGGATTTAGAACCCAAAACGTCATCTTTAATAAATAAGTTTAAAGTTCAAGGTAGTCTTCTGCCCTTTTATCAACAGTTCTCAAAATGGGACTTTATTTATTTTTACTATTGATCATACCAATAGTTATTCTGTGGCCCAGTTATTTGGAGTTACTTTGATTTGAAATTCGAAAGGAAAAAAAGTACAAAAATCTGCTATGAAAAGATGGATATCAAAGTCTAAAGTAAAGCCTAGAATTTTTTTTAAAGAAGTGAAAAACAGTAGGAATTGCAAACTATAAAACAAAAAAGAAGAAAAGGGTAAGATTTGATTGCTTAGGAAAAATGTGACGATTACTTGCCATCTAAAAAGGCTTTGTTCTCCTCACTAAAAATGTTTGGATTGCCAGTTCTTAAACCAGTGGAATGTATTAACTATTGACATTATGCCAAATTAGTCAAAATGTAGTTTATTGCAAAACATGAGGTCCTAACATTGCATGTGGAGTATTAGGCTACTTTTCAAAGAGACCTACATCAAGCCAGAAAATAAAAAGGATGAAAACAGACACACCACATATAGACTTTGTAGAAAGAATGTAATGTCATGCTTTTCAACTACGATCAGCTTCCAAGTTCCTTTCTGACTTGACATAATAATTTGAATCTACCAGAATGAACCCAGTACTATGAGTATTTTACTAACTTTGTACACACTATTTCTAAGATGCCACAATTAGAACAAACTTTTTAGCAAATTTTAAATTTTGTAGAGTAGAAACTAATCGAGATACTGATTTCTTAAAATCTCTTTCCAAAGTGTTGTAGGTAAAGCCTATTATCTATGAAATCACTATTTTTTTTTTACTGATACATTATAGTGTTATGTAAAAAAAAGCAAAAAAAAATTCTGAAATCACAGGAAATGCTCGGCATCTACAACAAAGATAGACATGTTTTCAGTGGACAACCACTACTGTGCTGTTCTGTGATATTAGCTCTCGTCAAATGATATTTCTCCATCATGCTGTGGAATCAACAATGTCCATGTTTGTTCCAAATAAAGCAACTAACTGTTCTTCATAATTTGCAATGTTCCTTTTCATAATTTCCATGCAGGGTCCCAAAAGCCTTTCAAATGCTTGCACGTCCATGGCTAAGATTGATCAGAGCAAGAGGAAGAAGAAGAAAACAACTATTATTTGCAAATTTGTAACAATGTCAGGAAATCCATGAATGTACAGCCAGTATATACAAAGTCACATATTACACAATCACTTAGGTAATCTCTTATGACAAACCAGCCAACAACCATTTAAGTGCCTACTATGTGCCAGTTACTGTAATACATATGAAAATGTAAAAGCATAAAAACTCATCCAGTTTCAAGAGCAGGCCATGCTATGCTCATCATCTATGCATAGGGTCAGTCAAAAGAAGAATCCAGAGAAGGGAAAAGCCTTACAAGTCTCTGTACCTTTTAATGTAATAGGACATGTGTCGATTTAAAATTGAGGGTCCATGAGGAAAGAAGGACATTGAAAAATAATGATGTTTTTACTATTGTTAAATTCTTAAATTTGTTCATTTAAAAAATGAGTTTATTTCAGCTTCTCCTTAGACTATGAAAAGTACCTCACAGAAATTTGGCTTTCTAAAAGATACCATTGCATCCCTGGCTATGCTCTCTAGTTGGAGCTGTCTTCCTGTCATTGTGCACCCCCCTCCCCCTGTAAACTGGGCTGGGAGGAGGTTGCCCAGTCTGTGCTCCCCAATGCCACTCTTGAACTACCTGCTGTCACCTCTTTTGAGGCACAGACTCGGTGGATGAACTTTTCTCAAATACAGATCCTTGCTGCTCTGTTGGCCTCTAGCTGATTCTTCTTCCTTTCCTCCTGGCTTGAAATCTTCCCCTCAGTCACTGACCCTGCTCTCATAACTGAACATTTCTTATGTCCACATATGTGTTCATTCTAAAGATGTTTAATATTATTCTTAAGGTATAAGTTAACCACATAACATGGCAGCCAAAAAACCCTAATGTGATATTAAATATGATATTAAGGCTGCATTAAAGAATCCAGGCCTAAAATAAAGTCCTACTGTATGTTACCTTGGTCAGATCCCATCTAGAGTATTGTGTTGGGCTCTGGTGCTGCATGTTGAGAAGAATATTCATAAGAAAGAGAATATTCCCCAATTCGATCTCCCCATAGCAGGATCAGCTGAAAATCTCGAGGATGTGAAGCCCAGAGAAGACACAACTTAGGGGGTGACATGATTGCTGCCTTTGAATATCTTAAGGGCTGTCATACTGGTGGATGTTAGCTCAATGGAAAGAAAAATTCCCCAACAATAGGAAGTTCCCCAAAGAGGAATGGGCTGCCACTGCTTCTAGCTCATGGACTCTGCCTTCCTAGAAGCCCTTGAGTGAAGACTGAGGGACCATTTGTTGTCATGGGGGAAATTGGTTAGGTGCGTTTGATGTCTTTGGAGGTGCCTTTCAACTCTTCTGTGCTTTCCCATCTAGTATAAAGCCACAAAGCCTTCTAAAAGGGCTGAGTCTTCTAGTAAGAAGCCAAACTATTTCCTTATGAAATCACTTACTCAAACATCTTAAAATTCATAATTCTGCTGCCCTACCCCCTTCTTTGGTGCTTGAAACTTTTTTCAAGGTCATTAATGTTTCTTGGCCTAATAGACATCACCCAAATATATATGTGTGTGTGTGTGTGTGTGTGTGTGTGTGTGTGTGTGTGTATGTGTGTGTGTGTGTGTATATATACTCTTATCAATGTATATTTATAAAATTTATTTGGGAAAAGATTGATAAAAAAGCACTGAAAGGTTATTGCGAAATGTGTTTTCCTCCTAAAACAAATTAAAGTTAACAATACGGTAAGGAAAGATTTGAATATATTTCTAAAATGCATTTATTTCAATCCTTTAAAAGATAATTTTGGACATAAAAATAAACATTACAACATTTTTGCTCAAAATGTCATTTGCTGAGCTGCTAACAGGTATATGACGTTAAAAGAAGGTAATAAAGTCAGTAATTAATGCCTGAGAATATGCAAACATGATAAGAATTTATGCATCATTCTGACAAATCTAAAACTTTTCTTTCTGACACTCTAATAATAATTCTTACATTTGAGCTTTCATCACCAGTGACCAAATCCACATTTCCCATATCAAATCCCTTCTTTCTACTCCCACTTTAGCTCAGGCCTCATCACCTTTCACAAAGATTACTGCAGTAACCTAATTAGTCTCACTGACTTAAGTCTCTCCTCTCTGGTCTATCCTCTTCATAGCTGCCAAAGTGATTTTTCTAAAGTACATATCTGACTGTGTCACACACTCTCTCTCCTCTCAATACATTCCAGTGGTTCGTTTTAGGATTAAATATAATCCCCCTTACATTTTTCAAGCCCCTTCACAGCCTGGCCCCAATCCATCTTTCCAGACTCATGGGCCTTCCTCTCCTACACTCTATGATCTTGCCAAACTGGCATCTCTTGAGGCCTCACACATGATGCTCCATCTCCTGTTTCAAGTCTTTGTACTGGCTGGCCTCTGGAACACACTCCCTTCTCAACTTTGCCTCACTGAAACCCTCTCCTTCTTAAAGAAAGACTTTCTACATGCAGCTTTTACTGACCTCCTCTCTGACAGTCTCCTTACTCCCCGACTAGCCTGTGTTTATTTGAATTTATTCTCTCTATACTTAACATATGTATTTGCTATTTCCTCCTTAGAATGTAAGTTCCTTGTGAGGAGAAGCTTTTTTATTCCTTATTCCTCCCACTTTGCACAGTGTTTGGCATATAATAGGTCCTTAATATCATGAACTGCTTCTGCAGGGAAGGTGCCATGGCTACCAAAGATCCAGAAAAGACAGTCCTTGGTACTGTCAAATGGTTCTGCATCAGAAAATTAGATGATTTTTATCAGGGGAAAGGACATTAAAGATGAGGCATTAGCATCTGCTCTGCTGCTGCGCTCAAAGGGTCATAGGATTTTTCCATCTGATTTGCACTTTGAAACCGCCAGATGTGCTAATGCCATTAGAATGTGAGCTCCTGGAAAGCAGGGACCATCTTCCTTTTCTATTTGTATCCCTAGTGCTCTGTACACACTAAGCACACACTTAATAAGAGACTCATTCATTCATTAGTAAATGATTATTTTTTGATCATGGAATCTCAAAGCAATTTACAAATAATGTCTTAGCTCTCTTTACAATTCTATGAGATAGGGAGTGGATATCCATTAAAAAAAAATGAATTGTTGATCAAAGACCAGGAATGGCATTCTGTGTTATATTGATGAAATAACTAACCACTAAAACATGATACCTTTAAATTTCTTCATGCTTTAGTGTATGTAACATAGAAACAATGCAAATGAAATATGAAAGCTTAAAAAAAGGTTAGTAGATGTAATGTCATTTCAATAAAGAAAAGAAACTTGAGCTTTCATCAGAAAGCATTCAACCTATAAGTGTAACAAAATTATCTGTAGCAAATAAATACAGGTGTTTGAGCCATTATACTTGAATTAAATACCTAAACATTTGACAGTTCCAATAGCGTGGGCTGAAGCTGCTCGGGGTTTGTTTGTTACCAGGGCCAGTTCTCCAAAATATTGCCCCCTAGTATATCGGGCGATTTCAATGGCACCATTCTCTTCGGCTTCCTGTTTATTCTGGAAATGCATTAAACATTTATTCAATTTCTTTAAAATAATTTAAACTTTCACATAAATATGAAAAGAAAAACTAGACCAGTGTTCCATATGTTGTTATATGGATTTCAGTGGATTAAGGAATCTTACCTTTCTTTTCATAGATATTTTTACTTCTCCAGATTCTATAATGAAAAACGAATCAGCTGAATCTCCCTGTTGGGGGAGGAAAAAAAAAACAGAAAAAATTCAAGCTCTGTTCTATCCATTTGCCTCCTTTAACCTGTAGCCTTTAAACAACCCAACCATGAATATAAAGGTCACCTTCTTGGAAAAAAAAAAAACCCAAACCCCCCAAACCCAGCAAAATGAGCACTCTTTTTTTTTCTTGACAAGAGAAGTGTTGTCAATTACATTACAATAATAATGGCATATTTTGGATTGTTCTGCATTTCATCCCCAAAATGCAAGCATTCTTCTATTAGATGACTATATCTCCCTTTCTTTTTGTGTGTATCTATGTACATACTTATTTACAATTCATTTATTCATTGATTTATTTATTCTTTCTACATACATATATGTGTGCATATATATGTATGTGGTGTGTGTGTGTGTTATATTGTAGGCAATTCCTGGTATGAAAACTCCCTCCACTGATTAAGCTCAGCAACTCAGCCTTCATTTTTAGTTCTAGAGCACAGCCTAGGTCACTGAAAGATTAAATGCCATGACTACAGTCATGAAGTCAGCACATGTCCCAAAGGCAGGACGAACTCTGGTCCTCCTTAGCTCCATGGCTGACCCTACATCCACTATATCACGTTGCCTCCTGAGCCTCTGAATACATGTGATACAATGACTGTTTAAATTTTAACCTGGGCAACAACTATTTGAAATTTAAAACCAGGCAATACTACTTTGTGTCACAAGCAAGAGTGTTCTGGAGCCAGCTCAAACTGGCTCACAAAAGCCAATTGTTAAATTTTGAATGTGAGTATTTAACACCTCAGAAATTGGCAAATGCTATAAATCAGGGCTTGACTTAGTGTTTTGTTGATTGCCTTGATTCAAGAAAGTAATGGAGAAAATGTTAATAATCCAGATTAAACTTAAAAGTGAGTCATGCGTGCATTTTTTTCTTTCAGAGAGTCAGCTGTTAAGCATCTACCAGTAGACCCTTGGATATGTGTGATTCTGTCCAGCTCTTTATTGGGTCATAGGACTTCGAGCTGAATAGGACCCTAGAAGTTATCCAGTCCAACCCCCTTTATTTTACAGATTAAGGAAACAGGCCCAGAAAGGTTAAAAGGCATTCCCAATGTCATATGGAAAGTAAGTGCTAGAGCTGGGGTTGTCCTTCAACTTCAAAGCCAACACCCCTTTCCAATATAACATATTGTGTACACCCTGTGATATACTATGGAACTTCTGTCAGAAATATTTTTTTTGGCCCTGGGAAAGGAATCCTATAATTTCTTTCATGCCTGGATAGACTTATATGAACCAATGAAGAATAAAGTCAACAGAACCAGGAAAACAATATACACAATGATCACAACAATTTAGATTAAAAAAAAAAGAAGGGAAAGTGAGTCCTATGTAACTATTAATGACCAAGTTTTACCAGAGGAGAGATGAAAAAATAAACTTCTTGAATTGAAGAAGTGAGGGACTATGGGTGTGGAATGTTGTTGCATATGCTGCTAAATATGATTGATTTTTAAAAGGCTAATTAAACTTAATATTTTTTTTGGTACTGCATGTGAAGCCTTGCTGGTTAGGGGAGGTTGGGGAAGCATATATTAAAACATCAATGTTAATGTTACAAAAAGGTATTAATAAAACAAAAATAAAATCCAGTAATAACACAATTTCCCCCATGCCATCTGTTGCCAACATTTTAAGGGGATTTCTGTGGATGTTTAATTCACTTCTATGCTTCCTTTGTAATCTGTATGCATATTGCAAAGCTAGTAAATCAAAGTCAGTCAATTATCTTCTTGCTTTTCAGGATTACTGGGTTTCTCAATATATCTTTGGAAACGGGCTTTTTTCAGATTCTACTATATTTTAATGTAAATAAATAGCTATTCCTTTTCCTATTTGCTTCACAATAAGTTAATAATAATAAATCACATCACAAAATAAACTATTCCTTGGGTTGAAGTTTACAGAAAATAAGATTTATAAACTTCCACTTTCGTCTACGACCAATCAGTCAGGCACCTGTCTAAAGAAAAGTAAGGAACAGATATGGAGCTTCTCAATTATGTTATCTAGGAGATAAGGTTTTCAGAGGTATTTATTTCTATGTTGAAGTCTCATGTGCTGGGGGAAGGAGGGAAAAACTATCCTACAGCCATGTAAATCATTGGTTTCATACTGTGTTCTCTAGTTTAGCCATCTTTTCTCCCTACCTCAAACAAATATGGCATTCTAGCCAACTTCAAGCACTCACGTGCAAATAAAGTGAGGAAATTTGCTTGTTTAAATGCCACTGAAAACAAATACCGCATCTAATAATCTGACCCAGTCAAGAAGCTAAAGACATTTTCGTATGTTTCCTTATGTTAAACAATGTATGAGATCCAAAACACAAGAAGTGTCTTCTTTTCTCTGAGTTCATCTTTCTGAGAATAGTTTAAAAAGTGTGAATGGCTAAAAGAAGTTGAGGGTGACACTTTAAAGGTAAGAAAGTTCACCAAAAGTGCTAAAAGTTGGTAGTAATTTTGGAGGAACTGATTTTTTCAATTCATTCAATGATATTTATGAAAAAATATATAGAACTATTATTGTTTGAAAGTGATATATGATTAAAATACATGAGAAACACTATACCTGAGCAATAATCTGTTCTCCATCTTTGTATACTTTGGTGCCTATCACATCAACCACTTTCAGACGTTCTGAGACCTTCATGAAACAAAAAAGGTGATGTTAAGTATTAGGAATGCTCAATCTGCATATTTTATTTTTGATGTATCCATTTTTATCAAAAAGCATAGTAATAGTTAATTCAATTACTATGTCTATCATAGAAAATCAGTTGACTTGTACAAATGTACTTTTTAATAAAAAATATTTAAAATCCTGCATAAATTTAAGAAAGGAAAAGCATAAAAACTGACATTTATTACTTTACCACAGTATAGTATGCACAGATGCCCTTCCTACTTACAGCTAGTTGCCATGTGCACAGGACTCTGAGCATTGAGGCTCTGAGACAAGAAGCTAATCCCCCTAAGGGCCACTGAAGAGTTGTTGATAGCTCAGGGGATGTTTAAGGGGATTTGCCTTGTCATCTAAAATGTCAAACCCCTCAACACTGAGTCACACATATACGGTCAGTCAGAAGCAGGAAAGACTTTACTTTCATTTCCTTCAGAGTTCATAATGAATGAAAAAGCATTTATCGAGACCTTATTATGTGTCAGTCACTGTGCAGAGTGCTAAAGATGCAAAAAGTAAGACAGTCCTTGTTCATAAGAGGATTACATTCTAATAGGAGAAAGAGAATTCATAAAAGGAAACCAGAGTTGGAAAGGGAGAAGGAAGAGAGGAGGGTTTGAAAATAGCTGGGAAGTTTCACAGTAGCCTGGTTCTGAGGTTCATTTATCAGAGCCCAGGATCCCAGGGGCAATGTTTGAGTTCCAAAGGGAAGAAGAAGAGGGTCAGAATGTCAGTTTAATTAGAGTATGGGGAATATTTGGAGGTGGGGGGGGAAGAGAAAGAATTATTACAAAGCAAGCTACTGTTCCTTCTCTAATGCCTCTGTTGCTGGTCTTCATGAACTAAGTGCATCAAGATGCCCATTTAGCTCATTTACATGGTATCATGAGTTCCATCAATTGCTAAGGGGCATTGTCTAATAAAATGAAATATATAGTGTGTTTTTCTACATTTGTAGAAATTGTATTTGGATGGTAAAATGGGAAAAGACAGGATTTAGAAGAAGTTATTTTAAAAGTTTCAGTTAGAACATAATAATAAGGCCTTTGTCAAGCTCAATCCTTTGCTCTGGTCCAAGCTATAGATCAGATCTTTTCCATGCCACTGATCCTAAAAGGGACCAGAGGAAAAAAATCAGTACAAATTAAACAACAATCTAAAAAAAGCAAAAACGAATCCAACTTAAATTGCATACTCAACTGTCTTTGGACACAAAGGACAGTATATGATGAAGCATCTATTAAGTATTTAACTACAAGTGCTTATATTATTGGGATAGAGGGAGCTTCCTTGAGAAGTTGTAAACACCTTTAAGGTAGGCACTGTTTATTTTTTGCCTTTGTATCTCCAGGGTTTATAGCATGGTGCCATGTACAAAAGTTGGTGGTTGATGGATATTTACCAAATTGAACTGAACTAGACCAGGAAAGAATCACTCAATAAAGAACAGGATGAAGTGAGAATAGGGCCATTCAAAAGTTGAAGAAAACAAAAGTTAAGCTAGGACACAAATGGGCCTTCTCATAATATAGTGTGGAGAAAAGATCATTAGGATTACACATTTTTATGCGCAGGAGAAGGAAATATAAATGCATGAAAATAAAGATTGAGACTCCCTCTGTGTCCTATGTGTCCAGAATAGTTTATCACATCTTTATGACAAACATCAAGGGGATATGAGCTGTGGAAAGCTGAGAGATACCTGTATAGCAAGGTCAAGCTCCCTGAGGAACAGAACTAGACTATGGAACGAGAACAGTCTCTAGACATTATAGGATATATTTTGGGTCATTTGCTTATAGTTTGATGAGGAAGGTGATGTTCTTTCACACTATACTTCTGCAGCAGTGAAAATCTTTAAAGCACATGTAAAGGGATGCTTTAGGGGGACCCCAGCCCAAGTCCTTGGGCTTCTATCTATGTGAAAATACTTTATTTACATGAATTATGTTCAGTAAACAGCAACTGAGAGTTCTGTATTTTTGTAACTTTTTAATGTAAACTTTTTTGTTTTCCTTTAGACAAACTTCTTGAAAAAACTCGACTGTAAATTTGTTAGAGATCTTCTCCAAGATTTTGTGGGCATTTAAAATAACAAAAATAAAAGCAATGGTAGACAATAATGGCAACTGTACATATAATCATAAAGATTAGTATAATTTACATATAGCATTCTGATCCTTTGGAATTTAAAAGTGTTGGATGCACTGGGCTTCATCTATAGGGAATTCTATGCATACATAGGTTCAACTTCTGTAACAGACAATTTACAAACAAATCTTAAAAGAACCACTAATAGGAATAAACACTTACTTCTAGAGACTTAAGAAATGGTAGTGACTCGATAAAACTTTCATACATTTTTCTTTTTTTGGCATTGTTTTTTACAATTATCCTCCTGAAGGTTACCCTGTCCTAAAAGCAAATTGTGAGACAGAACAATGGAAAAGGTGAGTGATAGAGACAAAAATACTCTATTTGAATACACGATTTTAGTTCATTTTCAGTGAGTAGCAGATCATGCTCTAAAATAAGCCTGGTTTCTCTGAATTCTAAGTCACAGATATTATTATGTACTTCTAGATAATTTAATACCATTAATTTTACATTGAACTAAAATATTTAATAAATTCTTGTATAAAACATTCTGATGTTCTGCATGGTGTGTTTTCATGATAAAAAGAAAATGCCAGTTAGCTTTTGTTTCTTGACATGCGTGCACACATTTTAGAATTTTATTGAGAATATTAATCTACCACTAGGGGGTGGTGTCCAACTTCAAAAAAATATTTCACAATGGAATTGGATTTCTAAGACACTGTTCCAGTTCCCCGCCTTTATTCAGAGTAAAGTCTAAGACGTATGGTTATTTTATTTTAAGCCTTACGGGGGGGCACAGAAACTACAGCTTTTTAGGATAGGGCCTTCCAATGTTTCACTATCAGATTACAGGACTCAGGGTTGGGAGGGTCAGAGTTCTTATCTACACTACAAAATACCTCACTCTGTGTGTAGAACCACACATAAAATAAATGACAGGGGAAAACAATTAAAATAACAACTCTTCAAAAATATTTTGCTATAAATTTTAGTCGCTGTGAACATTTCTCCAAGTGTTATTACATTTTTAAATAAAACTATCTTAATATTTGCTAGTTATGTAAAAGAGCACAGCACCTGAACGTCAAAGGCTGAGGTTCTGAATGTTTGCAACCTGTTCAATCTTGACCAAATCACTTAACCTCCTAGGGTCTCACTTTGCTCATTTATGAAAGAGGGGAGTCGGCCCAGATTGGTCTCTGAGATTACTCTCTGCTTCAGTTTCATAAACTTCTCAACTCATAAATTATTGTTATGGCACAAAGACTATACCAAAGATGTAGCTCACGAAACAAACTGGCTTCTAAATGGCTTGCGTCTCAGGAGACACTTGATGCCCGTGCACCACAGCCTGCAGAATCCAGAATATTGATCATATTTTGTTCCTAAAATTCTCAGCTGGGGGCGGCTCGGTAGCGCAGTGAATAGAGCACCGGCCCTGGAGTCAGGAGAACCCAAGTTCAAATCCAGCCTCAGACCTACCCTGGCATCTAATAATGCTATATTGATTAGGTGATCAATAAACATTAAGTGGTTAATATATAGATTCAAAATGAAGGAGGGGGTAGTTAACACATAGAATAGAGAATAGAGTAGTGGCCCTAGAGTCAGGAGGACCCAAGTTCAAATCTGGTCTCAGACACAACACTTACTAGCCATGTGACCATAGGCAAGTCACTTAACCCCAATTACCCTGCACTCCCCCCCTCCAAAAAGAAAAAAAAATGAGGGAGGGAAGAGTCCTGCTGTATTCTGGCTTGGTCAGACCACATCTAGAATTCTCAGTTGAATTCAGGGTACCATATTTTAGCAAGGATGTTAAGGTCCAGGGGCAGACAATGAGGGTTGTGAAGAGCCTAGAGTTCAAGGGCCATGAGGATCAGCTGAAGCGACTAGAAATATTTAGTCCAGATCAAAGATGCAAGTATCTGAAGGGCTGCCACATAGAAGAGAGATGAAATATTCTACATAGCAGCAAAGGGCAGAACTAGAGGCAACAGAAAAGGATTTCTGAAGCATGGGTTACACTAGAAATCCTCCGAGGTCCCTTCCAAATCTGAGATGCCAGGATTCTGCAAAGTCTACTGTTGTTGCTGTTCAGTTGTTTCGGTAATGTTTGATTGACTCTGTGACCCCCATTTGGATTTTCTTTACAAAGATACTGGAGTGGTTTGCCATTACTTTCTCCAGCTTATTGTACAGATGAGGAAATGGAGGCAAACTGGGTTAAGTGACTTGCCCAGGGCCACTCAGCTAGTAAGCATCTGAGGCTGCATTTGAACTCAGTTCTTCCTCTCTCCAGGCATGGTATCCTATCACCTAGCTGCCCAAATAGTATATACCTGATAATTTGAGGCAGGAGACAGCATTAAAAACTTTGTTTTTCTCCGTTGTATCCAACTCTTCGTGATGCCATTTATATGGAGGGGTTTGCCATTTCCTTCTCCAGCTCATTTTACAGATGAGGAAACAGAGGCAAACAAGATCAAGTGAGTTGTCCAGGGTCACACAGCTAATATAAGTATCTGAGGTCGCCCTGACTCCAGGCCCAGCAAATCTATCCTCTGCCTCATCTTGTTGCCCTAACATCTATTATTATTCACAGATAACGATGATTACACCGGTTTTCAAACAAAAGCCACAACAGATAGCACTCACCAAACCCCACAGAGCACCAGGAGAGGTAGCAGTGATTGTAGCTGCTCTGGGCGTATTGTACATTAAGGCCAATTCACCAAAGCTTCCACGGTTATCATAGTTACCAACACATCTTCCGACCCCATCACACTTGACATAAATATCATAGGTGCCCCTGGTGACCAAAATGAAAGTTAAAATGATGTAAGCAAAATATCCTCACAATAATGAGTACCAAAAAGAGTTCTGTGGAGTAAATCTCCTCTTTCTCTCCCATGTTAAAAGGTGTTTATGACTGGCTAAAGTGGGACCAAGTTGCCATAGGCTATTGGGCATGTCAAGGTTTACCCATTATGGACAAGTCAAGTATAGGAGTTTCTCTACATTTTTAGAAGAAGCACACAAATTAACTAGCCAAGGATGATAGGCATATCTGGTGGGCAAAATGAGCTACAAATTGAACGATATTTTTGGACAAAACGACAAAAAGAAGTCAAATGTGATTATGGATACAACTATAATTGAGATTAGAACCCATCACGAAGTACAAGATGTTTGAGAGAGCACTTATCATCCAAGGTTCCTCAAAATATAAAGGGCTAGAAATAAAGATTAAGCCTGAATTAAAAAAATGCTTCGTCTACTGTTAGATTGTGATGATGTTCATGTTATAGGTCTTTTGTTTATGCCTGTCTTCCAATTTGCCTTCCTTTTCTATTCAAATAAGATTCAGCAGAAATGAGTTTGCATCTTACTGTACTTTGTACAGTCTACAATCTGTATTTATATAAACTACATTTTCGTGTGTGTGAGTGTCTTCCCACACATCCATATTTTATTGGCAAGAACACTGTTTTAGGGCCTACTCGAGCATATGTGAATGCAGGTGTGAAAGGATTTCTTCTGCTAACGTCTAGCTACACCCTAAAGAAAATAAAAAACCCAGAGATACCTGAAAAGTAAACAGTAGGGAAATATGGATTATAAATGAGAAAGTAATAGAAAGAGAAGGGAACATGGAAAACGAAAAAGGGCGGTTGGAAAGAGGAGTAATTTGTTTTTCATAATTTAATGACAGTTAATAGTGAATAATCATACTGTATGTATAATATATACATTGTATATAATAGTGAATAAAAATACTACCTGTTTTATTTAAGTCTAACCACATTCTTCTCTTTTGAAATAAAATAAAAAAGTTTTCTGTGTTTTGAGCAGAGTGGCATACCCCAGCATAATGACTACCAGGAGAGAAGTAAATAATTGAGCTAAAAAATATGTGGAACAATATATCACTCTGATATTCGTGATCCATGAAGCATGGTCTGGTTAAAATAACTAGGACCAGGACTCTACGGAATTGATTTTCATCTCAGCTGTATGAGTCACTAATAGGCAGTGTGATATGTGTAAGAAAGTGACTCTCTTTATGTCAGTTTTTATTTTTTAGTCTGTCAAACTGAACACTTACCTCCTAAGGATGTTTTGCAGGTCAAACAGAAATAAAAACACTCCGCAAAGTTCACAGTGCTATGCAAATAAAAGGCTGCTAGTCTTATTATTACTTACCCCATAAAAACAAAGCATATACTATTTTCCTATTGCTACTGACATAAGTCTTGGAAGACATCTGATTAAAGCTCAGTTCATTAGTGCATGTTATTAATGACAGTAAGATCATTCATTTGATCCAAATATGGACCAATTGGAAATGTGCACTATTGGTCACATGAATAAGTGTGTGTGTATTTATGCAAATTGTTGACTAATTACAGGAGATATAGCCCCAAAAGCATGTCATACCAGATGATGATTATTTGTTTATATGATTTATTACCCTCACCTACATATTACATCTCAAGAAAGAAGAGCGTAACAAATGGAGGCACACAAGAGATTTAATAAGCACTTTTCTGCACAGCATGGCCCAGTTAGACAGGGCTTGTGAGTGACAATCATCAGGATGTCTTTAATTCAGCACCACTTGCCATAATTTGCCCAGAGAAGCAAATCTGTTTACCTAAAAAAGTCTTAGAGGCAAACTATGCTTCACTTTAATATGTTAGGGCTAATCATTTCTACCTTATCATTTTTCATGATTTGCTGATTTTTGTTTGTTTTTTAAATAATAAAAATATACTATTTGGTAAGTATCCCTCACCAATTTATTTTTTACTTGTTCAAGACTAGGGCTTATTTAAACATGCTTGATAAGACACATTTCTATGAAGAAGTTAATTTTTCTTTTTTTCTTTTTGCCTTTTGGAGGACAATTGGGGTTAAGTAACTTGCCCAAGGTTACACGGCTACTTTTTTTTTGTGTGGGTGTTAAGTGTCTGAGGCCGGAACCTAACTCAGGTCCTCTTGACTCCGGGGCCAGTGCTTTACTCACTGCACCACCTAGCCAGCCCAAGAAGTTAACTGTTCAAAGATTTAGTTTCACAATGATGTTTTGGGGCTTGGAAAAGCAGTCATATTTTTCTCCTAAATTGCTTCTGCAATCTAAAATGCACATGTGATTTTTCAATTAAGCCGCTATTTTATGTGGAGGTTTTAAAAATAGATATAAAAGATAAAAAAATAAAGTACATAAAACACCATCAGAAAAGGGATATGGATCTGTTTATATTAGAGGGCAAATTAGGACCTCTGTGAATTTCATTTTTATTATCAAACCATTTATAAATACCATACTACCCTGTTATGTTGTGGGATCAAACATATAAAATACAGTGCAAGTATCACTAATGTGTACTTCAAACAAAAATCAGACTCTGGACTGTGCTTGCTGTTCAGCCTTAAAAATATGCTTCTAATGAGCAAATCAGATCCCTAAAGTTCCAGTTCCAGCTTTGTTACTAACTTAGCTACATCACCTTAAACACATCACACAACCTTTGTGGACACTTAGCGTCCTCACCAGTAGGAAGGTGTAATATTTAGAAGACCTATCTTACAGGAATATCTGAAAGGAAAAAATATGATAATGTATGTCAAGCATATGGTAAACCAGAAAGTGTAATGAAAATGTAAACTGATTTAAATGATAAATAAAAATGCACCACTACAATAATCCTAAAGTATAGAACTAAACATTTAACTGCCATGGTTCTTTACTGTTTCTAGGATGAAAAATAAACCCTTTTGGTGGGCATTTATTTCCGGGCTTACTGCATATAATTTCCCTTTATACATTTTATGTTCTATTCATGCTAACCTACTTGGAATTCCTTGTACACAACATTCTAGCTTTTGCTTCTCTTCTTCTTGGAATGCATCTCTCCTTATACTTCCAAGCTTCCTTCAATATTCTTTTTTTTTTTTTTTGCTTTTTGGAGGGTAGTTGGGGTTAAGTGATTTACCCAAGGTCACATGGCTAGTTTTTGTGTTATGTGTCTGAGGCCAGATTTGAACTCAGGTCCTCCTGATTCCAGGGCCAGTGATCTATTCACTGCGCCACCTAGCTGCCCCGCTTCCTTCAATATTCAGTTCAAGGTCTACCCCCTATATGAGTCCATTCCTGATTTCTAAGGTCCTTCAGAATTTCTTTGTATTTGCCTTGTATGCACTTTGTTCTGGCATATGCATATATGTGGTTTGACCCAATACAACATAATCGCCTGAGTGGGAAGGCTAGTACATAAAGATACACCAGCCTGTCACACATAGTCTTCTTGGTTGATTGCTAATTGAGTTTTTTTTTTTTTGATAACCTGCAAATAAATATATAATTAAATGGTTTTATCTCAAAGTATATTTTATTACTTTGTGTAGAATAAGCATGACTTTGTTTAGTGACTGATTATACTATAAGGTAATAAAGGAGTATTAGTAACTACTATAGACCAGCTTGCCAAATGACTATTGAAAATGAGATTTTACATAGAGGTCTTTTTAAAAAAAAAAAGAGTCATGTCAATCATGGCTATAACTTACCTGTCAATTACATAAAAGTTGTCACCATCATCCCCTTGATCAATTACATGCTCTCCTTCTTTCACCTGCTTTTCAAACATGGCATCCAACACTTGAGACATCTGCTCCTATTTTTTAATGCAAAAAATACAACATATAAAATTGTTTTACATATATATGTAAATCTATGAAATCACAGGTTTGTACAAAACCCTTTACAAAACAAACTATTAAAAGATTTCTATTTCTATATCAAGAGTATACAGAGCATCGCAGTAGTATTAGATGAAAAATACACTAAAGCCTAAAAGTACGTAGCAATTTTTTAAAAAAATATCCCTTTGGATAGTTAATATTGGAATGAACATGAAAATACAGGTTTACATTCTGAATGATCCTCATGTACAGGTCTGATCATGCCACTCTCCTGCTCAAGAAGCCTTAGTGGATCCCTAAACATTACAGCCTCTAGGATCGAATATGAATTCATTTATGGGACCTTTCATGCTTTATACAATCTGGTTCCATCTTATCTTCCCAGGCTGAATACACATCACTCTTCCCACAACCTTTGCATTCGATTCAATAAGGCCCACTTTCGGTAACCTCTACATGACCCTACATCTCCTACCACCTGGAATCTTTTAATCTTGGTACCTTGAAGTTCCCTCCAAAATACTGCCAGTCTGTCACCTCCTACAAAGAACTTTTCCTGATCCTTCCTGGAGTTAGTTCTCCCTTCTCTAAAAATCACTTTGTATTTTGAATACATTGTTCATGTATCAGTGTATATGTTGTTCCCCTCAGCAGAATGTAAGCTTTTTGACATGGAAGATTCTTTTTCCATTTGTTCCTAGAACAGTGCTTGGCACATAGTAAGCACTTAAATAAGTTTTTGTTAAATTGAATATAACAATAAAATAGCAATCCACAAACTACCATGTAGCTTACAGAATAACAATAACACCTAAATGAATGAATGAACTCATTTAACAAGAAACTACCTGTTTGTTTCTTTAAAAATGCCCTCAAATAATATTTGTACTTGCAAATATGGAAGACCATTAAAAAATTTCTCCTGTCCTAGATTTACTCAGGAAGTTGCATGTTTGCTTAGTGAATTCATTTATTGATCCTGAATATTTTCATTTCTACATGTGTATGTACACCCAAGTTCTCCTAACCCAAACCATAACCCTAATTTATGCAGAAGTGCACACATATTCACTATGACAGATGTAATTCAAACACTGGTTACTATATCTATGTATATACACATGCACACACACATAAACACATACATGCATACACAATCATGTATTTGTGTAAAAATTCTCTTTAAATAATGACTCTTTACCTATCTAAAGCAGATTTATTACAGCTAAAAGACAGAAACATTCCTCCATGCATACTTAAAAATGTGAAATTATTTTTTCCAGTATTAAATTATAAATAAGGCATAGAGAGAAACATTAATGCTTTACCAATCTTTCCTTTTTTAATAAAAATATTAGCTTAATATGCTTCAGGCACACAACCTTTACTATACAAGTAGCAAACAAATACATGTATCCAGCAGATGTTGGTATCTAGAAACTTTTGGAGGTTTATGGTAGAAAACAAAAATAAAAGGAAGAGATACTCCTTTTTATGTCTCCCTCTCCCCACCCAAGGTAGGGTAGTAGGTCAAATTATTTCCAGAGCATACCTTTCTCCTACCACTAGGCTGGCCAGGAGGAACAGCAATCCTTTGGTTCACTCCTCTATTCCAGCCCTCAATGGGAAGGTTGCCCTGTCTAAGCCACCTATAGCTTAGGTTTCATTGGGCCTCAGTCATAAGGTTTGTCTGTCTTTGTTATTTAGGACTTGTAAAAGTATAAATAAAAGAAAAACAAACAATTCTCTCTCAATTGATTTATCCCACTGTGGGGGATGGAAAGAGTGGAGATTTAAAGAGGAGGAAAGAATGCCTTTCCTCACTTTTCCCTCCTCCCCAGTCATAGGTTAATTTACGATTCTATAAGCCCTTTAATGGCTTCCTCCAATGTAATCTTTATGTATGTCAGTGGCCATTACACCATACATACAGACCCCTGCAGGCTGCATATTGACTTAGTTTTAAAATATTATATTATCCATGTTGTACTGCATTTTTATTTATTTAAAAAAATATTTTCCAATTACATTTTAATCTGATTTGAGAATGTTGTGGGCCACATTGCCAGCTGTGAATCTGACATATCTGATGTACACGATTAACAGACACGAATCTCAAAGAAATCATAACTTATCATAGTTTAATATGAAACAAGTCAGGAATTAGAAAAAGCTTAAAGAAACAGAGGAAAAATAGTTTAGAAAGTGTCTACCCTTGACAGGCATTAGGAAAGAAAGGCAGGAAGGGAGATAAACCTTCAAGGTCCTTTTCATGATCTCAAAGGGATGACAAGTCAGTCATCAAGCATTTATTTAATTTGGGGGAGGGAAGGTTACCAAGGAAAACAAATTTCTGCATTGGCTATGTTAGAAATATACATGTATATTATACATAAACACACACATATATGTATGTATGTTTGTATGACTCATACCGAGTCCTTTAGCTATCAGGAAGCGGGTGGCAGCATGTTTCATCCTTAGTACTCTCAAATCATAGTTGGTCAAATGCAATCAGAGTACCTGAGTCTTTCAAAGTCATTTATCTTCACAGTTTTACTGCAACTGTATAAATTATTCCCCTAATTCTGTTAACTTTACTCTGCCACAATTCATACAAGTCTTCCCAGGTTTCTCTGAAACCATCCCCTTCATTTCTTTTTTTTTTTTTTAAAGCAATTGGGGTTAAGTAACTTGCTCAAGGTTACATGGGCAGGTGTTTCTGGGTGGGTGCTAAGTATCTGAGCTCAGATTCGATCCCAGGTCTCCCGACTCTGGGGCCGGGGCTCTTACTCACTACGCCACCTGGATGCCCCAGTCCCCTTCATTTCTTTTTTTTTTGAAAGCAATCAGGGTTAAGTAACTTGCTCAAGGTTACACGGCCAGTTATCTCTGGGTGTGGTGCTAAGTATCTGAGACCGGATTTGATCCCCAGGTCATCCTGATGCTGGAGCAAGTGCTCTTACTTGCTGAGCCACCTGGCCGCCCCTAAGCAATTGGGGTTAAGTAACATGCTCAAGTTTACATGGCCGGGTGTTTCTGGGTGGGTGCTAAGTGTCTGAGCCCGGATTCGATCCCCAGGTCATCCCGACACTGGAGCCGGTGCTCTTATTGCCTGTGCTACCTGGCCGCCCCTCCCCTTCATTTCTTACAGCATAATGGTGTACCATCACATTTTATACCACAATTTGCCCAGTAATTGCCTAGTTTATGGGCACTCCCTCAGAGTCCCATTTTTCACCACCTCTTCCAAAACAGCTATAGATATTTTTGTATTTCATAAATTAGAGAGGTTTTTTGTTTGTTTGCTTGCTTATGACTAATACCTCACTTAATCTATTCTCCCTCTCATTTCCCATTTTTCCTTCTCCCCTTTCTCTCTTATTCCCCTGTTGAGTGAAATCTCAATCTCTCTCTCTCTCCTTCTTTCTGTCTCTCTCCCTCTCTCCCTTCTCTCTCTCTCTCTCTCTCTCTCTCTCTCTCTCTCTCTCTCTCTCT